>NC_067123.1:36228203-36534001 GCF_021347895.1 Acanthochromis polyacanthus | reverse complement strand
TAGTTTAGTATGTCGTCCAAATATGGACCAAAACGTCATAGTTTAGCTGTGTCGTCCAAAAATGTCAACAAAAACGTCATAGGTTTAGTATAGCGTCCAAAAATGTTGGAGCAAAAACGTCATAGTTTAGTATGTCGTCCAAAATGATGGACAAAACGTTGATAGTTTAGTATGTCGTCCAAAATGTGGACCAAAAAACGTCCATAGTTCTCAGTATGTCGTCCCAAAATGTGGACAAAAACCATAGTTTAGTGTGCTCCGTCCAAAAATGTTGGACAAAAAATCATCAGATTTAGTATCGTCGTCCAAAATGTGGACAAAAACTGTCATAGTTTAGTATGTTGTCCCAAAATTTGGACAAAAACGTCAAGTTTAGTAATCGCGTCCCATGTGACAAAACGTCATAGTTTAGTATCTCGTCCAAAATGTGGACAAAAATGTCATAGTTTAGTATGTCGTCAAAAATGTCACAAAAATGTCATAGTTTAGTAAGTCGTCCAAATGTGACAAAAATGTCATAGTTTAGTGTGTCATCCAAAATGTGACAAAAACGTCATACTTTAGTGTGTCGTCCAAAATGTGACAAAACGTCATAGTTTAGTGTGTCGTCCAAAATATGACAAAAACGTCATAGTTTAGTATGTCGCCAAAATGTGACAAAAACGTCATAGTTTAGTGGCTGTCGTCCAAAATGTGACAAAAACGTCATACTTTAGTGTGTCGTCCAAAATGTGACAAAAACGTCATAGTTTAGTGTGTCGCTCCAAAATGTGACAAAATCATAGTTTAGTGTGTTCGTCCAAAATGTGACAAAAACGTCATAGTTTAGTATGTCGTCCAAAATGTGACAAAAAGTCATAGTTTAGTTGCGTCCAAAATTTACAAAAACGTACATACGTTTGTATTCTCGTCCAACATTACAAAAACGTCATAGTTTAGTGTGTCATCCAAATGCTGACAAAAACTCATAGTTTTAGCTATGCTCGTTCCAAAATGGCTTGACAAAAACTTTTCATAGTTTAGTATGTCGTCAAGTGCCAAAATTGTGACAAAAACGTCATAGTTAGTATCTCGTCCAAAAATGTTTATGACAAAAATGTCATAGTTTAGTGTGTCATTCCCAAAATGTGACAACAAACGTCATAGTTTATTCGTCCAAAATGTGACAAAAATGTCATAGTTTAGTGTGTCATCCAAAATGTGACAAAAACGTCATAGTTTAGTATCTCGTCCAAAATGTGGACAAAAATGTCATAGTTTAGTATGTCGTCCAAAATGTCACAAAAATGTCATAGTTTAGTATGTCGTCCAAAATGTCACAAAAACGTCATAGTTTAGTATGTCGTCCAAAATGTCACAAAAATGTCATAGTTTAGTATGTCGTCCAAAATGTGACAAAAACGTCATAGTTTAGTGTGTCGTCCAAAATGTGGACAAAACGTCAGATTTTAGTATGTCGTCCAAAATGTCACAAAAATGTCATAGTTTAGTATGTCGTCCAAAATGTCACAAAAATGTCATAGTTTAGTACGTCGTCCAAAATGTGACAAAAACGTCATAGTTTAGTATGTCGTCCAAAATGTGACAAAAACATCATAGTTTAGTGTGTCGTCCAAAATGTGACAAAAACGTCATAGTTTAGTATGTCGTCCAAAATATGACAAAAATGTCATAGTTTAGTGTGTCATCCAAAATGTGACAAAAACGTCATAGTTTAGTATGTCGTCCAAAATGTCACAAAAATGTCATAGTTTAGTATGTCGTCCAAAATGTCACAAAAACGTCATAGTTTAGTGTGTCGTCCAAAATGTGGACAAAAACGTCAGATTTTAGTATGTCGTCCAAAATGTCACAAAATGTCATAGTTTAGTATGTCGTCCAAAATGTCACAAAAATGTCATAGTTTAGTATGTCGTCCAAAATGTCACAAAAATGTCATAGTTTAGTACGTCGTCCAAAATGTGGACAAAAATGTCATAGTTTAGTATGTCGTCCAAAATGTCACAAAAACGTCATAGTTTAGTATGTCGTCCAAAATTTGGAAAAAAATGTCAGATTTTAGTATGTCGTCCAAAATGTGGACAAAAACTTCATAGTTTACTATGTCGTCCAAAATGTGGACAAAAACGTCATAGTTTAGTGTGTCGTCCAAAATGTCACAAAAACGTCATAGTTTAGTATGTCGTCCAAAATGTGGACAAAAACGTCATGGTTTAGTATGTCGTCCAAACTGTGGACAAAAACGTCATAGTTTAGTGTGTCGTCCAAAATGTCACAAAAACGTCATAGTTTAGTGTGTCGTCCAAAATGTGACAAAAACGTCATAGTTTAGTGTGTCGTCCAAAATGTGACAAAAACATCATAGTTTAGTATGTCGTCCAAAATGTGACAAAAACGTCATAGTTTAGTATGTCGTCCAAAATGTGACAAAAACGTCATAGTTTAGTATGTCATCCAAAATGTCACAAAAATGTCATAGTTTAGTATGTCGTCCAAAATTTGGAAAAAAATGTCATAGTTTAGTATGTCGTCCAAAATGTGGACAAAAACGTCATAGTTTAGTATGTCGTCCAAAATGTCACAAAAATGTCATAGTTTAGTATGTCGTCCAAAATGTCACAAAAACGTCATAGTTTAGTGTGTCGTCCAAAATGTGGACAAAAACGTCAGATTTTAGTATGTCGTCCAAAATGTCACAAAAATGTCATAGTTTAGTATGTCGTCCAAAATGTCACAAAAATGTCATAGTTTAGTATGTCGTCCAAAATGTCACAAAAATGTCATAGTTTAGTACGTCGTCCAAAATGTGACAAAAACGTCATAGTTTAGTATGTCGTCCAAAATGTCACAAAAACGTCATAGTTTAGTGTGTCGTCCAAAATGTGACAAAAACGTCATAGTTTAGTGTGTCGTCCAAACTGTGGACAAAAACGTCAGATTTTAGTATGTCGTCCAAAATGTGACAAAAACATCATAGTTTAGTACGTCGTCCAAAATGTGACAAAAACGTCATAGTTTAGTGTGTCGTCCAAAATGTGACAAAAACGTCAGATTTTAGTATGTCGTCCAAAATGTCACAAAAACGTCATAGTTTAGTATGTCGTCCAAAATGTGACAAAAACGTCATAGTTTAGTATGTCGTCCAAAATGTGATAAAAACGTCATAGTTGAGTATGTCGTCCAAAATGTCACAAAAATGTCATAGTTTAGTACGTCATCCAAAATGTGGACAAAAACGTCAGATTTTAGTATGTCGTCCAAAATGTGGACAAAAACGTCATAGTTTACTATGTCGTCCAAAATGTGGACAAAAACGTCATAGTTTAGTGTGTCGTCCAAAATGTGACAAAAACGTCATAGTTTAGTATGTCGTCCAAAATGTGGACAAAAACGTCATGGTTTAGTATGTCGTCCAAAATGTGGAAATAAGTTTCATAGTTTAGTATGTCGTCCAAAATGTGGACAAAAACGTCATAGTTTAGTATGTCGTCCAAAATGTGGACAAAAACATCAGATTTTAGTATGTCGTCCAAAATGTGGACAAAAATGTCATAGTTTAGTATCTCGTCCAAAATGTGGACAAAAATGTCATAGTTTAGTATGTTGTCCAAAATTTGGAAAAAAATGTCAGTTTAGTATGCCGTCCAAAATGTGGACAAAAACGTCATAGTTTAGTATGTCGTCCAAAATGTCACAAAATGTCATAGTTTAGTATGTCGTCCAAAATGTGGACAAAAACGTCAGATTTTAGTATGTCGTCCAAAATGTCACAAAAATGTCATAGTTTAGTATGTTGTCCAAAATGTCACAAAAATGTCATAGTTTAGTACGTCGTCCAAAATATGACAAAAACGTCATAGTTTAGTGTGTCGTCCAAAATGTGACAAAAACGTCATAGTTTAGTGTGTCGTCCAAAATGTGACAAAAACGTCATACTTTAGTGTGTCGTCCAAAATGTGACAAAAACGTCATAGTTTAGTGTGTCGTCCAAAATGTGACAAAAACGTCATACTTTAGTGTGTCGTCCAAAATGTGACAAAAACGTCATGGTTTAGTATGTCGTCCAAAATGTGGACAAAAACGTCATAGTTTAGTGTGTCGTCCAAAATGTCACAAAAACGTCATAGTTTAGTGTGTCGTCCAAAATGTGACAAAAACGTCATAGTTTAGTGTGTCGTCCAAAATGTGACAAAAACATCATAGTTTAGTATGTCGTCCAAAATGTGACAAAAACGTCATAGTTTAGTATGTCGTCCAAAATGTGACAAAAACGTCATAGTTTAGTATGTCATCCAAAATGTCACAAAAATGTCATAGTTTAGTATGTCGTCCAAAATTTGGAAAAAAATGTCATAGTTTAGTATGTCGTCCAAAATGTGGACAAAAACGTCATAGTTTAGTATGTCGTCCAAAATGTCACAAAAATGTCATAGTTTAGTATGTCGTCCAAAATGTCACAAAAACGTCATAGTTTAGTGTGTCGTCCAAAATGTGGACAAAAACGTCAGATTTTAGTATGTCGTCCAAAATGTGACAAAAACGTCATAGTTTAGTATCTCGTCCAAAATGTGACAAAAACGTCATAGTTTAGTGTGTCATCCAAAATGTGACAAAAACGTCATAGTTTAGTATGTCGTCCAAAATGTGACAAAAATGTCATAGTTTAGTGTGTCATCCAAAATGTGACAAAAACGTCATAGTTTAGTATCTCGTCCAAAATGTGGACAAAAATGTCATAGTTTAGTATGTCGTCCAAAATGTCACAAAAATGTCATAGTTTAGTAAGTCGTCCAAAATGTGACAAAAATGTCATAGTTTAGTGTGTCATCCAAAATGTGACAAAAACGTCATAGTTTAGTGTGTCGTCCAAAATGTGACAAAAACGTCATAGTTTAGTGTGTCGTCCAAAATATGACAAAAACGTCATAGTTTAGTGTGTCGTCCAAAATGTGACAAAAACGTCATAGTTTAGTGTGTCGTCCAAAATGTGACAAAAACGTCATACTTTAGTGTGTCGTCCAAAATGTGACAAAAACGTCATAGTTTAGTGTGTCGTCCAAAATGTGACAAAAACGTCATAGTTTAGTGTGTCGTCCAAAATGTGACAAAAACGTCATAGTTTAGTATGTCGTCCAAAATGTGACAAAAACGTCATAGTTTAGTATCTCGTCCAAAATGTGACAAAAACGTCATAGTTTAGTGTGTCATCCAAAATGTGACAAAAACGTCATAGTTTAGTATGTCGTCCAAAATGTGACAAAAACGTCATAGTTTAGTATGTCGTCCAAAATGTGACAAAAACGTCATAGTTTAGTATCTCGTCCAAAATGTGACAAAAACGTCATAGTTTAGTGTGTCATCCAAAATGTGACAAAAACGTCATAGTTTAGTATGTCGTCCAAAATGTGACAAAAATGTCATAGTTTAGTGTGTCATCCAAAATGTGACAAAAACGTCATAGTTTAGTATCTCGTCCAAAATGTGGACAAAAATGTCATAGTTTAGTATGTCGTCCAAAATGTCACAAAAATGTCATAGTTTAGTATGTCGTCCAAAATGTCACAAAAACGTCATAGTTTAGTATGTCGTCCAAAATGTCACAAAAATGTCATAGTTTAGTATGTCGTCCAAAATGTGACAAAAACGTCATAGTTTAGTGTGTCGTCCAAAATGTGGACAAAAACGTCAGATTTTAGTATGTCGTCCAAAATGTCACAAAAATGTCATAGTTTAGTATGTCGTCCAAAATGTCACAAAAATGTCATAGTTTAGTACGTCGTCCAAAATGTGACAAAAACGTCATAGTTTAGTATGTCGTCCAAAATGTGACAAAAACATCATAGTTTAGTGTGTCGTCCAAAATGTCACAAAAACGTCATAGTTTAGTATGTCGTCCAAAATATGACAAAAATGTCATAGTTTAGTGTGTCATCCAAAATGTGACAAAAACGTCATAGTTTAGTATCTCGTCCAAAATGTGGACAAAAATGTCATAGTTTAGTATGTCGTCCAAAATGTGGACAAAAATGTCATAGTTTAGTATGTCGTCCAAAATGTCACAAAAACGTCATAGTTTAGTATGTCGTCCAAAATTTGGAAAAAAATGTCATAGTTTAGTATGCCGTCCAAAATGTGGACAAAAACGTCATACGTCGTCCAAAATGTCACAAAAACGTCATAGTTTAGTATGTCGTCCAAAATGTGACAAAAACGTCATAGTTTAGTGTGTCGTCCAAAATGTGACAAAAACGTCATAGTTTAGTGTGTCGTCCAAAATGTGACAAAAACGTCATAGTTTAGTATGTCGTCCAAAATGTGACAAAAACGTCATAGTTTAGTATCTCGTCCAAAATGTGACAAAAACGTCATAGTTTAGTGTGTCATCCAAAATGTGACAAAAACGTCATAGTTTAGTATGTCGTCCAAAATGTGACAAAAATGTCATAGTTTAGTGTGTCATCCAAAATGTGACAAAAACGTCATAGTTTAGTATCTCGTCCAAAATGTGGACAAAAATGTCATAGTTTAGTATGTTGTCCAAAATTTGGAAAAAAATGTCATAGTTTAGTATGTCGTCCAAAATGTGACAAAAACGTCATAGTTTAGTATGTCGTCCAAAATGTCACAAAAATGTCATAGTTTAGTATGTCGTCCAAAATGTGACAAAAACGTCATAGTTTAGTATGTCGTCCAAAATGTGACAAAAACGTCATAGTTTAGTGTGTCGTCCAAAATGTGGACAAAAACGTCAGATTTTAGTATGTCGTCCAAAATGTCACAAAAACGTCATAGTTTAGTATGTCGTCCAAAATGTCACAAAAATGTCATAGTTTAGTATGTCGTCCAAAATGTGACAAAAACGTCATAGTTTAGTATGTCGTCCAAAATGTGACAAAAACGTCATAGTTTAGTGTGTCGTCCAAAATGTGACAAAAACGTCATAGTTTAGTGTGTCGTCCAAAATGTGGACAAAAACGTCAGATTTTAGTATGTCGTCCAAAATGTGGACAAAAACTTCATAGTTTACTATGTCGTCCAAAATGTGGACAAAAACGTCATAGTTTAGTGTGTCGTCCAAAATGTCACAAAAACGTCATAGTTTAGTATGTCGTCCAAAATGTGGACAAAAACGTCATGGTTTAGTATGTCGTCCAAAATGTGGACAAAAACGTCATAGTTTAGTGTGTCGTCCAAAATGTCACAAAAACGTCATAGTTTAGTGTGTCGTCCAAAATGTGACAAAAACGTCATAGTTTAGTGTGTCGTCCAAAATGTGACAAAAACATCATAGTTTAGTATGTCGTCCAAAATGTGACAAAAACGTCATAGTTTAGTATGTCGTCCAAAATGTGACAAAAACGTCATAGTTTAGTATGTCATCCAAAATGTCACAAAAATGTCATAGTTTAGTATGTCGTCCAAAATTTGGAAAAAAATGTCATAGTTTAGTATGTCGTCCAAAATGTGGACAAAAACGTCATAGTTTAGTATGTCGTCCAAAATGTCACAAAAATGTCATAGTTTAGTATGTCGTCCAAAATGTCACAAAAACGTCATAGTTTAGTGTGTCGTCCAAAATGTGGACAAAAACGTCAGATTTTAGTATGTCGTCCAAAATGTCACAAAAATGTCATAGTTTAGTATGTCGTCCAAAATGTCACAAAAATGTCATAGTTTAGTATGTCGTCCAAAATGTCACAAAAATGTCATAGTTTAGTACGTCGTCCAAAATGTGGACAAAAATGTCATAGTTTAGTATGTCGTCCAAAATGTCACAAAAACGTCATAGTTTAGTATGTCGTCCAAAATTTGGAAAAAAATGTCAGATTTTAGTATGTCGTCCAAAATGTGGACAAAAACTTCATAGTTTACTATGTCGTCCAAAATGTGGACAAAAACGTCATAGTTTAGTGTGTCGTCCAAAATGTCACAAAAACGTCATAGTTTAGTATGTCGTCCAAAATGTGGACAAAAACGTCATGGTTTAGTATGTCGTCCAAAATGTGGACAAAAACGTCATAGTTTAGTGTGTCGTCCAAAATGTCACAAAAACGTCATAGTTTAGTGTGTCGTCCAAAATGTGACAAAAACGTCATAGTTTAGTGTGTCGTCCAAAATGTGACAAAAACATCATAGTTTAGTATGTCGTCCAAAATGTGACAAAAACGTCATAGTTTAGTATGTCGTCCAAAATGTGACAAAAACGTCATAGTTTAGTATGTCATCCAAAATGTCACAAAAATGTCATAGTTTAGTATGTCGTCCAAAATTTGGAAAAAAATGTCATAGTTTAGTATGTCGTCCAAAATGTGGACAAAAACGTCATAGTTTAGTATGTCGTCCAAAATGTCACAAAAATGTCATAGTTTAGTATGTCGTCCAAAATGTCACAAAAACGTCATAGTTTAGTGTGTCGTCCAAAATGTGGACAAAAACGTCAGATTTTAGTATGTCGTCCAAAATGTCACAAAAATGTCATAGTTTAGTATGTCGTCCAAAATGTCACAAAAATGTCATAGTTTAGTATGTCGTCCAAAATGTGACAAAAAGTAGTCAAGGCGGAAAGTAGGAGGGGAGGTGGGTGACGGCCTCCCCCCTCTACCCCCCACCGCCCACCTTCCCCCGCGCGACGAGTTTTTCAAAAATCCTTGTCTCGACGGGTTTCTCGAGTTTCCACCAGGTCTGAGGCAGAACAAGTCATCATAAAAACATGTTGAGAGGTTGGAGTGACTTTTAACAGCGATTAGAAGGAAGACGACTAGAAGAGCAGCTCTTTAACCAGCATCCCTAAAATCCATGGAGTCGCTCCAGAGAAATGAAGAGATGTTCAACATGATATCTTTACTTTGAGATTTTGAGCACCACAAACCTTTAGTGTCACACTTTATTATCATTTATTAGGACTTTAATGGAATCCACCAGCAGATTTAGTTTTTGTTTAGAAACTTTATTCTTGTCGTTGTGGGACTGCAGGATTTAAAACTGTTCCTTCTATTTGACCTCATGTTTATTAGTTTTAGTGGAGAAAGTTATTTTAATTGTCGATTAGTCTCTTAAAAACCAAATAATAAATTGTATTAGTCAAGAGGTTTAAATTTTTTACTTTGTCCTATTTTAAATATGACAAAAACATATCAAAAAATAAAGCATCTTGAGACAATTTGACCAGTAATTGGCGTTAAATAAATAAAATAGAATTTAAATTGTACGTATCTTGTAATGTTGGAGGAATTCAGCCATATATGTTGAAAAACACATTTCTTTGTCTATTAATGTGTTGATTGTTTTCTGTAGTAATTATTTTCTTGTTTTGGTTTATAAAATGTCAAACTCAAATATATTCAGTTTACTGTCATAAAAGCCAAAAAGATTTACATTCATGATGCAGGAATCAGGCAGTTTTTCATTTTTTATCTCAGTTTAGTCAGAAAGATAGTTGATAATGTGTGAATTGTTGCAGCTTGTGAGCCGTAGAAGGTTTTAATCTTTGGGGCAGAGTGTCAGAAAACATTTAGAAACCAACATCAACAAAAAAACTCAACAAGGATTTGAATATCATTAAAGGGAAATCCAACTTTTGCATGACAATGTCTAATTAAAGGGCATTTATTTCCAACTTAAATGTGTGATATTCATCCTCTGGAGCTTCTCTTCACATCGTCTTCTACCTGGACTGGTTTGGTCGTTAGCTTAATGCTATGTTAGCTTTAATCAGGCTACGACTGAGCAGCTAGCTCGGTTAGCATCGCGAACAATCATATTTACTGGATGCTAACTTTCTTCTCTGGTCAACACACACAGAAAAAAACTCCACCAACATCTGGAGTGCATGGCAAACATTATATCTGACACTACTGCTGCATATAAAGTGCATTAAAAGCAGCACTAATACGAAAATAAACACTTACCGACCAATCAGAGTCCTTTCAGTGTCTGCTGGTACAATCAGCCAAAGGTAGAAAACTGGTTAAAACAAGCCAACAGGCAGAAAAACTGTCTGTGGAAAAGGTTCTGCTGCTCCACCGATAAATAAACCAACAGTTATTATATCAGAATTAATCCAAAGGAGGAGAGCAGAGTCTCGGCTGTCTCCTCCCATAGACTGTATATCTTTATATAAAGTCTATGCCTCCTCCATAGGACCTGTCAATCATTCCAGACGAGACTGTAAATCAAATAGCCCCTCCCCCTGGCTTCGCAAAACGTTAACGCTTTATCAAAAATTCAATGTTGATTTATTTTAAGATCGGCCACCTGATCTCTCATTATGACCATGAAAACTAACGAAAAAAATGATATACGTTCTATGAACCCTACTCTGTTTGGCTCCAAACTTGCTGATGACCACTTCCGGTCTCAGAAAATGAAAAAACGGACCTTTTCTGTCTCTTACTGATTTTATTTTTGTTATTCTAAACATAAAATTAAGATGAGAATTAGTAGACAGTGGTATCACAATAAAAGCCTATAGCTGGAAACTAACTTATGTTTAGTTTGAACAGTTTTTATCGTGACTTTTATTCTTAATATTTGAAGTAAGTGTGATAGTCGTTGGCTAAAGGCTGAGCTAATAAATAAACAACAAAACAAGGTGTTCTAATAGTATTTTGAAGTAGAATTATAATTTTCAGTGCTATAATTAATTACTCTTTAATCTGAGTTGTTGAAACTTGGTTTCTGCTTCCCTCCTTGAAGGTCACGAGAGATCAGCTAAATTTAGACGTCTAGTTATCACCAAATGTGTGAAACGAAGCTTCATCGCACATGTTTGTAGCTGTGACAATGAGCCGGGGATGAAGAGAGAGGAAACAGAAAAGGAAAATGACATTTTCAGTGAACTTAAAAGGATTTCTGGGTGTTTTACTTCTCTTTCTGAGCCGTCGCATGTTCCCGATGCATCCTTTTAAAGTCACAACTTTAAAAATAAGCCACAGATTCACGATAATTTCACTCAATTTGTCTATTTAATATATAAAATACGGTAAAACATACGCAAAAAGGATAAGGTTTCAAGGGACTTGGATACTTTGGTACAACAAACACTTTTTTGTAAAAGCGGTATAGAATTTCAATAACATATCAGTGCATACTTTGTATATGAAAATATACACAAACTGTATATCATTCTCAAAAAAACAACAAAAAGAAATATTTTCTTTACAACAAAAACCCAAAGCAGACCAGCTCAACACAATATATTAGCTATAAATTTCATCTTTAGTATTTCATATGCTACATTATTCTGAGTCACTTTAGAACTCATTTGTGATGCATGTCCTTATCATGACTGTACGTAACATATGTTTGTTGTTACCTGTGTCCCATGCATTTACACGTTTCAAATTTCATGAATTGCTAATTTCAGTTGTTTCCCGTTTTTTTTTTGTTATAAATATATTCTATATCTTAATTAAAATTGCAGCATTTAACTGGTATTTCCTTCATTGCATTTGCTAATACCACAATAACTGATCGTGCAATTTTCAGCAAAGTTGTTTCAAAAAAAGGAACCCAGTACTATATGTTTATGATAAGGAAGATAAAATAAGAAAGAGAAAATAAAAACAGTCGGCTATCCTACACAAAAATATCAATAAAATAAAAGCTCCATAATAATATCATTATAATAATAGACAATGGAACTGTCACCAGCACAAATTAATCCAAAAATAGTGAGATTCTAAAAAACATTTTACACAACAAGTAACAGGGGTGCAGGTTTTCATTTCTCATATAGATTGTCTTGTGACTACACTGCTAGATTGGACAGAGAACCTTTATTTTTTTGTACATGAACAAAGCCAATCGGTGTGGTGTCACATTTCAGTCAACCATCAGCACCCACCGACACAAAGCGGAAACACAGGTCGGTACAAAATGGAAATGAATGCGTGGAAGGAGAGCAGATCATCGGCTGAATTTTTAAAGGAATAGTTTGATGTTTTGGCGATTTACTGAACAGTAAATATGAAGCCGTAGCTAGGGGGAAAGAGTGACCTCACCTCGGTCCAAAGCTAACAAAATCTGACTTGTAGCACCACTAAAGCTCACTGATTAACAAACTGCATCATGTTGGTAAAAATTTAAGTGCAAAATTTCAATTTGTGGTATTCTGGACGGTGACTTTCATCAGGTTTAACGTCGATAGAATGGGTGGAGTTTGAGAGACTTTCTTTGCATGATCACAACAGTCATTATCAACTTTCTTCAATAACAGTTTTTCTTCACGTGGCTCTGTGCGTACTCCTACAGAAAGGGGCATCGTGTTAATCTTATTCCCTACAAAATACACCGATTGTTTGGTGGTTCCTTCACGCTACAGCCGACTGTTTCCTCAGAGGGAATCCAAGGGTTTTCTGCTCTCCAATTAAAATTCAAAAGCTCTTCCCTTTACTATATTAAATGCTATGAGAGGACATATGATGTGAACTGCCGCTATATAAATAAAACTGAATACTTTAGTCAAGAGGAACAGGCTGTTATAATAAAGAGCTATGACTAATATATTTAAGATTATTATGGTAAAAAGCGACTTTACTGCAGATAAGGAAGAAAACTTATGTATTGAATATTATTTGCTTTGCCACTTTAGAGCTCTTAAACTTAATAATTTTATATTAGTGCTGTCAAACCAATACAATTTTTAATCAGATTAATCACAGGGCTGCTGTGGATTATTTAATCATGGTTAAAAAAAATCATTTTTAATCTATATTAATCATTTTGCATGAAACATTCAAGAAAGAAGGGTGTGTATATATGTAGATATTCCTCATCAAAGATTTAATATAATCAGTAGGAAATTATAAAAAAAAGTAAGATATATTTTGAAATCACATCCAAATAAGTCTGCATTTGTACTACCCACACATCAGATATTTAATTGGAACACAGCTGTTGTGTGTATTTTTGTTAAAATAAACATCTAGATGTGGGGGAAAAAATCTAAAAGTTAATTTCTCCTTAAGAAAGAAAGAAAGAAAGATATTCCCCTCTTTCTTGAGTCTGTTCGCACGACGGTAAGTCTACTTGGACAAACTGTCCAAACGCATTGCCAGAGAAGTTTGAGATTTTGAGTCATTCAGATGGGGTGACTGCGTTAAAATTTTTCTAAACCATTTTAATCGTGATGACGGATTAATCGGCATTAATGTGTTAATTTTGACAGCTCCAGTTTAAATGCAACACTCAAGAAGCACAAACAGGTCTGACAATGCTTGTAATGAATTATGAATCACTTCTTTGTTTAGTAAATTTAAAGTGAAATTAATCCTACTGACTGAACATTCTTTGTGACAGATCAGACCAGCATTTTCACCATCTGTACACATGTCGGCTCCTACTGCAGCAGGAAGTTTTTCTACTTTAACTGCACACATTTGTTCAGTGGTTTTGCTAGAAACTATTAATACATGCTTTTAAATTGCTCAATCGATTGTGTAAGTGCTACTATGATGACTTGCAAACAGTTCAACACCTACACTACTCTTTTGCTGCTCAGTGGAGATTTTATCACTTTGAGAAACTGCAAGCATTTTTTGCAGATTAAAAAAAAATAGTAAAAATGACGAATTTGAAAACATAACAGTAAAACTATTGCAAAAAAAAGTGTATTGCCAATAACGCCAAATACAACAGACATAAATGTCCACGTTATTTGCCCTTCAGCAAAATTTAGACTGGAAATTCTACCGTTTCATTTAGCAGACGCTTTTATCCACGTCAGAGTAGATAGAACACAAGCAAGGATCTAGTGAGGAGAAAACAACCTGGATAAGTTCTGTAAAACAAGTTAAAGTGAAAATTGGACCTTGGTGCCTACAGGCAATGCAGGGGGTACTAGGAATATCTATTTTTAATTTTTTGAAATCTGTCAAGTGCAAATATGTTCAGTGAAATACAGGCAGTAGTGGCTAGAAATGCTAATTAATAGGAGCTTCTTCTTAATTAAAGTCTGATATTGCCTTACTTGAGCCCTAGAGGTGAGCTTCAGGTGTCAGTAGGTAGATTTTGTCACCTTTGGGCAGAGCTGAACTCCCCATTTTACTGTTTCCTGTGAAGTTAACCGGATGTTGTGTGCAGCTTCATATTTACCACACAAAAATAAGAGCGTTTAAGTCTTCTCATCCAACTCTTCCTCTAAGGGGCATATTTCTTCCAACATGAGCTTATTGAATCAAAACTGTTACCGCGGCTGACAGAGAGGATAAAACTACAAGTGAAAAGCGACACGATCCAATGAGGGACGGAAAGATGACTTGATGGTGGAGAACATCTCCAATGCTGCCATTAGACGTGTCAGCCTTTGTGAAAATGTCGCACAGCTCAGTGTTTGTTTCCCCCGTCGCTGTCAAACGCCGGGTTCGTGGGCTGCTTCTAATTGCATCAAACAGCATCAGTTCATTAAGCAGCTGTCTCACCTACACCGACTTAAAACCGGAGGATTGTTTAAGTAGATAATCAGCAGCAGCTGTCACACCAGTCTGCACTTTGAGCATCGTCGCAAGGAGAAAAAAAAAAAGAAAAAGGTCAAGCAATCAAGAGAAACTTATCTATTTGTAGACTATAAACAACCTGGATACGCACACACTCAGACTTGAAATGGTTCAGACAGGATACAGTTGAACAACAAACTAAGTCGCCGATTTTTACAAAAAAAAAAAAAAAAAAGGCATAATCCTCGTTAACGTGGAAAAGATCTGACACGATTCTGTCAATCAAAAGTGTGTTTCACGTCTATAACTTCGCTATAAGTGAGTGGCAGTGTCCTAATAATGAGCTCATGTCACGACGTACAGCTTTACTTTGATCGTGGGTTGTAAAAAAAAAAAGTGTGGCAAGAGAATATGATGACACCACAACCAAGCAGGCCTCTGTGAGTGAGACAGAAAGTGCACACACCATCAACACTAGAATAAAATAGGTTTACTGAAACGAGTCCGATCCACCAGCACTGCCCAGTGTGGCGTTAACCCCTGCACCGTAGCTCGAAACATATCAAATTCACACTCATATATGCAAACAGATCCACTGAGAATCAACACATTGCTTGTTTTTAGGGATACCTAGCAAAGTCTATGCAAATATATTCATATGTACATACACGTCGTTGAAGCTGAAAAGCCATTTTACTTTGTCGCCAACTGAAGCGGTAGAAATATAGAAAATGTCTTTTCCTTTCACTTTTTGAAACACGGCAAAGAGCTAAGGAGAGCTATAGAGAGCTAAAGAGGACATCAAAGCTTTTGTATAAGGAGTGATTTTTATACAAAGTCAGAATTCCTACTTCTGGACGACTAACAGACCTTCAAAACAGATTTTTTTTTTCTCAAAATACCAACAGATAAAGAACACTTGGACTGAAAGAACCAAATACGTCCCTACGTGAAAAAAAAAAAAGAAGCCACCAGAGGCTCAAAAAACTCTTTACTATGCATTTTTAACTGGATGGCATCTACTCCTGGTAATAAGCTGAGTGACTGGCTGGATTTCTGGTGCAGCGACTTTTCCATCCGAGTTTCCAGAGGAGATGAGGTGAGAGGACGGGAGGAGCACCCAGTCTGTGAAAGCGACGGCCGGTACGAAGCCTGAAAAGAAGCGTCGACAGTTACTAGTTCTCAGTGTTTCCTTGACAGTGCGAGTGATAAATATGTCCCTGCATCGCGTGCGAGAGGCATTTGGCATTTTTAATTCTGAAGAAGTTGATATTGGCACTCTGGCAAAAGGTGCTCGACTCTACGGCTTGCAGAGTGCCGCCTGAGGGGCTCGGGCCTGCCTGGTCGCACGAGGTCAAAACCAGACGCAGAACTGTCCTCACCCAGAAAGACCCTTAAGTTAGTGCCAGGTAGAAGCTCAGTCCTCTTCCAGATGAAGTTATTTTCCAACTGTGCAGTTTTGGAAGTAGAAGAACGGACAATTTAAATAGATTCTGACGAGCAGAAAGTGGCGGCACGAGTCCCATAATGTCGACACGCCACCGGTCACATACGTAAGAGCTGGATGTAAATACATGAAGGTGATGCAGAGACCACGGGGGAGAAATGTTTGTGGTTTGAAAACAAACAAAAAAAAAAAGGTTGAACACCTCATTTTTAACCAGAAGAGAATCACTATAAGGAAGTCCATTCGAGTAAGAAGGCTTTAAAAATCTACCGTCCTTCAGCAGCCCTCACTCAAAGCGACATCCCAAAGGAGTTTTATGAATCTTTTTGTGTTTTTTTTTTTTTTTTTTTTGGCAAAGCCTTGTAAGTTCAGGCGACGCAGCTGAGTAGTATGATTCTGGACAGAGGCAGATGGGTGATGATAGTGTCACATGGCAGTGGGGTCGGGGCAGTGGGGGACTAGGAATGAGTGTGGGGGTGTGTGTGTTGTTGTGGGTGTTTACGAGTCACCGAAACTTCTTCACTGTGGGGGCAGAGAGGTGCTGTCGGTGCCTCTATGTGACCCAGGCGTCCAATCTCATGCGCTTGATGTTTCCTCCTTCCTGCTCTGGCTCATTCGATGCCCTGAGGAGCTCAGCTGAGGGACTGAAGTCAGGCGGGACGGACCGGCTTGCTGGACCTGTAGCGCCGGCTGTGCTGCCGCTTCCTCCGCCGCCTCCTCCTCCTCCGCCACCGCTGGCTGCATCATCACGATCGCTGCCTTCGAAGGAGCTGGCGTTGCTGCTCACGCTGTCGGCGGGCGAGCGGCCGGTCGGGGGCTCCAGACACAGCAGGGAGCCGGGGTACTGGGGCGGGGCGGTCAGGATGGCTCCACCCGAGGTCGAGGACGGCGTGGTCGAAGACGGAGGAGGGCAAGGGGTGCTGCGGTCCCGGCCGGGCGAGATGGGCTCCGACTTGATGCTCACGCTGGAGTTGGTGTTGACGGTCAGCATGGCGCCTTGAGGTATGTGGGTCACCGGCCTGAGAACAGGGGTCACAGAGACGGGGAGAAAACGGAAGGAAGGTAAGGGATAGAACAAAGAGGAAAAGCATAAAAAAAACAAAAATCCAAACGATTAGCCACTCGACACAATGAAACACTGGAAGGCCACTCGCGTCAAGACAAAAACCCACATTACGAAGCACAGCACTGACAGGGAAAAGCGACACTCGATTATTCCATAAGACAATCAACTCTGAGCCTTTTAAAAGCAGAAGTGACAGCCCAACTGCTCCCAAAAGATCAACAGAAGAACAGCCGAGGAAGCGTGAAATGGTCGGTGTGACAGGGTGGTTTTTGCAGTGAGTCAGCCGTGATGTGGAGAAACTACAGATGACAAACAGAAAGAATAATCTCGGGTTAGAGAACATGGCGGAAACCGGAACTACGTCTCTTTCCTGTTTGACTGCAGACGGCACCAGACATGCTTAAGAGGGAGGCAGCCAAAAGCGCACAGACACACAGGAAAAAGGAAGTGTGATACAGTACCGGCCCAACCACTCATCTCTACCCAAGAGCAGGTTGGACGGAGAGCCAACACTGTGGGAAGAAAACAAAATGTTGGAGCCCAAACCAAAGGGAACAGGTGGATTAGAAGGCATGTGTGGAGAGAGGTGTGAAACATTATTGCGGGAATGTTTTTCTTTTCTTCTTTTTTAAAATAACAACAGCAATAATGTTAATAATGTCTAAGCATCAGAAACACAATTTTTTTTTCTTTCCAGCACGCATTCACATCCAGACAATCTCTCTTGTTTTCTGATCTACAAACAAACAAACAGTGAGCGCAGCTTTAACACAGGAAGAAATGTGTTAATCAGGACAGTGAAGCTCTTTTCCCTGACTGCACAGTGTAAACGGTGGCTGCTAAGAACAGAAATGCACACCAGATTAAACATCTTGGTCGAGATTTTTGTTTTCGCCTCGGTGAAATATAAAACCAGGAGTTAAAAAAAATAATAATAATGCAAATCATGTGGTTGTGTTCCAAAATTTTGCATCTTTCTCTGGATTTTCAACATTTATTCCTTTGCTTTTTATATTAGTTTTGACATTTGCAGCATTTTAGGATTCTGAGCTTTTACTCTTTCATGTGTTTGGCCCTTAGAGGCCACCGTATTTGTGTACACTATGGGGCTACAACATAAATAAGAACAGAACAAGAAGAAAAACTGCAATTTGATAACATTAACAAAGACATATAGCATTAAATTCTTGAAACTCTACATATGGTAACCGTAATAATTTGACTACAGAAAAAAAAGCAGAAAAAATTTAATGATGTTGCAGTGACTCATGGTTATACAACAAAATTAAACTTCTTGGGGCTTAAATAAAAGTGAGTAAACTGTAGTGATTGGTTTGTTCATTTAAGAGGTCATCTCGTAGCAGGCACGGTTTTATATATTTGTTTGGTTAGACAATCATTAAATGCTACAGATTTGGTCAACTGCAATGTGACTGCTTGTATTACATTACATGCATCTAAAGCTACATTAAAACTTCATTGACCACATCTACCATCCTGAAGTTACACAAAAACAAAATGTAATTTGTAAAAATAAATAAATAAAAAAATCTCATAAAGTAACACATCTACCAAAATCCAGCCTGCAAATACGCATTAAATGGAGCTTAAAAGGCTTAACCTTGTAAAATCCACTGTTGCAAAAATACAACATCAGTTTTATTTATTTTTTACTTTCTACTCGTTTATTTTTAGATTTTTTTGCTTCATTTTATTTTTTCCCCTCATTTTTTCTATATTTGTATACATATAAATATATGTATAATTTAAGTTAAAAAAAAATTTAAAAAATTCTACAATCCTTAAGTTACATAAAAACAAACTGCAATTTGAAAAAGAAATAAATCTCATAAACACATCTACCAACATCCAGCCTGAAAATACGTATTAAATGGAGATCAAAAAGATTTAGCTATCTATCTACCTACCTATATATAAAATTTTAATTCCTGCAATTTATTTTGCTTAAATTTTTTTTTTGGGGGGGGGGGTTTACAGGGTTAAGCCAAGTCAATGTTCATTAAGATTTTACTCATTTTATTTTATTTTATCCAGACATTTTTCGATTTCATTCTGTGTAGCTGGAGCAATCTTATCTAACTACCGACTGGCTACATTTTCCCAGTCTTGGTTTGCAAAATCAATAATTGCTTCAGAGAGTTTATTTTTAGGCCAAACATCTGTTAGGAATTAAAACACACATACTGCATGTAGTCTTGGTTGAGACAGAACCCTTTCAAACACAACGTGGACTACAACCTCCCTCCTACAGACAAGGTCATGACATTTCACACACACTAGTAGTGGCTGTTCACCTCAGATTGGCAGCCAGACTGGACACCTGGCTAGACAGCTCGCTGCTCTGTTTGTCCACGCCCCACATGCTGTGGACGAGAGGAGAGAACACACTTCAAGGATCTGGTGTTCATGCTACCAAACCCCAACCCCAACCCCAACCCCTGCAGCGCTCAGCTCACGCACACAGACACAGCACTGTTACTTTATTTTTCTTAAATAAGTCCGCTAATCTAATACAGATACTTCTCTGTGTTCTCCTTTATTAAATCTTGATATAGAGGAAGAAAAAAAAAAAAAGAACAGCTGCTTCAGTTTAATGAGAACCCCCTCAAATCATGTTGCATTTGCTTGACACATTTCACTTCAAAGCCACACACTGGGCCCACATTAAATTATATTAGAATCAATTTACATTTTTTTTTTGCACTTCACTGGCAGAAGATTTTAAGTCTTTAAGTTTTAATTCAAACTGAATATCAAAGAGGCTTCTTCAGGACTTATTGCAAAAAAAACAAAACAAAAAATAAAAGAGGTCCAGCTGCATTTTCCCTGAAGCTCCTACAAATACTACAAGACATAAAACCACACAGACTGAATTTAACTAAGAGAACTTCAAGCAAATCTTTTATATATATAATATGTGCACGCATTTTTTTATTCTCACTGTAATAATTTATTCTGTTTACACTGACCATTGGATTCCTTCCTAAGTCAGAAATGCTGTAAGTGATGGACGATAAAATCCATTGTTTCTAGTTTAAAATGTCCTCTTTCTTTGTCCATCTTCAGCTGCAGTGCAAGGATAGTAAGAAAAACAGAAAATTTGGTGCTCAAAGTTGAGTGGAAAAGCCTTTAGCGCTTTGGTAAAAGATTAAAGCTTGAAACGATAAATAAACCTGAATAGATACCATATTCAACTATGTTTCACTGTCTGCAAACTTAAAAGGTTCACTATCTTGTATGGAAACTGTGTCTGGAAGTGTCTGACGTGGTTAATCTAAGAAATGGAACATACAAATAACCATCTTCCAATAAAAACAATTGGTGTAATTTGCTGTGTGGCTGTAAACTTCCTCTTAATAATGTTTTGAGGGCAATAGTTGGTGTTTTTCCATATTTGTTTGGTAGCATAGCTGAGGGTAAGTGGCAACAATGGGGATGAACAAAGCTGCTTATTCAGGGTTTTACTGCTGTTCAGACCACCACTGTAAGGAGCATGACTTCCACTACAGGGACCACGGGGGCTGGAAAAGTAGCGCCTTTTAACCCAACCGAGCCACCTGATGATCAGAAGGATTTCCATAAAAGCTGAGTGTACGAAGGCTGTCGTCAACCAAAGCAAACGCTGGTTCGACTGAAACTGTAGTTACTCTTCAACCCATTGGTGGGTTGGGGTCTAGATAAACTAAACGGGCCACAAAGCACTACCTGCTACCCTTATTAGCCTAAATAAATCAGAAACGATCATAAAAATGTAATATTTGCAGCATAAGAAATCATCGTAACCTAGTTATTTTATACTTGTGAAATAGAACTCGTGATCTCAGAATAAAAGCCATTGAGGAATACTGCAGAGACAACTTAGATGACATACAGTGTTGGTTGTTGAGCTGTGATATTTACTCTAAGGAAAGTTTTGGAATTTTTTGGCTATATATTTTGGCAAAACCAAACTGACAATTTCAATTAGCTTCAATCCAGGTGAATAAATGAGACCAGATTTAGTCTCCTTTAGTGTGGCTGAAGTTGTGAAAATACATTTATTGGATTAGTCCTGGAAATCTCCTGATGTAACGCTTTTCTCCTCATGAAAGTAACACCAGCGATTACAAAAACAACAAGAATTTGGTCAAATGAGAGCATATTGGTCGACATACAGGGGGTCCTCGACATACGTAAGAGTATCATTCCTACGGGTACATGTGCATCGAGTTTTGCCGTATGTCGGAACTCTAGAAAAAACGTACACAAAGCCGTTACATGTATCACGATATCGATCAGTTCTTCATAAAAGTCACGAATACCAACAACTTTCATGCATGTACGAGTCTTTTTAGAAATAAATAACAGAATACGTTGCACTGTTTTTACAACTTGTTCTAATAATGCCGATGTTCCAAACATTTCATTAAATCTAACTTCACTTCCATGGTGTGTTGCCTTCGAGGCAGAATTATCGATGTACTTTTATTTTTGAAAAGGCCTTTATTTTGAAGTTGAACATTGACAGTTGCCACTTCCTGTCTGCTATTTGGATGTTTAGCTTTACACATGTACGTGCTTTTCTGGATGCACCACAGAGGCAATGTCATAAGAAATTAACTTCATTTTTGGACTTACTGGTTTAGTTAAAATGACTTATTTACATGCATTTATGTTGTTTTATTCTGGTTTTGTTGCAGTTTTCACTCTGTAATGTGTATCAAGAGCCACAGTAAACAAGTTAATTTTGCTACGACTCATGATTCATTTTGCAAGCACGAGTATAACTAGTTGGACAACTGCAGCTTTTACGTTGCAGTGAAGACAGCACACATGGAGATGGCTTTCCTTTTCTTCGAAGCATCAGAAGAAACTGACTTACGCTGGGAGCCATAATGAAGGGCAAAAACTTAGAGAATGTGGCACAATCCAAGGTCTCGTACAACCACTGAATGTAAACAAAGCCGTCTTACAGTGCTCTTCTCACCAACTAGTTCCACATAAGTTCCCGAAGTAACGACGAAACGCCGTAGGTCGAGGGCGTCGTAAACCGAGGACCTCCTGTATATGAGGGAGTTTTAGTTGACAAGAAGCCTTCTGGGTGATAAAAATGTTGTAATTAGTGCAATTCATCTTTTACTACTTATGCTGCATTTTTCTGTGATACAGTAAGCCACCACGAGGTTCATCAACGCCAGAGCAAACTGAATAGTGTTCAGATTGATGTTATGAAGAGGCTGAGATGGTGAGATGCTGGTGAGAAACCAGTTCACTAAAACAAAGGATGTGAACCGCTTGCATATAAGGTCATGGTATGGATATCATGCAAGCCGCCTGAGGTCAGTAGTTCAGCATTAGGAAGGTTATCAGCAGACGGAGAGCTGTTACACGAGGCTGTTTACAGGAAATACCTCCACCATCGTCCCTTGTGCTGGATGTGAGTGCAGGTTTGAAGAAAAACGCAGCGTCGATGGGAGAATAAAGGAAATACTTACACCAAGTTGCTGAGTGATGCAAGATTAAGTTGCTGCTGCTGTTGCTGTGTTTGCTGTTGCTGCTGCTGCTGTTGCTGCTGCTGTTGTGGTTGCTGGGTAACAGCCTGCTGCTGTTGCCATGTGGACACACTGGTGGGCAACAAGCCGCCAGGTGACGCCAGAGCGTGCAAAGCAGTGATGTCTGCACTGGTCAGCTGGTACTCTGAGGGGAGAAATGACACAAAAGTTAGAACAAATATTCAGATTTTTATGTTGATTTACTCCGAAGTGTTTTCAGTGTTGTCAGGTTTAAAATAGTGACTGAACAACGAAGGGAAGAGAATTTATCTACAGACATGGAAAAAGTAATCAGACCACCCTTGTTTTCTTCAATTTCTTGTTCATTTTAATGCCTAGTACCACTAAAGGTATATTACCTGAAGAATACAATGAACACGACAAAAAATGCAGCTGATTCCATCATACTTTATGTCCTATTTGACATGCTTCAGCTTCACTGTTTTCCCAGTATAGATAGAGGCCATTTCATATCATCAGCAGCACTGAACATGTAAAGGTCTAGAGTGGTTTCCTGCTGACATTCAAGCCGTAGCACAACTCACAAGTTGTCAGCTCTCACATAACGCCTAAAACTAAACAATTATGTGAAGACACAAAGGCAGCCATCTTGGTACTGCTGGAAATTGGTTTGAGTGAGAGACAGGTAGCAAAAAAAACTGAAGATCTCCAAGACAGCCGTTCATCACACCAAGAAAAAACAAGCCCAACATGGTTCTACCAAACTGAAGAAGGCTTCTTTCATCAGCTGGAAAACTCTTTCCTGCCTCCAGTGACTGGATTTTCCAACAAGACAATGCCCCTTACCACACGGCAAAGTCAGTTAAAGCCTGGATGGAGAACCAGAACACTGGAACCATGGCTTGGCTGCTCAATCACCAGATCTAAATCCAACTGAAAACCCGTGCCATCATTATATTTGTCCAAACAAATGCACCTTTAGTTGTACCAGACATTAAAATGAACAAGAAATTGAAGAAAACAAGGGTGGCCTAATATTTTTCCATGACGATTTCCGTAAGGATCAGCTCTTGCTACAAGGGTATTTTTGCTTTCTGACTTCTTGTGTTCGGTTCACCTGTATTGTACGCTGTTGGCATGGCGGAGAAGGGCAGCCCCTGTGCCAGGAGGCTCGGTGTGGCGACGGAGACCACCGGTGTGGTGAGGGTTTGCGCCACCTGGGCTCCAGCTGCCAGCCGCTGGGCGTTCTGCCAGAGAGGACCACAACGTGTTATTCACAGCAGAAACGAAGAGCCAACTTTCACATGTGAGCCAAAGCTGAGGCTCATTTCAACATGCTGGGAATGACGATGTGTTCATGGCTGGATTCTTAATGAAGTACCACGTCTAGTAAATCTCAGAGTAAGCAGAGGATTTACTATCAGGACGTTCTTGATGACACGCATCAAAAACAGCTTCCTTGTTTGAGTGAGCCATAAATAGGAGAATTACATTAAAGGCAATTTATTCAACCCTCAGTTATAATTATGCATTATGGTGGGTTTAAGCTGCATTTGATTCAAATAAAGGCTGACCATTTCATGCCAAAAATGTGTGACACTAGAATAAAATCAGAAGACCTTAGTAATTCCACAACACTAGATAAAATTACATACTGGTTGAGAAACAAGAGGAAACCTCAAGCAGACTGTTTGTGCATTTGTGTAAAATTAAATCCATTACTGTCTAATTATATTTATCATGCCACAGTATAGTAGATTAAATTCCCCATGAAGAGTCTCAACACTTTATATGTGATCGCTGTATTTCTATTTCAGCTGCTTTAGGTGAACTTATTTCTTTATGTATCATTTTCAATTTTGAAAAAGCAAAATAAAAGAACTTTCCGTTCACTTTGACAAATCTTCACAATATTGCAAACACTAGGATCATTTTAGGTGAATCGACATTGAAGAGAAATTAAGTCAGCCAATTACAAGATTTGAAATTGAGCATTTTTCTGATTCTTTGACTGATTCCCAATAAAATTAATTAAATTAAAAATGTAATACTTTGGCTCTATCTATAGTAAATAATCTGTGTCCTTGATCAATAAGTAACTGGAACTTATTATATTCTAAATTTTAAGATTTAAATTCTTACTACTAATTCATATATCTATAATTTATATTTAAAACTTTAAAATTATCAGTCCACTCATAACATGAACAACTAAATAATACAATCGAATGCAGGAACTGCTCACTACTTTCACATCTATTTTATCATTTTTGCTTTGGTTTGGAAATTTGGTTTGTAAAATGTTAGAAAATGATGCTCAATGTCTATCAAATGTCCAACTATTTATTTAAATTCTGCTCAAAATACACAAAATTTAAAGATTTATGTCACAAAAGTAAGAAAAAAACGTCAAAATATGTACATTTAAGAAGGCGTTTTTGGTCTTTTCTTTTTTTACATAAACAGAATTGCAGATTAATTTTCTCTTTAACGATCTACTGTACACAAAACGCACGCTTCATTTTATATACTACCTACTATTCCAGTCTAAATAGAACATATTACAAGTGAGCCATCCTTCAAGGAGATTGTAACATGTCCTCAAAGTCATCTGGAATTCTTGTGACGCAGATCTCACTTGACTGAATTTAAAGCGCAGCTCATCTCATGACTCTCCAGTGGATGTCAGTAAAGGCCTTACACTACGCTCCTTGAGGGCACTCGGCCACCGTGAAGCAAACTTTTCATGTGTCAATCATTCACTCTTACAGGAGGCTCACGTGCGAGTGTTTGTACATCAAGTCAACCATTTACATGACAAGATATTCAGCGTTTCTCCGACACAGATGCAACAGAACTCCTGCTAGATCTGTGAAAGTGCCGCCATACTGTGCACCTGTGAAGAAGCAAAACCCTCCAGAGTCTGCTTCAGCTGAAATGCATCAGAGAAAAAAAGCAAACCGAGGTACTTTGTGAGAGAAAAAAACCTAAAAGGTCTGCATATAAAAGGCCAAAGATGCAGTAATTCTGATCTGAATTATTCTCCTGTGCTGTGAGGCTGATCATCCTGAGAGGAAACATTCAGCCAGAGTTATGACTGTAAAGTTGAATTTACAGAGAGAAGGAGAGAGGAGAGGCAGACCGGAGAGAAGCCAGATTCAATTATCTGCCTTTGTGAAGAAGTGAGGAGGAGCGGCGGGGTGAGAGCGATGAAAATTAATCACTATCCTCTGGAAAATGAGAATCGTGCCTGTCAACTTTGAGGGGAATTGTGGAAAAGGGGGAACGACAATCGCTACCCAGCAGCAGAAAGCGGCAAATCTCATCCTCTTTCTCGGAGTGAATTCAGCCTAAATTAAAACGAGATTTTGCAGGATAATGAGCTCTTTTGATCAACGAGTTAGTTTTTAATCTTTTCCGATCTACTAAAAGGGGAATCATATTTTTTCCTGCATTATAAATTGTTTTTGAAAGTATTATTTCTAAGGCTGCAACTAATGATTATTTTTATTGTCAAATAAATATCTTGTCTATAAATTGAGGGAATAATTAGTTTGCTCTAACAGTTGTTCTTACAAACATCAGGGAAAGGCATCAAAATCTCAAATTAAGAACATAAAGCTGAATAACTGTCTTGATGTATTCATTGTGTCAGCATTTTGGCACACAGTCATGTCATATTAAAAGCTGTGGAGGTAACTGTAAAGGTGTGGCTGAGGGAAACACTCGAGTGAAATGCCTTTAATGTAATGCCAGTTAGTTTAAATCATCTCTAATTGACAGTTTTCTCTGGGTGAAGGTGGAGATGAGTTGGTGTGAGTGTCAGTGAACGGGGGAAACATGCTCTGCGGCGCTTCGCACCACGATGCCAAGTGAGAAGACGCCCATGCTTTACGTGGCATCATATGATGAAGTAAATGGGCCTGGTTCAAATCTGACAGGAATCACTCCAGGACAGTTCTGCTAAAGCACTGGGAACTGACTGATGTGGAGGTCTGGATTATCACTGAAAGGTCCATGATAGTCTATAGCCTGTAGAAAATGCTGGAGCCACACATCCATGAGCCCTGAACCACATGCAGTCAGGTGGGAACCACAAACTGAAGACCATCCCAAGAAATGTCAGTGGAGCAAGACCAAAACAACAATGAGAAACTCTACTGTCGAGTACTGCATCCATGCTAATAATGTGCGGACAGTCGACTGGCCATCGACTCATGCGAGTGACTTGACGTGGGGGAAATCACCTCGTTTACCAATTCCAGCTCATCCTCTGTCTGCAAAGGGTGGTAACAGAGAGGGTTACAACTCCAGTTCACAATTGGAACCAAAGGAAAATAGAGTGACAAAAGAAAACAACGATGAAACCACTTACTGTAGTTTGGTAGCTACTTCACAGATGGCTTGTTTTGGAACATTTAAAATTAAAAAAATAATAAATATAGGTCGACTATTCTGTGTGTGGGACCATCACTCCGCCTGCTTACAGTCATCAGGAACCACTGGTAGCTGTTCTGGAGCTTCCTCAGCAGGTAATAGTGTTTACAATGTCAAGAATGAGCATTTAATCTCAATTTAAAAGAGGATAAGAAGTCATCAGATCTGCAACGTAATGGATGTTTTGGCCATTCAGAGGCAGATCAGCGAAGTGTAAACACAGAATGATTATATTATCCACTGCTAGAGCATGGCTACTAATTCTGACTGACTGGAAAGTCTGATATTTTTAAAACTTTTAGTAATTCAACAATTTAACTGATCACTTATGACAGTAATGAACTAGATTTCGAGACAACAGCAGCTGAACCTTGGCAATCGAGAAAAAACATTTGCTATTTTTATAAACACTAAGAATAAATAGCTCCTCGATGTGAAAAAAAAGATAATTTAATTTTGAATTTATACCATATTAAGTATATTATGTAACTGAAATAAATAAAATGAGATAAGATAAAAATGAAATAATAAAAACAAATAATAAAATAGAAAAAAATAAAATAGACAAAAAATAACTGCACATAGAATTTATTTGCAATTATTTTTAATCTTAATTTTATTTTATTCTAGTTTTTCTAATTATTATTTTATCTTATCTCATTTTATTTGCTACTTCAGTTGTGTGAAGAGAACTCGCAAAATAAGAATTTCATCACTCGGGGTAACCACTGTGTGTCTGCTGTGTGTATGACAATAAAGTTCTTGAAACCTGAATCTTAAATGTGCAAATCCACAGTAACGTTAAGAAGAGGAATCGAGAATGTAAATAACGTCAGCTACGACAAAACTAGCAGCCTGAGTTTGCAGAGAAGCAACGGGCAAAGGGGACAAGACCAAAGAGTAAATAGGAAACAGTGTGATGATAACATTAATGCATCACTGCTCTCTGTTTTTGTGACTGACAGCAATTAGTGAACAATTGTCTGAGTTTGTTTTAAAACTTGTCAGGATTTTAAATCTCATGTGTGATCCCTGTGACCCCCCCCCCCATGTTTAGTTAGATGTTACACAGCAGCAACAACAACAGAAGGTTTAGATTAATTAAAAAGTGTTTTTTTGTGTGTTTTCCATGGTGATGATTTTGTGGGTTCATTTAATTTTCACTGTTTTGATTGATTGTAAATATAAAAACATTTGAGATCAGCGTTTAAATACTATAAATTACAATTTAGATTGGAAGCTCAGGAAAACTCCATGTGCTGAGAAAGACAGTGTAATGTGAGTGAAAGCTCCAGAACAGCCGCTAAAAGGATGTTGAGGTTAGAATGAAGGTTAAGTCTCGAGTGAAATAATGTTTTTCTGACGTACAGCTGTTGGTAGTTAGCGTACGCAGTCAAACATGGCTACAAGAAAGGTGGGTGCATGTTTAGTTCAAGAAGTTCTGAGAAATCTCATCAGCGTGTCAGTGGGAGTCGGCTGATTCATCGAGACTTTTTTACGAAGTCTGCCAGAGTAAATAATGAGACGTTAGACTTCGAGTGTTTAGCACAAATCCCTGCCCCGGGTCTTCACTGAAAACACAAAAATAATGGCAAACAGCCCTCTAACAGACTGTTAATCTTCAGCCTAATTCTTGAGTTTCATTCAATAAAACTATATAAATTCCCGGTGTTTTTGTATAATTTTCCATCTCATCACTGGTCAGTGAAGGAAAACGTTCCTGGGATAAAATGAAAATAATCTCCTGAGTGAATCTTGGAGAGTTCAGGTATGTCTTTACCTTCTGGTCGGCTCTTTAGAGGATCAAAACACTAAGTAAATGGACCCCGACATCCCAACTTCAGTTCAGTTAAGCTCACCATCTGCATGAGGCTCTTTCCACCCTGTGAGGTGATGACTCGGAGGTCTGGCTTGCGGCTGTTGACCATCTGGGGGCTCGGAGGTGGAGGTGGAGACTTGGCCGGAACTACTTTCCCCAGACTGTTGCCGTTGGAAACAGTGAGGAGGCCTGGGGAGGCCCTGGCACTGGTGTATCCATTAGCTGCGGGGAGACGGAGGTGCGAATAGACAGAAATCAATGAGAAAATCAAACAGGTGAATGCAGACAGTGGGATACGGTCAGCGTGCGCCCTCTAAGTCGTACTGAGGCTCTTTTTCAAACCGTAATTCAGTTCTGAGGCAATAATTCCAAGACTCCGGCAGAATAAATGTCTTTGTAAAGCAAATATCACATGGAGTAAATGATGCTAGGGCAAATTTATCCCTGCTATTAAAGCCTTACACAGCGCCTTCTTTGTATGTCCTCTAAAAATAAACATGATTTTGGAATGAAAAGATTTTTAATAGACTTATCAGATCAAATAAGAACAATTTCGAGTAGTTCCCAAGGAACAAATCAGGAATGAATGAGGAACCAACCGCTAGTTAACTCTCTGAACCCAGAGGCCGGTCAATCATGCCATTTTTTTAAAATCCCCAAATTTACAGCAATTATCAGAGTCTGAGGCTGCAAAAACAGAAAGAATTGTTGTGTTTTTAACTTTTCAAAGGTCCTTGAGCTATATTCCATCTGAAAAGTTAAACAAAACCAAGCGTAAAACCGCCATATTTCATCAAAATCACTTTATTCTACTATTGGTAACATCTGTGGGCACCGAGCTGTACATGTTGATTCTGGATCAGTTAAAAATAAGCCCACAGCGAATATAAATGTTTCAGAAGCATAAAACTGCCAAGAAACTGCTTGGAGTTCAGAGGGTTAAACATTAGTTACTGCTTTTGTGCATCCAAGAAAACAGAAAGGAGACACTATTGCTCAATTACCGCGTGATAAAATACTCTTTTAGAGAAGTTAAAGTTACTGGGCTGGTTACTGAGCAGAGAATAATTACTGCATCATTACATGTCCATTACTTATCGCTTTTGTGTCCTCATTTTTTCCTTGGTAACTACTCATAACTGTGTGTCGCTTACTGTAAAGTGTTACCCAGTTCCCCTGTGCCAACATCTAAAATAAACAACTGAGAAAAACAAAGTGGCGATTGTTGAACGCTGATCTATAAAGCTGGCTACATGTTACAGAGAAAAATCTGGGAATCCCATTTTCTGTGTTTCTGCTGGTGTTGCTTGCGGTATCCCCTGATCTCTATAAAGTACGATCACAGACGGTGCAGAGGAGGAGAAGAGGAATAAACACTCCACTGCTGATCAGATAACAGAAGAACACTTGGCAGGGAAAAAGAAGAAATAAGCGAAAGGATAAAACTCCGGACTTGTACAAATATTAATACAACTCACGGACTGGACTTGGACATCCTCCATTTGAATTATTCAGATCGCCTCCGAGAAGAGCACCTATTGATAAAAGAATAAATGAACAGAAACGGTGCTGCTTAAGAACTGAAGCGAAAGTAGTTCAGATTTTCAGAAATACATACTAACATGTAAGATTTTTCTCATTGTTTCTCATAAAAGCTCAGAAATTAGGAATTAAAAATGGTAGCAGCACACTGGAGACTTATTTAAATTTCGATGATAATCAAATTAATAAATGTTGTGGTACGAGAACTGCTTTTCATTCCCAAAAAGTAAATGTTTTACCACAAATCTCCTTATTTCCATTAAATATGTGTGAATATGTACATTTTAAAGTTATTCATTCTGGTAAAAGCGGCCAGCTGGCCTGCATTTTTCTGTTTTATTTTATGAGTTTATAATCTTATATTCCTTTTCCTTGTTCTTATGTTTGCCGTTTTTTTCTAATTATGATTCTTTACTGCACCTGTTTGGTAAAACATCAGGACGACACTACTAGTCAAAAGCTTGGACACACCTTCTCATTTATTTTCATGACTATTTTGTAGATTCTCACTGAAGGCATCAAATCTATCAATGAACACGTGGAATTATGTAGTGAACAAAAAAGTGTGAAATAAGTCAAAACATGTTTTAGATTTTAGATTTTTCAAAGCAGCCACTGTACATAACTCCCTGCAGAAGCAGCGTCAACACCCGGATGACGACGCCACTTCCCCTCTAGCCCTCGGACTCAGACACTCGCGTGACACATAGCTAGTTGCTCTACTGTCACGTAAATCCTTCTGTTCACCCAGCAGAGCTGCTACTGCCGCTTTACCTGTTTTTGTTGGACGGTGTGCGTCTGTGATAACGTAAGTCGGCTCCACATCTCTTTCTTCGCGTTACGTCCGCTGTGATAATGACGTTGTTCAGCTACGGGAGTTGCAGATAGTGCCGAATGCTGTTAGCATGTTCTAGCTCATGTTGTATCATGCACTGTTCTGTGCCAAACGGTTGTGCAAAGCTGTTCTCATTACAGCACAAACAACAGCCACCCTTTCATTTGATTACAGCTTTGCTCACTCTTGGTATTCTCTGGATGAGCTTCATGAGGCAGGACCTAAAATGGTTTTCCAACAGTCTTGAAGGAGTTCCAGAGATGCTGAGCACTTGTTGGTCCTTTTTCCTTCACTCTGTGGTCCATCTCATCCCAAACCATCTGGATTGGGTTTAGGTCATGTGACTGTGGAGGCCAGGTCATCTCCACCTCTCTTCTTCTTGGTCAGATAGACCTTCTCCAGCCTGGAGGTGTGGTTGGGGTCATTGTCCTGTTGAAGAATAAATGATGGTCCAACTAAACGCAAACCGGATGGGATGGCATGCCGCTGCAGGATGCTGTGGTAGCCATGCTGGTTCAGTGTGTCTTTAATTTGGAATAAATCTCCAACAGTGTCACCAGCAAAACACCCCCACACCATCACACCTCCTCCTCCATGCTTCACGGTGGGAACCATGCATGCAGAGACCATCCGTTCAGCTTTTCTGCATCGCACAAAGACACGGTAGGTAGAACCAAAGACTTCAAATTCGGACTCATCAGACCAAAGCACAGATGTCCACTGGTCTAATGTCCATTCTCAGTGTTTCTTGGCCCAAACAAATCTCTTCTGCTTCTGCTCCTTGGTAGTGGTTTCTTAGCAGCTATTTGACCACAAAGGCCTGATTGGTGAGTCTCCTCTGAACAGTTGATGTAGAGATGTGTCTGCTGCTAGAACTCTGTGGCATTTTTCTGGGCTCTAATCTGAGCTGCTGTTAACTTGTGATTTCTGAGGGTGGAGACTCAGATGAACTTCTCAGCAGCAGAGGTGACTCTTAGTCTTCCTTTCCTGGGGTGGTCCTCATGTGAGTTCCATTTCATTGTAGTGCTTGATGGTTTTTGTGACTGCACTTGGGGATACATTCAAAGTTTTTGCAATTTTCAGGACTGACTGACCTCCAGTTCTTAAAGTAATGATGGACTGTCGTTTCTCTTTACTTAGCTGATTGGTTCTTACCATAATATGGATTCTAACAGTTGTCAAACAGGGCTGTCAACTGTGGACCAACCTGACTTCTGCACAACATAACCTGATGGTCCCAACTCCATTAACAAGACAAAAATTTTACAAATCAACTTTGACAAGACACACCTGTGAAGTGAAAACCATTTCAGGTGACTACCTCATGTAGCTCACTTAGAGAACACCAAGAGCGTGCAAAGCTGTAATCAAAGCAAAAATGTAAAACATGTTTTGACTGGTTTCACAATTTTTTGTTTACTACATAATTCCATTTGTGTTCATTCATAGTTTTGATGCCTTCAGTGAGAATCTAAAATGTAAATAGTCCTGAAAATAAAGAAAACTCATTAAATGAGAAGGTGTGTCCAGGTCGTGTGTATAACTTCGCAAAATGTATGTGACAAATGAAACTGTTTCATCTTGGATTGTAATTCCTCACTTCTTCCATCCTTACTATTTAGTTCCCACAGGTATACACTAATTAAAATGTAACACAAGAGCAAAAACATCCAAGTTGTAAAGAGAGTGCAGTAAATGTCACACTGAGCAAATTAGTCCAGAGGAGAGAACAGGCTCTACTGCCTGACGATTTAATCAGCTTATTATGCATAATTATGTGAAGCTACACACATAAGAACTGATATTAATCACATCCTCGAGGTGGTAAACGCAAGGACGAGTTTCAAGAAAAGATTTTGCTTAAAGGTAGAAAAATTCCTGCACTGATGATCGTTTACTGTTTGTTCCTGTTGTTTTTTTTTTTAATCTGCAGACGACTCCAGTCTCAGCAGAAGATCAGTCCCTCACCTGCACTGGCTGGTCGCTGTGGCAACCCAGGAGACACCGTATTTCTCTGGAGGGCCGGTTGCTGTGGCGACAGGAGGTGGGTATCCGTGAGCGGCGATGAAGTTACGTAGGAGGTAGTTACCAGCGCGTTGCCAGGATTACTGAACTGCAGTGTACTTTGATTGGACGCCTGGACTGTGACCGGCATGGAGAACGTCTGGGGCGGAGGTGCCGACTGCTGCAAAGTTAAGACAAGTTCACTTTTGCTCCTCAGCGTACGACTTGCCGCGCTACTTCACAACAATCACAACCAAAATGTGTGCTGTGCAATACTTCTTTTGTGAATTTGTACTTGGATGGCACAATCAAAAGGTGAAAATAATACTGAAGATAAAACTGAAAAAAATAAACTGTTCAAACCACTGAAGCTGAAGCAGAACACACTGATGCGATGTCCACTGCTGTAAAAATATTTGAAGGCTGCATTTGGACAAGATATAAGTTAGACTGACTTTAAAATGTTATGCCATCGCTTCAAATTTACTTTGACGGCAGAATGCAACTAACAGCAGCCAAATATCTCATAACTTATCTCCTATGATGTTCAGCAAATATCTGGTGTTTCTTAGAAGCCACAGTGAGAAAAGTGTGAAACAATAAGTTAGAGGAACTTCACACTGGCAGCAGTTTTCGGTGAAACAGAACAACAGACAAATGTTTGACCCACAAGCCGAGACAGAAGCAGAACAAACTGTAACAAGAATATACTCCGTGAAATATGAGAACGCCTTCTGTCAGGTTTAAGTAACTTACTCCATAGCGTTTGAAGAGAACATCCAGGTCCTCCGTGGTCTTACGATACTTGTCATCATTGAGGGGACTTTGGTCAATTGAGTCTTCGCCGTCCGGCTCTGGACTGTCACAGCCGTTGAATCCTTTCTTTCTCAAAGTCTGTGAACACAAATAAGGAGAGCGAGTAGTAAGGAAATCAGTGTGTGTATCCGTCTTATATATACACTACAATATAAGAGGGAACAGGACAAAGACAGAGAACCGGGTCCTTCATGGATGCTGCATCAGTGTGACTCAGGAGTTTCTCCGTATTTTATTTATCTGTATTTAAAATGTTCCAGCAGACGTCACCTTCTGATGAAAAGTATTTATAGCACCTTTGATCAGAGCGTCAAACTCTGAGAGACAGTAGTTTCATTAATTATAACCACTTTTCTATTTGAAATTCAGTGACGCATCCACTGCTCTTGTGATTAGGCTACACCTGATCACACAAAGGTCATATTTCAAGGATTTTCGTGTACGACTGCATTACTGTCACAACAGTCACATTTCAAAATGTTTAAACTTCTTACTTGTTTAATTTGTCACACCAAAAAATAAATAAACTCATGCTAAATTCTTGGAAAAGTTCCCAGCTAATGGATCAAAACTTAGTGAAATCATGTTTGGACTTTAATTTCTCACTACTTCTGGTGTTTGTACTGAAACACCTGATTCAATCACACGCATCCTACAGCAAAAAAACCACCGGTATTAATGCTTAAAGATAATTCTACAATGATTTGGCCCTTAAACAACACTTTACCTTTACTTATTGTAAATTAGTTTTCTTTTTCTGCTTGTTTATGTCACTCATTAAGTGCCTTTATTTAAATATTCCAACACTGTCGACTCCCAGTAATAAACTGTCAGCTCCTCATCGTCTTAATGCTCCACATCTCCTACTGAAAACTTTAAATATTTGACCAAAGCTCTGTAGCGTCACACAGCTTTAACTCAGCTGCCATTTGCTTCTTGTATTGTACATTATCAATTGTTTCTCAGTCAGTTTGTGTCGTTTCTGATGAGGGCTACATTTTTACAGATTACATGAAATAGGCATGTTTTGTTTAGCACACAGACTTCCAACCGTCACTGCCCTGACAGTCACACTGGAGCGGTTTTATTTAATAATGAAATTAAGCTTTCAGTTTGGCATTTCAGCTCTGTTTAAGAGTACATTCTTTGTTCAATAAGATGGCAAAAGAGGAACAAAAGCTTTCAGATCCCCTTAGATCCAGCTGAGTCCCAGTAATCGATTTACCTCGATGATATCTGCGTTGGTCCGGCTCTCGTGGGGCTCGTTGTACTCTGTGTATTTGAGCAGGACCTTGTCCATGTCAGTACTGGCATACTGGAACAGCTTGTTCGCGTGGTTGAAGATGATCAGGGCAATCTCACAGTCGCACAATACGCTCAGCTCGTAGGCTTTCTTCATCAAGCCAAACTTTCGCTTTGTAAATGTCACCTGAGAGAGAAAAAAAAGTGGAAAGGCTGAGGAGGGGAAACAGACAAATGAAACAAGTCTCTTTCTCAGGGCTAAAACAATGCTACTGATGTAAATACAACAGCAGAGAGATCTTGAAAATCTTCCTACGCACCGGCCTAGAGGTTCAGACACACAAATCAAAATGAAATTGACAAGGTAGATAAAGAGCTGATGACCTGTGGAAAAGACTTCAGCTGCCTAAGGATGGAGAAAATATAACTGACACATTAGGTAACAATGGCAGACACAACAGACTAACAGAACACTGTTTGTGTTTTTTTCAGTGCTATTTTGCAATAATAATAATGATAATAATGATAACAAAGAGCCATCAATGAAACACAGTGGAGTCAGTGTTCAGCATCAATACTGAAATATGCTTGTTTTTTGTGGTCCTTTATGAGTCATAATTATTCTAATAATGAAATAATAACCTTCAAACTCTTTGGTTTCTAAGCAATACATTTCAATTGCATTCCATCAATGGTTTTCACTATTAATACAGTATTTTTTTGCGTGTTTATAGCTTTATTATTTGCTCATATTTTCAGCTCTGATTCTCTGATGACTCATTCTTATTGTATCAAACTCACATTGAACACTTAAAAGCTAAAAGTAGAAGAGCAAATATGTTTAACTTTAAAACAAACAGAAACTACTCTTTGATTTCTCTCAATTCAAATCTATTTTGAGTTACTACTGTTTCTGCTGTCTTCAGATGTAACCTGTACAGTGATACTATGTTTAAACTGGATACAGCGAACTAGCAAACATTAAAATGTATCCGATACATTTAAATATTAAGGTTAAGACCCCGCATTGTAATATATCATATAAATTTAACTGACTAAATTAAAAATTAAGGTAGAATATTAGAAACCCAAAGAATCCATATGTGAAATTTACACTGAGGTCCAATTACAGATGTACCTTTTAGCACAATGTAACAAACAATTATGAATGTGTGCATTCTACACAACATGTTTTTAGTGGTTTCCCATAAATCAGGTGGTCATCTGTGAGGTGTGCAGCTGATGAATTAAATTCAAGCCGACTTATAATGTAGTTCTTTGTCATATGTAAACATCACATTACCCAGATTGACAAATTTCTAGGGCTGGACCCGAATATCCGAATATTTGTTCACTACGGGCGGATCACCACTTCCTCCCCACAGACGAAAATATTCGGAGCTCGTCTCTTCCCTTCGGCCCACTTCGGCTCATCTCAGCTCATCCCGTGTTTGTTACCACCACTTGAATGGCCGGTTGACTGTCGACTCTGACGTCACGCTTCACTTCGTTGTAGGCAAGACGAACGGATCCGAATACTCGGGCCATTTCAGCCACAAGCCCGCGGAACTAATATTCGGATATTCGTCTTTAATAGGGCCAGAATATTCTGAGGCCAGAAACCACTATTCGGGCCAGCCCTACAAATTTCACTTCTTTTTTGCTGATATAAAACACTAAATTATGCTGCAAGTGCATTCGTCTGCATGTCTTTATATCTTACCAGTTCGATTTGATTAATTTCTCTCATGATTTATGTGGAAATTTGTACGATATTTACTGTACAGTATGTTCCAGGATTTGTTACATCTGCAGAGTTTAAAGTAAGACCCACCAGCGGGTTTAATTTTTTTTAAAGCATTACACTATTTACTTAGCCTAGTCCTGCTAGACCCATGTTCTGAAGGCACAAGGGTCTAGAGATGCTCGACAGGGAGGGAGGCGGGCTAAAAGGTTGTCTATCAAATCCCTCTGCAGCAATTGGGTAGGTATACAACCAATCAGCGCAACGAATAGGCTCCTAGAGCGCCGGAAATCAGAGGATGCGGTAGTTCGGTGAAGCCTTATTTATACAGTCAATGGGTGAAGCTCAAGTATATTACAGACATGTTAACAGAAAGATTATTCAGAGTCGGTGCTAATGGAGCTCAACGACTGTTGTCGTTTTTGTTGTCGACCCTGGCAGAGAATTAAATTTGTTGCAGTGGGTTGTCTAGCGCGGCTAGGCTAGTTGTTTCCGGTTGTTTCTGTCAGAATCGTCGTGCCTCTGTTGTCACTTAGTTACACCCGCCTTCTGACTCTACACTTCATGGTGATTCGTCGGCCAGTTTTAGGAGAATCCAGCCTCGAGCCTTATGGAGGGTAACTAGACCCACCCTGGCAGAGAATTAAATTCGTTGCCGTGGGTTGTCTAGCACGGCTAGGCTACTATTTACTGTAAACAGAGAGAATTGTGAGATTTTACTGATGGTTCTTGAACTGCTCATCTGTGAAGCCTCATTGTATCTAAGCTAGACTTTGTAATATTTCATTAAGATCAATTTTATTCTACAACATCAAGTGTTTGGTTTGACCAGATACTGCAAAAAAGAGAAAATTCTACACTCCTCAGTGCAAAAGCCTCCATTTTTTTCTTTTATTCATACGACTTGGTGCCATTTGTACATCTTAACTGCAGGTTTTCTCAATTTTTGTAACAGAAATTCAAGAATCCTGGCATTTTTATGTTCTATTTACTTCTAGGTAGAGTTGTGCTGTTTCCTTGGTGTTGCAGGATTTTATATTGCAGTGAAAAATGAGCCCGTGCTTAGTAAAAATGTAGCAGGCACAACAAATGTCCAGAAACTGTTAAGGGGTTAAAACCGAGTGTTTAACTGCCAACGTAGCCGAGCTGAGAATACAGAAATGAGAGCTCTTGTTTGTGACGGCGGATCAAAACAATCAATGCGGCATTTTAAAAATCTGGACTCTCTGCAAAGTGACCGAAAGAAAGTCAGTCATGGAAAAACTGACTGCGCTTGAAGGCTGCCAAAAAAAACAAGAAAACACGTGGACGACTGAGAACATGAGGCAAAATATTCTGTGGTGTGACGAAAACATAATTGAAGCACTTTGCTTGGCAGAACTCGGACTCATCACTTATCCAGCTCCATCATTACCGTGAAGTGGGGTGTCAGTCTCACGCAGCCAAGACTTGTGAGGACAAAAAGGAAGCAACAAATGGAGCTGGAAATGAGTACATTTCGGGGGGCAGCCTGCTTTAGTGTGCTTGAGACCTTTTACTGCACAAAAGATGGATATCTGAGTGGGACAATGACACAGGCATTAAGCCCTATCAACAACAGAGCTGAGTCATGACCTGACTTCCATAAAGAACTGTGAATGACTTAGACAGCTGTGTTCTCCATGTAAAATCCTTACAAACCTTTAAACTTGTAACAAAAGTTCAGAAAATCAGTATCTATACCTTACTTGCATGGTATGATGATTGTTGCTTTGTTTTTGTTTTACACATTGAGCTTATTCATGACAATATTTTTTCATTAATTGCTTTAGAAAATGGAAAAACACCGCCATTAAATCAACGCCTAAAATGTACACGCTCACCATTTTGCTGGGAAAATGTGAATTTTTGGTTTGAAACAAAAGGAAAATGTTATTATAAAACAGTTTCATTCCTTGATAAAGTCCCACTGCACCCTCACTCTAAAACCAATCAATAAAATTAATACTGGCTGCTTTTTAAAACACTTGAAGGAAAATTTAAATTGGGTTTTAATTGGTGCATTTACTTTAACTGCAGTGCGGATACAAACATAAGTAGACTGTGCAGTTCACCATGTAAACATTACCTCCATTAATAATCCACTGAGCAAACTGTTTGCTTTGGTAAAAATACCAGTTTAATGTAAACTTTTAAGCAAACAGGGATGAGAAGTCCGTGGAGAGCTCATTACAAGTTGGTTCCACATTAAATTCAACTCAAGACTGACTGAATGTGCTGAGGAAAATCATGTGAAATGACCAAAAGCTCCAGAGCAGCTACTGAATGGATGCTGTGGTGATGTCTATTGGTCTTCATTAAGCACATTATTCTGAAGATAATTGAAAACAATGTGTTTGGGAGCTTCTTCTTTTCATGTGCTAATAATCTGAGAACTACAGTAAGAATGAAAAGCAAACAAAAGACAACAAAAAGGCAAACTGACCGCATAAGATCCAAGAAAATTAGGAGAAAATTGGGCAGATTATCAGTCTGATAAAGCTCAAAAGTGGCCGACAGCTCTGCCACATTCTCCCAGAGATGGAGCTTGTTTAGTTTATTGTCTTGGCAAAGCACGTTTTAAATGTGATATTGTAATCTGTAGATGTGATGTGAAGCCTCAGCACTGACAAATAGCATCTCTGGTGCCAAGAGTGACAAAACTGAGACCTTTATTTTGAAATCACACCTGAACTCTGGACTCTGACGCTCGAGCTGCAGCTGCAAGCTTTAAAAATACAAACGTGGAAGGTGGCTGAGCATCGAAACTGTGATTCTCACTTCCAAAAATCTGTTATGTAAGGCAGTATTTCAGATGTTCGATGTACGTGTGATAATTTAGGGAAATATCCACAACAGTTCCCCACAGTTAGGACGGTGCCTTCTGTCAGACAACGGAGTGCAGCAGCGACAACAATAACAGCTCTGTGAAGCTGCGATTGTTTTTAATAAGATAAAAAGACTCGTGTGAAATTTCCTGATACTACCTTGATATCGGAGTTTTAGCAGTGAGTAATTTTTAATGTTTCAACGCAACCTTCGATAAAATTTTCCACGTTTTCATTGAAATCCACAGCTGTATATGTATACATGTTCATTATAAAAACAAGATTATAAATATGACCAGATATTTGTTTTATCAGTATCATCATATGAAGCTTTTGAGTTGATCAACCCTCAAAACCCTGAAGCAGTTCTGTCACATTTTTGCTCACTTGTGGGCTCATTTTAACTGTAGGCACAAAGTCCTGCACCTCTACGGAAACAGCACAACCAAAACTAAAAGTAGAGAGAAATCAAAACTGTCTTTGAGGGGTATGGCACAGTTATGGTTCCATAAATCTTTAAAAAGAAAACATGAACATTTTTATCCTACAAAAATTGCAAAAATCTGGACTCAACATGTACAGGCGTTTTCCCATGTGCTCCCAGGTTACTGGAGGGAAATAATTCTGAAAATTATAAATATTTTACTTCTTACATGTTCAATTTGTTTCCTTGCTTATCTTTTATCTGCTATGCTTCCGTCTCCATGGCTGCTGGCTGAGAAGTCCTTGACTTTTTGTCATGAGGCCGTTGGTTACAGCTGAGTCACTAATAGATTCACAGCTGTGCTCAGATTTTTAAAGAACCTGGTGCATTGTTGGAATATTTTGAAGAGACATGTAGAATAAATTGACTTGAAAGTTAAAAGTCGAACAGTTCTTTCTGTTCTCACAGTTTTTTACTCTGTTAAATGGTGTAATTTTGGCGATTTTTTAAAACAATAGCATGTCTTTTAAACCCGGGTTAAGCGGATTTAAAAAGAAACAGTTCACCGCTTAATAGCGACTCACCTGCTTGTTCCTTTCATCGGTGATCCGTTGGATCTGAATCTTTTCCTACCCATGATGCTTTGCAGTTGTGAAGACAAATGTTGTACTCAGTCAAGTGGAGAAGCGCCTCTCGGAAGGTGAGAGAGGAAGTGCAGCCCAGAAACACTCAGACACAGTCATGCATCCGAGGACACACGCGCACACACATTTCTCTGTCCAGGTGTGGTGAGAAGATGTAGTCGAGCTGTTCACCGACGGGCAGCAGGAGCGAAGACGCCGTTGAGATGTGTGAGGTTGAGAAGTGGAAGAGGTCCTCAGTTCATCGCTTGTTCAACAGGGACTAAAGTGACAAAACTTCCCTGCAGCTGCTGTAGTGAGGAGGACGTCACTCCTCTCCTGCAAGACGGAAAGACACAGAAGTGTTACCCAAAAAATCCCAGATGCAGAAATACAACTGCTCACACAAACAGCACAACAAGACGAGATGTTAGAGGGTAATAATCGGTCCACGGGCTTCCACGAATCAATAAATGATCATATTCTTGCTTCTGTTGTGCACTCTGTGAAGCCTTTGTGTTAAATCTGCTCTGCAAATTTGCTTGCTTTGTGCGAGGAAATGAAAATAATGTAATCCCACTGTTCTGTCAAATTAACTTCAGAACAACAAAGACAACAATGCCGTCTGATTTTTGAATGCAGGGGGCACCAGAAAACACACTGCAGCAGAATTGTACGTTAAATTCAGCAGCTTCCAGTGTCCGAGGCTGCTGTATGAAAAAGTGATCAATTGCACTAAATGTTGTGGAAAACTGGATTTGGTGCCAAAGATCTGGTTCATTTTAACTTGCATCATTAGGCAAACAGCAACAGGTCAAGGGGAAAGTCATTCTATTAAGCACAGCTTTGATTTGATCCGATTTTGAATGAGAGGCTGTATTTTGACCATGACATCAGCGACAGTCCAGTCATTTACTATTAGAGCAAAGAAATAAACGCTTATTAAATACGAGTATGTTCTGATTTCTTCATTCTATGAGAGTAAACTAAATATGTTTGGTTTGGGGTAACAAACTACTAGAACAGTTTTCACCATTTTCTAACATTTTATAGATCAAACAACTGAAAATAATCAACAGATTAAAAAAAAAAACATCACCTAGCAGTGCCCTCATTTACTGCATACCTGCCACCTAGTGAACTACTTTCAGAACATAAACCTGCTGGATGTCCTCAGTTGTAAAAGTTACGCAACATATATTATCATAAAAAGTTTCCACAATGAGCATCAAAACAAAAATGCACGTATCAGTTGTGACACACTACATAACAAACCTTATTCTGAGTAACTTCTGATTAACATTTAGCAGAGAATCGATGCTAAAACACACTTATTGCAGCTCTGCACAGAACTAAGGACTGAAACATGTGAGTCATCAGAATTACCAAGAAACAGTCAGCATGTTTCTGCACACGCGTGACGCTTCAGCCGCTTTAGGCCATTCGGCGTCGATACTGAAACGATCGATGTTGTTTTACTTTGACGGAAACCCAGAGTGAACCTCCATGAAAAAGCTGTCAGTGGATAGTACGGGAAGCTTAAGACCTTTACTCGCTGATTTTGGTGGCAGAAGTACAAGACAAGGCCACTTCACAGGCCTCCGAAACCTGTACCGAGTTTGGTCCTGACTTCCAGGATTGCAAAATTGACAAATATTGAAACATTTTTTAATGAATGCCTCAAAATGTGCTTTCTTTTAAACTTGAAAAACCAAAGCTGCTGGTATCTTAGGTGTCACTGTTATCAACAACCGTGAGAACTTCTTTGCACTACACTGCTGTTTGTTTTACCTTCTTTGTGTGCACTTTAAGCCACCGTCAGATATTCTTTACATTGGTCACGCTTTAAAATCTGCATTACCATTTGTATGAAGGCCCGAAAGCCATGAATAAAATGAATGAAAATAATGAAGACTCGTGAATTGAAATCCATGAAAACTCTAATCTCTTCACAGTGAAGAAATACTAACACACTTCAGAGTAAAATAAAATGGCTGCTCTCTCAGTCTAACCTGCAATAACCAGCTTGATTTTAGGCTGTAATTTAGAATCTGACAGACACAAACAGAAAAGGTTGTATTATATCAGTTGTAACGCGGATGAATGCTTATAAAAGCAATATACAGAAGCAGCGAGAGCTTTTTGTCTTTGTGTCACTTCCACTTTGCTTATTTGTGTCAGCCATCACAGTCGCCACCATGTTGACAAGTCGCACATACAGCCGACTTATCCTGCCGAGGTTACGGCTTTTCATTCCACCACAACTGCAATTCAAGTTTACATTCAGATTACAGAATTAGTCACAACTGGATCATAATTTTTACATCAACACTGCATTAAACTCATTCAGGCGTAATGTTGACGGCATTAAATCGAGCACTTTAAAGAGCTGAAGGGACAGATGTTTGCCAATTTACGACAGATTTACAACCTCACGTGAGAATTTGCTGCTTGTTTTTGTGATCTTTAGCCTTTGTGATGATGGTAAGACAAAACGAGAAATATTTTCAGTATTGCTGACAAAACACTAAATTAGGAGCATTATTGTCAGATTAACTGATCATGAAGTAATTGTTAGTTGCAGGTTTAGTCACATATAAACTAATCTTCACCAACCACTGCTTCTACTCCGACCTATTTAGCTTTTATATTACTTAATACTTTACTTATTTACCACTTTGAAACTCCAGACAACTGTTCTACTCAGATTTGGCTGTCAAATAATACTTCTGATTGTGGAATCCAACTATATATTGTTCAGGAAATATCCAGTTGGTAGTTGCATTATAATTTTTTTGTTGTTGTGTGCTCAAATATGGGAATTTAATTTTTTTTTTTTTTACACATTTTAACTGTACTTGTACAAAATTGGCAGATTCTGAATTAATGCTATGAGAAATTACTGTGAAATTCCAGGCTATTATCTTTAATAGTTCCTGAGATATTGTGTTCAAATAAAGCCTCAATTTTGATGTGCTGAACGCATACAGATGGGCCTTTTTTTTTAATTTATGTTGCCAAATGGTTGATATACAAGCTAAAATTTCACATGCATTTTTATATATAATATCTATATTTTATGAAATAAAATTTAAACCCGATCCAAGCAGAAACTATCCCAAAATGATCATATAGGTATTGATTCAGGTGCTGTAATTCAATTTTTTTCAGAATCTTTTTGTCACAAATGAAGGCAACCACACTGTAATAATGAGAATAAGCTGGCTACAAACTATCCTCATCTCATTACTGAAGTGAAAACATCTTTAACTCTTTGACTACTGCCATTTCCAACCTACATTTCTAAATACTTCACCTAAAACCCCCATTCTCTTTACTACATGCGAGCTCAGCCCTGTGGCAATTGTGTTAAGTTTTCCCTCCAGTCTTAACCCTCCACGTCCGTGCTTTCCTGTGGGATTGTTGTTAGGCCAGACGGAAAGAATGAAAACGCCACTGGAGTGCACATGGGCCTCCACAAACCACATTTCAACACATGTCCAGCTTGAGAATTAATCAGAAGATGTTAAAACTCCAGCGTATGAGGCTCGCTCTAATGGTGGCTCAGGCTGCACATGTGAATTCACACACGACTGTGATCTTGTAAATGATTAGACTGCTTTTCGCTTTGTTCGGTCAAGTTTGCATTTGTGCCATTTCCACCTGGCCTGGCTGGAGCCGGCTTTTATCCATTTCGACTTTTCTGTCTGCTAGCAAGCCAATTTTCTCTGGAGATGAACAGATGTGATACGCTGTACCATACTAATCTCACTGAGGGGATCAGGTGTTGGCTGTAATGCATGTTTACACTACGCTATACATTCAGTCTGAGGCCACAGCAGGCCATGAACCCAGTTGTAGCACCAAAGCATGACTGCACTCATTTAACTCCACATCAAAGTGGTTCTAGTGGCTTCTACTTAAGCGGCGGAAATAGAGTTTAGTCTTCACTCTGGTGTTTTGATTATGACTTGAGTTGAGGCATCAGAAACAGTACCCCCAGTTTCCACATACTCTCAGTCACAACATTTAGAGTTAAGATGTTGCAATGCTGCCTGGGAAGTGTGGCAGTTCCTGTGAAGTCAGCCTCTCATAGATAGTGTGTTATTGCAGAAAAGGCTGCCAGCACAGATAAAGTAAAGTTGACTAAACTGATCACTTTAGTCAGTGTTTAAAAAATGTGGTGAGAAGATCCACTGTGAGACTAGTAAGTTAAACGACGTTGTGTTTAGGACTTTCGAGACTAAACGTTGGAATTTTTCCACCAATTTTATTGACATTTTATTAACCACACATTTAACTCTATATATTGTGTGATAAGAGTGAGGAATGCAACACAGAATTCCTCAGAGCCCCATGTGACACCTTCAAAAGCTTTGTTCAGTTTTAAAAACGCTGAGATAATCCATAAATCTCCACATTTGTGAAACTGGGAGGAATATTTAGCACTTACTTGATGGATTAAAGAGCCCGTGTTTCGCTTTTTCCCTTCACTTTTATGTGCATGTAAACAGTTCTGCAAACTCACAACGCCCAAAGTCCACACCAAAGTGAGATATTCTCGTTGCTCCTCAACTGCCTGAAACACCGTATTGAAGTTCAGGCTTTTCTTCTTCGTTACTTATTTCGTCACACATTAGCTTAGCCTGGTTTGGCCACTAAACAAAGAATGAGCAGCTTCGTCGCAGTCCACCATTGCACAATCTGAATGCTACTTCTTGACATTAAAGCAGGTTAACATTATTCTCGTCGACCCCAAAAATTAAGCCACAAACCTGTAAATGTGCCTAATATGGGTGCTTTAGTCGACTAATGTTTCAGCACACACATGGCTGCAAATTACACACGTGGACAAAATTGTTGGTACCCCTCAGTTAAAGAAGGAAAACCCACATTCTCACTGAATCACTTGAAACTCACAAAAGTACAATAAATAAAAATTTATTGAAAATTAAATAATCAAAATCAGCCATCACTTTTGAATTGTTGATTAACATAATTATTTAAAAAAACAAACTAATGAAATAGGGCTGGACAAAAATGATGGTACCCATAACTTAATATTTGTTGCACAACCTTTTGAGGCAATCACTGCAATTAAACGATTTCTGTATTTGTCAATGAGCGTTCTGCAGCTGTCAACAGGTATTTTGGCCCACTCCTCATGAGCAAACAGCTCCAGTTGTCTCAGGTTTGATGGGTGTCTTCTCCAAATGGCATGTTTCAGCTCCTTCCACATATGTTCAATGGGATTCAGATCTGGGCTCATAGAAGGCCACTTTAGAATAGTCCAACGCTTTTCTCTCAGCCATTCTTGGGTGTTTTTGGCTGTGTGTTTTGGATGTTGTCCTGTTGGAAGACCCATGACCTGCGACTGAGACAAGCTTTCTGACACTAGGCAGCACATTTCTCTCCAGAATGCCTTGATAGTCTTCAGATTTCACGTACCTTGCACACTTTCAAGACACCCTGTGCCACATTGCAGGCAAAGCAGCCCAAAAACATTACTGAGCCTCCTCCATGTTTCACCGTAGGGACAGGTTCTTTTCTTCGTATGCTTGGTTTTTGAGTCTATGAACATAGAGTTGATGTGCCTTACCAAAAAGCCTCCAGTTTGTCTCATCTGTCCAAAGGACATTCTCCCAGACAAGCTTTGTGGCTTGTCACATGCATTTTTGCAAATTCCAGTCTCGCTTTTTTATGAGTTTTTTTCGAAGCAGTGGTGTCCTCCTTGGTCGTTCTCCCATGAAGTCCACTTTGGCTCAAACGACGACGAATGGTGCGATCTGACACTGATGTACCTTGGCCTTGGAGTTCACCTTTAATTTCTTTGGAGGTTGCTCTGGGCTCTTTGGATACAATTCCAACGATCCGTCTCTTCAATTTGTCATCAATTTTCCTCTTGCGGCCACGTCCAGGGAGGTTGGCTACTGTCCGTGGGTCTTGAACTTCTGAATAATATGAGCCACTGTTGTCACAGGAACTTCAAGCTGTTTAGAGATGGTCTTATAGCCTTTACCTTTAAGATGTTTGTCTATAATTTTTTTTGGATGTCCTGGGACAATCTCTCCTTCGCTTTCTGTTGTCCATGTTCAGTGTGGTACACACCTTTTCACCAAACAGCAGGGTTACTACTTGTCTCCCTTTAAATAGGGCAGACTGACTGATTATGAGTTTGGAAACACCTGTGATGTCAATTAAATGACACACCTGAGTTAATCATGTCACTCTGGTCAAATAGTTTTCAATCTTTATAGAGGTACCATCATTTTTGTCCAGGCCTGTTTCATTAGTTTGTTTTTTTAATATTATGTTAATCAACAATTCAAAAGTAATGGCTGTTTTTGATTATTTAATTTTTCAATAAATTTTTATTTATTGTTACTTTTGTGAGTTTCAATGATTTCAGTGAGAATTGTGGGTTTTTCCTTCTTTAATGAGGGTACCAACAATTTTGTCCACGTGTGTAGCTCAAACCAACTACTGCAAATCTTTTCAGGTGCTGCTACGGATGCTATGCGAAGCCTGTACATATTAGAACATCGACAGGGAATTCTGCTTCAGAGGAGCTACTGGCCAGTTTATTGGATAACATTCATCATTATTGACAGTCAAAGAAGTTTAGATTTTAAAAATGCTATCAGGATTTATGCAGAAGTACTTGCCTCACATAGCCAGGAAACAATCTAAAATTACAGCAATGGTCAAAAAACAATACAGTTTGAAAAACCAGTCTAATGATGCAGTGGTTGCTTTCGCCATGCTGTTGTTCCTTTTTATCATTTCATTACATTTCTTATTCCAATGAACATATTGCATTATTTTGGTTGTTTGGCCCCTATTGTTAACATTATATTTATACCAATAAAGCATACTGATTGAACTGGTATCTATTATGAAGCAACATTACATTAAAGAATGGCATTCACAACCTAGCAATTAATCAAATAAACCCCTCTACATTAACACAGTACTCCGAAGATTATAGTTATAAATGTATTCTGTGGTTTGAGCTGTGTCTTAGCTGGAGCTTTTCATACATTAAATCTGCATTCACAGCACTGCTGAGCTTCATCGAATCATTCAATGGCTGCAACTCTGAGGCACCAACTCTAAACAATTACCGCAACACGACATGTAGAGATATCCACTGCCAGAGGGAAAAATTATTTAAAAATGCTCTTCCCTACTGACTCGACTAACTTTGCCACTGTCAGGCTACAATATTATCTTTGATTAGTTGTGAATTGACCAGAATTGGGCTTACACCGCGAGGCTTCTGTTCTGGCCTTGCTCTCCCCGACTGCCCTCTGCATGGGCTGCCCCCTCATTACTGTAATTGACACGTTCATCTCTCCTCTTCCCCCCTTAAGGCGCTGATGGCTCAATTAAGGAGCTGGCCGCAGGACTGATTGGATGCCAGATAACGAGGTCGCTGCATGGCTAAAACTGAGTCTTGCACGCAGCCAAACCAAACTCACACAGTGACATACGGGACGCCGAAGAGGCAGCATGGGCAATCTAAGCAATGCATTGGGGACACGAGATAAAAGAGCACAACGGTGATGAATGACTGACTCTTGGCTGGACCAGGTTTGCCTCATTATCTTAAGAAGGAAGGTTGCTGTGGTTAAAAAAAAGTGAGCCACGCATATGTTACTCGAATCCTCCAAGTGATGGTTACACAACGCTCGAACATTCTTCTGATGAAGGGGAGCACAATCAAGCTCAGGGTAGGCATCTGTCTGTTTGGAGTAGTGCAATTAGTGGCGGTGACCTTTAGCGGATTATGCACTGGCCAATGAAATGTGCCAAAGCCCCAAGATAAATGGTCAGGGCCTCAAACATGACTTGCAGTGGATTGTGACCATCCACAGCTTTCAGACAAAAGTTTAGGACGTATAAGAGTCATTGAAGCTCAATCTCAACTTGCCAAGAGGGGGACGGTGTTGATTTGCAACCCCAGAGTCCTGTGACTTTAAACTAGCCCGATACTTGACAATATAAAGCTACACACTGTGGTGATGACATACAGGTGAATATACTCATGTTTCCTATTAGCATTGCATGCTAATAAAGCTGTACCATTAAATACATTGAGTATTTTTAACTCAAATCCAAAAAGATATTCACTTTACCATCACATACTACCAAGGAAGGAAACAACTCATCATATCTGGGGAGCCTAATTAAGGGATTTGTCATATTGCTTGGAAAACGTCTGACAAAATGCTTTGCCAATCTTCATTAAATCAACTAATCGTTTCAGGATTACACACTTCAAATAAAGCTGCCACTTCTACCAACATATCCAACCAATCGCCAAGACTGTTAACATTTCAAACAATTTCCCATGCAGTAAAAATGTCATTTTAAATAGAGACGTTAAATATATTGCTGAAGGCTGCTAATAAAACATATATCTCAAAGCACAGGCTGGAAATATTTCAGCTGACATAGAAGAATGGAAATTGGAATGAAAAATGCTCCCAGTGTATTTAGTGTATGCTCTGAATCTATACTTTTCTATATATTCTATGACATTAGTTATGAAATGAGTCGACATCTTTATTATACGCCAGATCTGCCTGATGCTATAATACAAATATGAGTACAAACATCAAATATCATTCCTTTTTTCATTGTTTGGGTAATCTTGCTTGGCTTTAACTGACACAACAGATGAAAGTTTAAATTCTCACAGTCCAAATGACGCTTACAATCCAAGACCAGAATGCTGAGAAACTGTTTAATTCTGTTCGTCTTGGCAACCTCTCACAGCTTTGTCAGCTCAAATCCTACCACAGAGACGGCAAGGTTCGATATAAATGTTATTTAAGCATTTTAATAAATACCTTCCTTGATGACAGGAAGGTTTTTTGGCCAGCCGGCGTGTTGATCCTGCTGTGAGGCCAGCACAGACACAGGACTTGGGAGCTTTTGCAATCCAACAATACGGTGACATTCTGAAACCTTTAAAACAACGATTTTGTGCTCGATCCAAAGCACATATTAAACATTACAGTAAACAAGCAGGTGGTAGGGGAAGGTTATTTTGTGAAATACGCGGCAATCTATGCTACTGATCTCTGGGGCTGCACTACCTACAGATGTTGATATGAATCCATCTGCAGGTCGCCTCACAGTGGTGGATCACCCTGTCAAACTGGCCTACTTCTAGGCCAGCAGCTTATGGCATCTTCCCCAGGAGGGCAGAGAAAATCACGGCTGCCACTGAACACATACAGCCCCCTGCTAAACTATGATCGGTGCCCTAATTTGACTGAGGTTCACTCTTAAGGTGCAATTTGAGAATACAGTCAGCATCACAGCTTTGTAAATCTAAACATGTGTGTGCCTTTGGTTAAAAAAATCAAATCTCTTCACACAATACAATGAGAGGCAGTGCAGAAAAATGTGATCATTTTTCCTCAGGCTCTTGTGAAACCTTCAAGAGCTGGGGAAAAAAATGCAGAACAGCTTTGAACAACAAGTCTCTGCTGTGTTTTCTCCTTAATGTCATTAAACTAATGACCACGTTAGATCTGGTATGTGGGGTCCACGTGAGGTTAAATGACATTTTCTTGATAATAAACTAGGATCTCTATCTTCCAACCATGATGACAGATGGGAGTCTGGAGACTGAACAGGCCCGCTGAACGGCAGACAGGTACCCTGCTGGATCTAATCTGACATGTTTGGAGGCTGAGACCGCTGTCAGGTTCGTGTGTCCTGGTGTTACCGAACCAAATGTACCGTTAGGACACCATAACCGGGGCTGATTTACGAAGCAAAGGGCGAGCTAACGTTACTCTACACAGGCCATTTCACAATTTTCTAGTTACGAGTCCCGACGACAGCCATTTACCTTCCTCACTCTCCCCATGTAACTGGTGGAGCTGGAGTACGCACTACTTTCAAACATATTACGGACATTTTGTGCTCAAACAACGGATGCGTGTCCGTGAAACAACAAACCACACGGCGTTGCTGGTTAGTTGCGATTATTAAATGATTAAAGCGAGCAGGTCTGCACCCGTGCGAGGAAAAAAGACGCAGGAAGGAAATGTATCACTCCACTTACCCTGAAATATTGCCGTTAAACGCCGAAAATAGGCCTGTCACCACCCGCTCCGGAGGCGAGCCGCGTTTAATTAGGAACTGTTAATTAATTGCGCTGAAGCGACGTCCCTATTTACATGAATCCGCGCATTTTATTCCATTTAATGTGATGTAACTATACTGTCCACCCAGGCGACCACAGCGTACCCAGTGTACGATTCGACGTCATTAACATTATCCGTGAGTGACCCGCGGGGATCCAATCAGAAGCCGACGTGCGAACTTCTCATCTAATCACAAGGCGGTGTCGCCAGAGTGGGCGGGCCCGCGAGAGAGGACATGACGGAGGTGACGGCCATGTTCTGCAATAGTGTTTGTATCCCTCCGCCTCAGTATTTACCTTTTGCATGATTTTGCATGTGGGAAAATGTCACTGTAGCCCCGCTGTGCCCTGCCTGCTTTTCCATACGAGAGCCCGCTAGGCCATTGTTTTTCTCCTCTGTAACCGCCACATCCCGAATAACCTAACTGTTTAGGCGTGTGAAGGTTGTCAAAGAGGGAAAATGTTAAATGTGGCGAGAGGCTGAAGCGTCTAAAATGTACTTGTAGACATTTTTATCACGGCTTCAGACGCTGTGCCACCATAGGCTGTGGAATGCCCACGGATTTTTTCCCCCCCATCCAGTCGCCTTCTGAAAATTGGATTGTAAAGAGAAACCCTTAAATCAGTCATGAAACGTGTAAAAAAAGTAAAATAAATGAAATTCAACCTCATAACTGTTTGTAGTGCAATAGACATTATACAATTTAGCATGATTTTATGCCATATATGGTATGTAGGCACTCCACACTTTTATTCATGTGATTGCACAAGAGTTTTCTAATCATCAATTAGCCTTTCAACACAATTAGTTAACACAATGTACCTTTAGAACATATGATGGTTGCTGGAAATGGGCCTCTGTACCCCTATGTAAATATTCAATAAAAAATCTGCTGTTACAGCTAGAATATTCATTTACCACATTAACAATACAATGTATTCCCGAATTATTCTCTTCATCAACTGCTTTTCTTTCATAAATAAGGACAATTCTAAGTGACACCAAACTTTTTAACAGTGAAGTATGTACATATATAAATATAACTACTGTCAAAGTCCTATAATCAGCATAGAGGATTTAGTTTTGTTATATTTATTTTGTTTATTTGTAGTGATGGTTCACAATTAAAAGTATACACACTGGAGTTAGCTAGCAGCTAATTTGCATCTGTTTTCCATGGCAGGTTCCCACATCGTAAAAAAATACAACAGAACACTACAGAAAACAACACAGAACCTAAATTACATCAGTGTGAGATAATAATAGAACCAGTAAACACAGTGGGTGGGCTGAGATGGGATATCTTGTTTGCTTGTATTTCTTTTAACTAATCACATTCATATTGGGCGGTGCTAAGCCCAGGATGCAGCAACGGTGCCCCTGCAAAATTGCATTGTGGTGAATATTCAAATGGAGGGAAGTAGTGCCATCATTAAAATGGCTAATTAACTGAAAATAACAAGCAGAGCCGCCTTACTATATGTGCTAAACCTTTGGCAAGACAGTGGAAGTGGAAGTGAAGGACAAAGCCACCTAATATAAGCACCCAATAGCAGATTTAAACCCACAGTTACCATGTAGTGAGACAGACTGGTCTGGATCAAATCTAACATGGGTACAAATGCATTCAGTTAGTAAGTTCTTGGTTCAACTTTTAGTGCATGTTGCTTTCTTTCCAATATCCCAGTCTCTCCCCACTTTAAACCTTCAACGGAAAGACAAAAATGCTCAAAAATCTAAGTTTTGACGCGGGGTGCTCAACATGACACAGCTTTCCTACCATTTATTTTATAAACATATTTTAGAGGTGGCATATTTCCTAACTAGATTTATTTATAATTTATCAAATTACCACATGGTAATTACTAAATAGTACGATCATCTTGGGGCTAATGAACTGCAGTTGCCTGCTTTGCCTTGTTCATAATCCAGCCTTGAACAGTTATTACAGCATTCTTTACGCTAAAATGGACTCTTGCATAACTTGTTCTGTAACCCTGTATGTGAATCCATAATAAGAACATGACCTACAGATAGTTTGTTGTCCAGGTCTTAGCTGTGACGATGCATATGTTAAAACTGAGTTCTGCCTGTTTATCTGTCAGCATTTACAGCAAATCTTCCTATGATTTTGGTCTGTTGGAGGCAAATGAGAATCTACAACATATTCCTTGTATGTGTTTTTATACTAGATCAATATAGCTGATCTGATTAAAATCAAAACAAAGGATATAGGCTCCTTCCTCTGTATTACAGCTTTTTTTTTTTAAATCTGTGATGTTCTGTTATTATAGTTATGCTACTTTCATGTTAAGACAAAGCGTCCTTTACATGTGTTGTTTGATCACAATGAGCAAGCAGTTTGTGACATAAAACCAAAAACCATCTGCGTTGTCTTTGTCAGTCTGAAAAACAGCTTATTATCATGCCCAGTTTCACTGAGATGGGGCTCTGCAGGCAACAAGCATCTGCAGCTTGTTAGCTTGCTGGCAGCCGTATCCATCCTATTCTTTTCAATGAAAATCTTGACAGGCTCTTTAAAGCAGTTTTTCACAACATGGCATGCCAGGTGAAGAGAAACCTGCTATTCTTGTCAAGTTGTCTCCCTGAGCTCTTTAAAAGATGACTGCATTTGAGAAATACTGACACATTGTGATACGTTTCCTTAGAAGTAACAGAAGTGTTACTGTCCTGAGAACAGGTAGCGTTATCCCTCTGCAAGAATACCGATTAGTTTCTGGGTCTCTGGGTGGATGGTGGTCTCATTCTGCTGCCTGCTCTGTATTTAATGTAGCAGCTCCACGTTTAACTTAGATGGACTGATATCGCTCATGTTGGTGTGATAAACATGCAGCTCGAGCCAGCTGCTGGTTAGCTTAGCATAAAGAATGGAAACAATCAAAAAGCTAATCTGACCCGGACCAAAGGTTAAGAAATAAGCACACATCAATCAATAAAAGCTCAATAATCAGCATCTTGTTTGTCGGATTCTTCCAGAAACCGAAACTATTGAGACAGAATCTAAAACAAGAAAGTAAATAAGTGCATTTCCCAACATGTTCCCTGATTAGGGATTCAGAGCTGACAGGTACATAAACAATGAACAGAGGTAGGTGGGAGGAGGTCAGTGGCCCATTTGCAAATGTTTGCCCTGGGCCTACAAATATGTTAACCCAGTCATGGCAGTTGGCAATCATATATACTGCCAGTGTGAAACCAGTGGGCGCAGTTCATCCTGTAACTGAGATCACATTGATGTGCACGCTGATCTCCAGAGAGTTAAAAAAGCTGCCTTTTAAGAAACATTTCATTTCTAGTAACGTGCTGCCCACATCTTTCCACTGCATTTCAAGGCAGACCGGTGTCCTAGTTTAAGAACATATGCTGTATCAGACCCAGTGCTGGGGACCACTGGGAATAGAGAGGCTCACAGAGATAAAGCACATGACATCTTGGAAAAATGCCTCATAAGGGACATCTTGGATTAGAAACACAGTATCAAAGGCTGGCTTGATTTGTTGGATCCAAACCCATAAACTACAAATAGGCAGGGGGATGAGTCACAGTCAGATCTCGCAAGAACCGGCACAGGCGTGGACTGTCAGCGTGGACGGGGAGGATGGCGAAGCAGAAGATTTATGCAGCAGAGGAAACCAAGAAGCCTGTTCCGGTGGATGGAGGGAAGAAAACCCTGTTAAGGTACACTGAGAAATGCAGATATGGATTGCAGGAATCCTGTGATGTAAGTTTTGAAAAGTTCATAGAAGTCATTTGGATGAAGTCCAGCGGTGAGTAGAAACTCAAAGTCTGCAGTATAATAGTGTCCAGAGGCAGACGTAGGGTAAGAAATGAAATGCAGGACAGAGATCAGGCACCACAGGAAGGAAGCATTCAGATGTAGAAAGAATTGGCCTTGGGCTGCTACAAAGAAATGAGTGGGCATCTGTTAAATGTCCTCCACCAGCTGAGGAAAGCTTGGCGGTGGCTCTACATGCACACATAGAGCAGGTTAATTGCCAGGTTAGCCGTTTGATCCTCCTTCTCTCAGACTCTGTTTAAGCCTAAATCCAATCCAGTATTTACAGCAAATATTCAAGCATGCATAGAGGTTATGGTATCCACGATCGCAAACAGTAATTAGCCTCGATCTTCACATGTACGACCCCAACAAAGGCCAACATAATAAATCAGTCTATTGCTTCACAAATGCATCTACATTGTTATGACTGACTAAACCTGACAGGTCATCTTAACCCATCTGCATGCCTGGAAATGTGCTCCACTCTCAGCTTGGTAATGACAAAAACAAGCCAGAGTGCTCTCCATGCAGGTTTACCCCACTTTGCTGCCCACGCACACTCCACACCACCTCCTACATGTACTCCACTGCCATCATGACACTCCTTTATGATCTCATTTTCTCATAGAAACTAGGGCTACTTGGCACTTGTTCTTCTCGCGAGGGTATTCTGAGGCACTTGCCATTTTTTAGATGCAACTTTTGCAACAATATGCTCTTTTTTTTTCCTACACTGAAAAAAAGAGAATTGTTGGAGCAGCTTAAGACACAACTGAATTAAGTTAATAAGTAATGTCAATGCCAACGGCTTAGCTTAAATACACTTAAATCCTTTTATTTCTTTCAAATGAACCATTTGGAACTTAATTTTAAATAAACATAACTTGAAGTCCAATTTTTTCCAACTTAAGTATTATTTTTTTCCAAACATGAAGCAGGAAACCCTGATTTTGTCATTAAATCTAGTGTTCTTTTTTCTTTCTTCTGAAGTCCTACTGGAAGAAAATGGACACACAGACACAGATGTAAGCCTAATTTTCTTTTTAATCATGTTTAAATGTATGAAGTGTTTACATGTCTGAAGAAATTTACACATGCACATTTGTATTAAACCATAACTCTGTAGTAAATTTTCCTCCTGGCTCTTTGTCTACCATTGATAGCACAACAAAGAGGCACTCCTGTGTTCCAAATACACGTCAGACATGTTCTCTGACTCTTTGTAATCAGAAAGTTACAGTCTTTATCCATCCTGATTAAAAAAAAAAAGAGCTCAGAATACATAGAGTCAATTAATTCTCTGTATTTTTAGCAGCAAATACCGATCCCTCGTTCCATACACATACATAGATATATTTTCACACTTGTAGGAACTTTCTGTTGCCCCAATGCCACCCTTGTTTGACAACGTTACACATTTTTCCCCACTTTCAAGGGCTACTAACTAAAAATGTGTCCTCAGTTGGAGCCATTTGATCATTTGGATCCACTGGACACAATTTTGCCCGGTTCCTCGCCAAATTCAATGGCGGTAGGAGTTATAATTCTGGATATTGAAGCCTTAAAAATGTTTCCTAGTGTGTTTTCAGTGTGAAAATTCAAAAGTTCAAAAGTTCTGAAGCCCTTTCAAAACATGAAATTCTCAAAATTCAGCCAAGATATTTCACAGAACTTAGCTTTGGGGTCCCAACTAAGTAAACTGTGAACAAAATCAGAGCTTGAAACAGCTGTTAGGCATTGTGTAGGCATAGTAGTGCTTTGACCTAAATGATAATGTGAGCATATAAACACACTCACAATAGCAGATAGGGCAGAAGAAATAATCGAAATCAAAATATGGACAAGCGCAATATCCAAGTTTTCTGATAAATGTTAAATGTCTCACATTGTATCAAATGAAGCATTATTTGTAACAGAAATTCCCCAGCTCATAAATCATATTCTCTATATGTAAGGGAACGTGTTCATTTGGCTCAGATCACAGCAAAAATATCATAATTATTGGGCTTTTTATCTCGATGGAAAAGAAACGCAAAAATTGCAGGTTCAAATAAAATTGCTATTATGTCTCAATAATCTACACTCAACAAAAATATAAACGCAGCACTTTTGTTTTTGCTCCCATTTTTTATGAGATGAACTCAAAGATCTAAAACTTTTTCCCACATACACAATATCACAATTTCTTTCAAATATTGTTCACAAATCTGTCTAAATCTGTGCTAGTGAGCACTTCTCCTTTGCTGAGAGAATCCATCCCACCCCACAGGTGTGTCATATCAAGATGCTGATTAGACGCCATGATTAGTGCACAGGTGTGCTTAGACTGCCCACAATGAAAGGCCAAAGATTCAGACAGATTTGTGAACCATTTGTATGATGACACACAGATGTACCTTCCTGTTGGATCGTCTGAGCCTGATCTGCAGAGTTCCCAGAGATTCTTGCTGTTGGATCAAACCACAGGACAAATACATGACACCAGCTGACTCCCTTTTAGATCATTTCTAGGCTTATTGTAAAGAATCGTGGTGCCTGGTTTCACAGAAATCCAAGTTTTGAGCACCACAGAGCTTGTGTGATCATGCTTTTATCATCTCTTTCTCAGCTTTTAAAGACACAGAGACAATTTCATAGGCTTCTATTCCATGACGCTTGGATTCCTGTAACAGCCTTTTACCTGCCTGAACCAAAAATCTATTGACTGACTTCCTCACTCCTGTTTTAGCCTCTTTACACTGACATTAGTATGTTTAAAAATAGATTTTAAGATCAAGCTATTCATTTTGAGGCCCTTCTTGGCTATATCTCTGACCTTTTAGTGCAAATATGCATCACTTTGAGATCCTTCAGCAGGAGTCTTGTTTCTGTCCAGACAGATATTTTGCAATCGAGGCTCTGGAACAATTTGCCCGAGGAAATCAGGTCAGATGAGTCAGTAATCTCTTTTAAGTCTCTTCTGAAAACATACATTTATCAGACAGTCTCTCCTGATTTTCTTCAACTTTCAATGAACTGTTGAAAATTTGTGTTTTATGTCTTGTAAAATCTGCTGATTTTATGGCTCGTCTGTTTAGTTTTGCTTCCTGGTGAAGCACTTGGCATTGTGGATTTTAAAAAGTGTCCAGGATTAAATCTTATTACTATTGCCGTCATTAGTGTCACGGAATCTGTAAACCATGTCACCATTTATTGTTACATCCGGAGAAACTGGTTTGAGAGACAATTAAAAGTAATTTGACCAAAATTATCTCTGACGTCAGCTAACAGAAGCTTTGTGATGAAAGCGTCCAAACCAGTTTTACCTGGAAATGTTCAAAGACAAGCAGGCAGCTTGACACAATGCAGTGCATATTTCAAATTTCCTTTTACTCCCTGTATGTTCTTCCCACCTCTATTCTGTATTATCGCCTTCAATGAGCGACGAGGCCCCAATGTATCTCTGAGTATTATTTTCTCCCTCGGTCTGCCCTCTTTGTATTACTGCAGGGAGTTTGTGTTTTCATGAATGCATTTTCACTGATAAATGCAGCCATAAAAGTGTGTGTGCAAAGAGACAAATCTCATAACTCGGCTGGAAGCGATTTCACTGATAAAGCAGCTCTGTTTGGACTCGGCTGTCAGCAAACAAGTCTTTGAATGGATGAAATAACATAAAGCCAAAAATAAAATAAGGCTGCTGACGAGACGACCAGTGACAAATCATTCTAATTCATCAGTAACGCTCCATTAAATGGACTGTTAACATTAGTTAATGAAGGCATTTTTACACTATGATTATTTCAGAATGTTAACCCTCCAGTAATTTCTGAAAAGTCTTTTGTTCCGGTTACATTTTTATCCACTGTGGGCTCATTTTTCACTGCAATATAAAGTCCTGCACCTCTATGGAAACAGCACAACCATGACTAGAAATAGAAATAATTCAGTTATGTCTGTTCAGTTCAGTATTAAAGTGTTATAATGGAATAAATCATGAAAAGAAGACAACAAAAAAATACAAAAAATTAATCCGCATGGACAACATTTTGTCTACAGGTGTTACCATGAATGGAAACAGATGGGGACTTTACATATTATGGGTATTTTACCACTCACATTTGCATTTACATGTGTTTCCGTACTTGCCTCCTATCTGCTCGGCCTGTAAGTTGAGTCCAGTTCAGAAAAAAAAAAAAAAATCCCTGAATTTTTGTTGTGTGACTGTTGGTCACAATGACTCACTAATGGCTTCACTGCTGCACTGAAGAGTACAGAATTTGTTTGTTTTTCCAGAATCTGGTTAGAGCACACAGTGTATTTTAAACGAGACATGTAGAATATAGTGGTTTTGAAGAAATATCATGATTTTCAGCTGTGATTTGGTTAACTTTCCCCACTGAAGGACTGTTGTAAAGTGGAAAACCCCTTACTTTCCGTTTCTGCAGTTTGTGGACTCTGATAAGCAGCATCATTTTTGGCATTTCTTAAGAAAACATGCCTTTCCAACCCACCGATGAGTTTTGAGGTTCAGTGGGTTTGTTTTCACAAACACATTGTAGTATTTGGGGTCTGAGAGCGGGCCTGAATCAAAAAACGCTTGACAAAAAAACTTAAAAAATTTTATTTAAAAAAAGAAAAAACAAATTTGGCAAGAAAATTCTTGCAAATATTTTCCAAAAAATTGAGTAAAAATCTTCCCAAAAAAATTTAAAAATATCTAAAGTGATTACAGATACATCAATAAAAGTTCTAATATTTTCTTTAAGAACATTCACAAAAAAAAAAAAAAAAAAAATCAGCCAAAATCCAGCAAAATGGATTTTGGCTGATTATTTTTTTGTGAATGTTCTTAAAGAAATTTTTTTTACATTTCTTTTTTTCCACAAAAAAAGTTCAAAAATTTCCCAAAAAAATTCAAATGTGGACATCAGAAGTTTCACTGTGAAAATATATATTTTTCCACATTTTCAAACTTTAAAACAGGTCAAATTGACCCGCAGGACGACATGAGGGTTAAGGTGTTGACTTTAGTAATATAGATTGCATTTTGCTCTATTTGTGTTTTCTATATTACCAGTTCAGTCATATTTAGGTCTATATTTCTATATTTTGTCTTCCGCTAAAGCACACTGAGTTCACTCATAATGAAATGTGCTATAATTAAAACTGTCTCTGTACTGTTTAAGATTCTGCACAGGAGTCGTTTCCTGTTTTTTTCTGCTACATTTCTAGAAATTCTCTGCTGTTTTCCTGGAATTTCCTATTTTACATTCTGCTACATTTATCGCTGCTGTAAATGTGGATTTTTCACCTGTCTGTCCTGTGGTACAGATCCTCCTTAGTTTTTGAGGTTTATACCATTTTTATTCACTGTTAAAGTTTTTTTTTTTAGGGGGAATTCTTTTCCTTATCAGTGTCCAAGAATAGAGTGTACAGAGTGGAAAACCCTAGAGGCAAGAATTGAAATGTGTGATATCCGGCTACATAAATAAAACTCAATCGACTGCGTGCACGATGAAAATGTCTTATAACACAGGCATTGTGGAGCAGCCTTTGAGGAAGGCCTTAGGCCAAGCTTCCCAACAGTAAACCCAGAGTGTGATAAATATTAGCTTTCAAAGTAGCCTCTGTGATAGCCAGCTTTCTGGCTCTTTCATATCGCTGTCTGGTGAATAAGAAACGCATTGAAAACAAATATTCCTGGGCAGGGGTGGACTGGCCACCTGGCACTATCCTGGTGGGCCGGTGTCTAGCGGGGATGGTCAACAAGTTCCCCCGGACCTGTAATCAGTAAATTGTAATGACATTTTAATTAAAAACATTTAAATTAAAACTTGATATTCAGTCTAAGGAAACTGCAGAGTGACAGAAGAACCAACAATATCTCCTGTTTTCTCCTTTAATGAGTCGACTCTTCTGGTGCTTTCAGACCAAAGAACTACAGACTCTTCACAACCTGCTCAAACTCTTGGTACAGGACCTCACCACACGGGTCAAGAAGGTTTCCTCGTTTCTACTCTGAAGCTCACATTCTCCTGCTCAAACTGTTAACAAAATGTTTCTGCTGCTCCAAAGTCTGGTCTCCAGAACTTCCTAAAAACTCTCAGTCTCTTCTGTTGCAGGTTGCTTTGTAGAACTGTTCCAGAAAACCTCACTAAACCACATGGAGGGGCCTCAAGATAGTTGTCCAAATGAAACCGTACAAAAACCAAACTAGCACAACCCAAATGCTAAAGTCTCCTGCAGCCTACCAGAGAAGCTCTTTAAACAGAATCAGGACAGGAACTCTGACCTTCTGGACAACCAACGTTGGTTCACAAACAAGAATACAGAATGTGTCTGACCAAAAAACTCTAAAGACTCACTACAGCCAAGATAAAGACACAACTCAGCTGCACCAAATCCCCTAATCACTGCACACATTAGTACCATGTGCTAACTGTGGCTAAAGAACCACATTTACCAAGACAACTATCAGTACAAAGCCCTAAAACACACCAAGAAACACATTAAAGAGGATTTTACTGCTGGAAGCTGCAAGCTAACGCCTAAAGAACAAACTAAAGCAACGGAACCAAACCCGGTTTAGTGGTGAAGAGAAGCAGAGGAAATACTTGACAGCAGACATAAAGCAGGAAGACACTGAGCTGCTCAGGTGTTCCTGATCACACCAAGCAGCCACCTGGACAGTCAATAGGAACACAGCTTACTGGAAGTCCAGAGCGCTGGCTTAGTGAAGGAAACTTAGTTTAAAGTTGAAGCAGAAAGTTAACAGAGAAAGTTGAAAACCACTTTCTGATCCCTGAAATCTCTGAGTTTTCACACATAGAACGCCTGAACATGTCAGACGGGTTCCATAGTAGAACCTTCACTGTAAAAACGTCATAGTATGGTGTGTTGCTCAAAAAACATTATGACCGGCTGTCTAGGGTCTCTGAGGAGCAAAAACAGGACAAAGTTAGTCAGATATTTATTTAAAAGAGTAAGTTTACAACAACAGAACATGTGAGAAGAAAAATCAAAGTCTGTCTTTAGTTCAGCTGAAAATATTAGTTTTTGTCTTTTTTATTGACCAAACCTTTCAGGAAGTAGATGAAGAATAATTAAAGCTCTCATGTAGAAGTCCAACTTCTTTTGGATCCTTGTGGAGAGTTTAATCTTAGAGTTTGTAAAGCTGTTGAGTTTTTAGAATCACATAGATTGTTTTGACATTTAATAAATGAGGCCTGAACTAAAATTACAGTTGTGGATTTCTGTCATTTAGTCTGGACTAAACAAATAACAGCAGCATAAATCTCAAATGTCATTATGAGGAGTCTGGATTGAGGTTTCTCACTTGATAATGATCAAAACATGAAATTTAGGTTGGTTTAAAGGAATATTCCACCTTAAATCCTTGCACGTTGACCTAAAAGGTTGGTTTCACCTACAAGGTCCTCACACATCCACCTTAAAGGAACATTCCACCAAAAATCCCTGGACATGCACCTAAAATGTTGGTTTAACCGAGTATTCCATCCAAGATCCTCAAAGAGACCTGAGGGGCTGGTTAAAAGGAATATTCCACCTAAAACCTCAACTAGGGCAGTATGTGTAGCAACGACAGCAGAAAGAGGTCCTCTCTCGGTGGAAGAACAGCATCTGAGTGGCAGCTCCCTCTCTGCTCTTATCTTACTCACTAAACTCAAGTGCCATGGAGGACTCCAGTAGTTGACGTTTCCTGCTGCAACCTTCTGTTTTTCAGGTTTCTTGAACGTCCGATCACTCCCGACCCAGTTTTTGTTGACGTTTTTGACCCTTTTTCCGAGCTTTGACCGATCCAAGAACATGAAATACATCATCGGCATCGACAGCGTCACCAATGGAGGGAAAACCACCCTCACCAACCGCCTCATCAAGAACCTGCCTAACTGCTGCATGGTCCTTCAGGATGAATTCTTCAAGCCCCAAGATCAGATTGAAGTTGGTGAAGATGGCTTTAAGCAGTACGATGTCATCACTGCTCTGGACATGGACGCCATGATGAGTAGGTTCTACACGTGGCTGGAGAATTATGATGTTCCAGACATTTGCTTTCATACATTTTCTCAGACTGGACCAGTTTGAATTTTATTTGAATACCCCTGCTCCACTGGATTGCAATTGTTTTTTTTCCCAACTTGTCAAAAAGTTTGTATAGGTCTCGAGGGATGTTTTTGAATTTTTGTTCTGAAAATCCGACCTCTGTCAGTTTTTTGTCATTCAAAAATTAGTGCTTGATTCAGTCAACAGATAATGTTGTGGGCCGGTCTGGGCCAAAAATGCCAGAGCTGATTTTTTGCCACAGTCCCTGTTCCTGGGGGTGATGGAGAGTGTACAAGACTCGATTATCAACTGTGCAAAATGAGCAATAAGAGAGGCTCTATTCAGTTTCAAATCTACACAAAATATTTGGATTAATTTACTAGAAAATTACAGAAACTTCAGAAGCAGGTCCTGCACCTCCACCTTGTGGCCCTGGTGTTGAATAGGACCTCTGTTCTTTTAGTTTATATTGAGCTCATTTGTTGTAATCAGCACACAGAAGAACACATTTAAAGGTTATTAAAATTAACCTTCTTAACATCTTCATTATTAAAACTCCTGACAGTTATTCTAGTCAGTAGCTAGTTGACTGTTTAGTGTATAAAATGTTCGAAAATAGTGAATGAGCCCAACTTTATCCCAAGCTAACATATCAGCTGTTAATAAATACACAATGGCTATCATACAAAACTATAGAATAAAAAACACATTTGAGATTCTGGACAATTTTTGTTTAATTATTGCTTAAACAAACACTCAACTTGATTTTCTTTAATAACTGGTTGACACCTTGAAGCCGAAGCTAACACATCATCAGTCATTAAATACAGAAATGTTTGTCACAGAAAACTACAGAAAATGACACATCTGAGACTCTGCAATAAGTTATATTTTCGACATATTGCTTTAAAAATGACACCAACACTAAATCTACTTTCAAACTTTGCAGGTTAACGTCCCAGAACCACACTGCTTGGTCTCCGAGTGCCGTGTGGAGCAAATGAGGATGCTGCTGAACCCTATAATTAAGACCTATAAGGGGCCAATAAGCTGTGTGAGTGTATGACAGACATACTCAGTGGTTTTTGGTAAATGTGTGAAGTCCTGCTAGAAGAAGCATCGACTCGAGTGTCTGCCGGTGAGACGCTGAATCGCTTCCAGCTGTTTCTGGCAGACTGAACGTGACCTTCAACCTGAAAGCAGCACGACACTTTGAACGCAGAAAAAGGAGCAAAATGTGTTGAAGCGTGGTCACGACCTCGACGACTCAACACTGAATCTGAGCTGCCGCTGAACAGAAGCTGGACAAAAGCAAAATCATTACCAGAAGAAACACAAAGAACAATTTACACACTATTTTCATGATTTTTCTGTTAAACATTTAATAAAGTGTGTCATTGAAAAGCCTCATTACTGCATATGTTCAGGATTTGCTCTTTGTACCATCAACAAAAGGGTCAATATGTAATTATGGGACTTTTTGTATCATAGTTGACATTTTTGCTGTTTTCAGGCCTAAAATCAACATGGCCTCCTATAACCAAACACCACATGACATTTTAGAGAAAAATTCTTCTAAATATTATACATACAATTGGGTAATATTGAAAATTATTTATAAAGATATTGTACTGTTGACATGCCATAAATCCACACTTGACTCACACACTAGTTTATATGAAATAACTCACAAAGTCTTGGAGTCTTTCCAGTCTTTTCTTCAGGAGGAAATGACATCATGTGGAGCAGGTCATGTGATCTGGAATTAACACACTTCCTTGAGAGGTGTTTTTGTAATGAGTAACTTAGTTGAAAGTGATTTCTCAGACACATACAATTTGTTATGTGTTATAAAATACCACAAATGACCACAGAAAAACACAAAATGACTCAATGAGACACAAAATTATCATTTAAAGATACAAAATGACCAGAGAGACACACAAAACGACCACAAAATACCTAAAAATGACCACAAACAGACTGAAAACGACCACAAATGGTCGCAAAATCTACACAGAAACGCACAATATGACCACAAATACACCTAAAATGTCCACAAAACTGTCTGAAAATGACCAAAAACAAAACACGATAACAAAGACACACAAAACAACCACAAAAAGACACAACATGACCACAAAAAAATTACACAAAATGACTCAGTGAGACAGATATTTATCATATGAAGACAAAAAATGACAAGAGACAGACAAAAACACTACAAAAAATTGCAAAATGACCACAAAAAGACCTAAAATGCGCAAAAAAGGGACTGAAAATAATAACTGTCCAGGACAGGACATGAACCGATGGATCTTCTAGTTGAAAACACGAAAAACTCTAAATAATGATTTACAGCATGATTATAAATACTTCTTTAATAAAAAGACAAAACAAAAAGTCAGAGATCCTTGTGGTTGTTTCAGTCTTGTATTAAAGCGTGTGCTCCCCTTCTACATCCACCTCATTTAAACTGAGCTACAAACGCACCACATGATGTTGTGTTAATGAAAACAGTGAGGGGGGGACGCTGCTGAAGGGACTGAGCTGTGATTTTGATTATAGTCTGCAGGGAGCATTTTACTGCTAACGTTTACAAGCAGCCTCTCATGAACGCTACTGCAGCTCAGCCTCGATATGAAGGCAGGCGTTTGGCAATCGGGATCTGAATTGTTGGTAATGACGGTTTGATGCCAAAGAAAACAGCTGCTGTTGAGTGTTACTGGTAGTTACCGCATCTGCAAGCAGTGGTGGAATGAAATTAAGTACATTTACGCAATTAATACACTTTAGAACGGTTTTAAGGTACTTTATTTGAGTATTTTCATTTTCCTTGAGAGGTGTTTTGTAATGGCAACTTAGTAGAAAGTGATTTCTCGAATACAAATACAGTTTGCTATTTTGTGTTATAAAATAACACAAATGACAACAGAAAAACACAAAATGACTCAATGAGACACAAAATTATCATATAGAGAGACACAACGACCACAAACAGACTGATAATGACCATAAATGACCACAGAAAGACACATAAATTGACAAAAAAACAAAACTCAAAATGACCAAAAAATGCTCAAAAAGACACAAAATGAGCACAGAAAAACACAAAATGACTTAGTGGGACACATAATTATCATTTAAAGATACAAAATGATAAGAGACACACAAAATAACTACAAAAACGTACAAAATGGACAAAAGAAACACCTAAAATGATCACAGAGAGACTTAAAATGGCTACAAAAAGGCACAAAATTACTGCAAAAACACCTAAAATGCCCACAAAACAGACTGAAAATTACAAAAAAAAAGAAAGAAAGAAAATGAGCAGGTCATGTGATCTGGAATTAACAAACTTCCTTCACAGGTGTTTTTGTAATGGGGAACTTAGCGGAAAGGGATTTGTCAGACACACATTTTCCATATAAAATTTGACATATTGTCAAAAAAGAAATGTCTGTCATGATTACCTAAACTTAATAAAATGAACAAAATCAAAACGATTTCTGAATCAGCTCATTTTATTGTTGTTTATCTAATTAGAAGGTGGTTGTTATTGAATTGGGACAGTTATTTAGTTGACATTTTAGTGATATCCAATCATTTTTTATTAATAAGCGATTGTTTCCATAATGCATAATTATGGAATTTGTAAAGACATGATCATAATGAACATAAAAAACTTATTTTTTTTACTTTTAATAAAAATGTATGCAAGATATGTCCCATGGACTTCAAAAGTCCCTCAATTATATATTGGCCCATAAATATCGAATTATAACTGTATTTCTCAGGGTATATAGGTAAAAAGGGAGAAGTTTATAAATATTCGTGTGATTTCTGGCGTGTGTTGCTGCAGTGTTTGTCCTGTAGGGGCAGCAGAGCATCAGAAATGAAGAATCCACTGGTCTGGATGTAATTCACCAAACATCCACATGGTGGCAGCATCACTAAAGAAAAAAACCCATGAGGCTGCGATGATCCGTTTTCAGCTTCATTTCATGCTCGTTTATTATCAGCACATCAGGTAAATAATATGAGCAACGGTGAGGCCACATGTTATTTCTTAGTGTTCGCTCAGTGAAACCTTTTTAACCTTTTTACCTGCAGGTTTTTCCTCTAAAGTCATCAGCGCTGCTGCTCAGAGCTGTTAGATCAGCCATGAAACTGCTCATTTTACCACAATCCTCTAAAACAAGAAGATCTAATAACGGAAATAAATACTACAAATAAAACTACATATAACGACGTGGCAATAAAGACGCTTTTGTTATCAGACCATCTGCTAATTTGTGCAGAAACTGACGCTGAATTTGAGCTACAATACGGAAAATACTGCTGGATTCCCCACATGAGGATCTTTAAGTTTTAATTTGAGAAGATTTATAAATTATTTTTAAACAATTTACTAAAACTAATATGTTTCGTACGAGATTTAAGTCATTTCAGAAGCTGCAGCTGCTCCAAATCTTTTTTCAGAAAACGACCTTAATAATTGGAAATGAAGCCAAATATATGAGAGCACCGCAACAAATAGTTTCAGTCAAACATTAGAACAAAGGTTTTACTTTTAAACTTAATGCGACTCACCTGTCAGGTTAGATTTAGGCCTGTTCCTCCTGCAACTTAACGATTTGGAATCAAATCCACAATAATTACAAGGAAATCTATTCATTTAAATGTAGAAGGACGTATTTTAGAAAAAAGATCGTGTTGGAGACTAACAAAAGATTATTTCGGAGTCGATTCAAATGCGTCTGATGCTGGAATAAAATCGCAGAAAACTGTTTATTTGCTGCATTTCTCCGTGTTTTTTTCCACTGGTCTGAGGAGTCAACAATAAAAACCCACTTGAAGCTTGATTGGGGTTCCATGCATGCTAAAATAATTTGCAATAAAACTCATTTATCTCAGAATTAAGTGCTTTTGTTTTTAATCTCAATTTTAAATTCAGTTTTCCAGTTAAATTGTGCAAAAATCACACTGAATCTGTGTCGCAGGAAAAATGTTCTTATCACTTTTATTCTATTAAAAACCTTCGTGATTCTGTTTTCTAGACGTCTGTTGAATCCAAACGACCCGGTTCTGATCTTTCACTGCTTTGTTCACTTCTAAATAAGCTCATGTCACAAAGAGAAACGCGTCCTGCTGATTCACAATAAATAAGTTTAGTGGCAAATTTGCAAAAAGCACAAAACAATGATATTTTCTTTATGAAATATTACTCTCAATGAAGTATTTAAAGAAAGGCATTTTAAAAACAAGCTTAGAAATACAAAAACGTAAAAATAATGACAAAATCGCGTGTTTTCTCGTGTATTTTCATTTCATTCTTCAGCCTGTACTTTGCAGTGTAGACCTTCTTAACATACAGACGATTATGCACACAGGCTACGTGTGTTTTCACAATAAAATGTCTGTAAAACTTATGCAAGATCCCCCATTTGAACTTTTTCTCATGAGATTTTTAAAATTCTGTTTAGAAATTGACATCAGAGCATCTTCTATTAACCCTGTGAAGCCTGACCCATCAAAAAATAGCCAGAAAATTCAGATTTTTTTGGAATTGAGATGTTTATTACCCCTTTAGACAAAATCCAAAAGAAAAACTTCACCATATCATTTTGTTAATGATATATTTTTGTATCAAATTGGAACCATTGGGAGGTTTTTGGCAACTTTTTGCTCACAAGCAAAACTCCACTTCAAGCTCCAGTCTACATTGAGTGAGATGACACACTTCATGACAAAAAAATACATAATAATAATAAATACAATTAAAAGAAAGAACAAAAGAACAAACTGCAGGGAGCTTTGCCTGCATCTCATCATGTAAAAGTCACACTGTTGCTGCCGTGATCATTTAATGAACACTTCTCATTCAGTTTATTTATCAATCTGCTCTAGAACTTCATGTTTTCGACATCTCAGTGGCGTCTATGTCGATGTTTTAATAGCACAGGAATAAAACAGTTATCTTTACATTCAAATGCACAATCTGAGTAGCAGTGGAGTGTGTTTTGTGCTCTACAGTTAAACCCATAAACCAGCTACTCAAGCAGCATTTTTCACCTCTAACAAGCAAGACTTGACGAAGAAATAGTGTGTAAATGTTCAAAATAGCTTTAAAAATTCTTTCCAGTAAAATCTGACTGCTGTCACAGCTCCTGCATAGTTTGGAATTAGTTTTATATGTTCAGTGTGATCATTAGTCCTACCTGAAAGTAAAACAAAAGAAGAAAAATCCTTTCATAAATGTTTAAAAGGCAAAGAATACGCCTCTTTCTATGAACAGAAACAATGAGGAGGTGAGTATGTTGACGATTCAAACACATCCAGGCAGATAAATGTGGCTTAAGTCAGAAAAAAGACAAGCTGTGCCTTCAGAAGCTGCACAGGAGGCCCACAGTTGGTGCTTCCTGCTGAAACTAGTCTTACACTGCAGGAGAGTCCAATCAACAGCTGCAAAAATCGTCCCTCTTAGCTGATAAATCAGGAAATCAGAGGGAAAACTCTTGCAACTAAGGCACAGAACAGCTGTTCAGAAAAATGCAATTTTTACCTCAAGAAGTGACAAAAACTGATATAAATCAGCAGCTTTAGTTTCTCTGAAACTGAAGCAAATGGAGTCAGATTTTACATCCAAAAGCAAAATCCCAAATCCTAACTGCAGTTCTCTAGTTTCACATGAAGTTTGTTCTCTGAATTTTCCTGCAGCATCTCTGAGAAGTCCTCTGAGCCCAGAAGCTGATGGAGAGCTGGTGGTTCTTTTCACAGAGCACCAGTTGAATCCATGCAAACTGCACAGAAAGAGCAGCTTGTGCCTTCACGTCATTTATAGGATCTTCACTCTGACACCAGCATATCCACCCAAAGATCTGAGGAAATGCATACTTTGATATTAAAAGTATTTTAATCTACCAAAAAAACCCTCCAAACTCCCTAAAATACTTGCCACATTCCTGAAATAACTCGACGTCCCCTCACTTCCATTCATTATACACCACCACGTTTCATTAAGCTGCTATTCAAAGCAGACGGTCTCAATTTGAATATTGGCGCGACGTGGGGGCGAAAGGGTGCCAGGGTCGGGTTCATCCGTGGGCACAAAAAAACCCCAAACTGACTCCGAGTGGTCAACAAAAAGCACCACAGCTCGTATTTACAGCACAAACAGGTGAGACGTTGCGCTCCACGGCTGCGTTTTGACGCGGCTCGTCGCTGCGCGTAAAAGCTGCACTTTGCCGCCGCCTTTTCTGCTCAGTGAAGCGCTATACGGCGTCTGGGGCAGGCAGCAGTAAAACAATGGAGGGATGGTGAGGCTGGTTTACTGCTGTCGGAGGCTCTGAGACAGGCTGTGACCCAGCAGCCAAAAGACTGTCTGCTTCTCACGGCCTGCAGGAAGGAAGAGGGCAAAAGGCGCTCATCTTACACAGCCAGTTTACTCCACTTTGTAAGAATCAGATAAAGGTGGAAAACACAGGCTGGACAGGACACAGTTCAAATGAAGTGGTGCCAATTCACCTGCCTTACTGCTGGATGTTGGCAAACGCACATGGACAGCTCATTTTCATTTTAGTTGATTGCTCATTCATGAATTTCTTACAATTCAAACTATATTCAAATTATCATCAGCTGGTATTAGAATGTGCAACTATATGCAGGATTTAGTGAAATATTGTATGAAAAACAGCTTCATGGTGACTTTATTCGTTCATCTTCCATTGTGTTAAAGGTCGGTAGGTTTTATTCCACTAAAGTAGGCCTATCATGGGATGAACTGATAAAACACAGGAGGTACAAATCAAACATGACGCATTTCTACAAGCTAAACCACTCAGCAAATTACACATTTTAAATGATCCCCCATTTCAACTAATTATAACAGTAAAATGTTGCCTGAAACAGTGAAACTCATAGATCTAAAACAGTAGGCCTGCTCACATTGTTCTATTTAAGTACTGTTTTTCTGATTGCACTGATATCATTTATGACTAATTAATGTTCATTTTGCTTCCACTGGAGCAGCCTGGAGACATTATAAAAACTACTGAACTTATTGACAGGCCTGCTGTACAAGTAGAACCAAACTGGGACTGATTTTGGTTTCATCAAGATCTGTTGAGGTTCTGCTGCCTGGTCGGACTTTTTATTTTATTTTGCAGATCTGCTTTATTTCTGCTTGTTTTTTTATATTCCTTGGACGTATAGTGCTGTGTAGCTTATGTCTGTTCTGTATTTTGTGCAGCTGTAAGACACAAGTCAAATTAATTCAAAGCTTTCAAAGACAAATGTATGATTTGGGGCTATGGAAATAAACCTGAATTGGACTAGAAGCTACTGTAAGACACATTTAAAGTGGTAGTTTCTGTGCGTCCTGGAGGAGGGACCACTCTTCTTTCTTTCTAGCACTAAACATGACTTTATTCGGACTACAGCTCCTCTAAGTCACATCTAAACAGGTCGTTTCCAGGATGTGGCTGCTCTCCAACTCACCAACTGTCTTCTATTTGGCCAACTCAGTCACGTTGACTGTACAACTAAACAAAAAAAACCTGCACAATGTTGATTTTAAACGCAGTAAAGGGCCGTAAATTAACCACGTCTCTGTGCGTTATAGTTTGCAGGATTTAAGGGCGCATCGGCGCTTACAATGGTCTCCTGGCAACCAGGCGCGCTCAGGAGAGGCTGTGAGCGCGCCTCTGTGCGCTGCAGAGAACTTGTTGGTGGAGGCTCTCAGTGGATAATAAACCTGAATTATTTCCTCACAGCTCAGTGTCTGGATCTGGTTCCCAAGCAGAGAAAAAAACGTGTCAGTCTGAGCATTTTTTAAGGCTTCAGTGAGGGAACTATATGGAGAAAATCTGCAACATGGAGACCAGATTTTACTTGTTTCTGGGGCACAAAACACAGAACTGGCTCAAGAAATCACCCCGTTGATAGCTGTTAAGTTTTAATTAAGCTGAAATTGTCCATTACTGTAAATTTCCCCACTAAAACACAGAGGTACCAGTGTCTAAAACAGCCTCAGTCTGACTGATGACTTTATTAATGGCTGATAAAAGGGTTCAGCCTGATGTGGTCTAGAGCAACAGGACCAAGTTAACTTTATTTATGCAAATGTTGAGCACGTCTAGGCGGCACACACAGACATATTGAGACCCTATACAATAAGGTTTGAGAGGATTCTCCTCTCTCACTGCTTCAAAAGATTTCTGCTGTGATTATCATGATAATTAGCCAAGTCGGAGCCTCTCAAGTCTGTCTACAAGTTTCAGTTGCAGACATCTTTGAAATATTTCCACACTGGGTGAGAAGCCACATATATCTTTCCATATTTAAACTGTGGAAATGATGTTTCTCCTCTTGGTGTTGGCTGTAGTGGTGTAAAATAAATGACCTCATCCTGCTCCTCAGCCAACTTCAAGACACTGTAAGGCCTTTAAAGATCACAACAGGAAGTATAGACCTGAATATTGTTGGTTTATTGTGATGTTTATGATGCTGATGTAAAACGCAGGCACCAGAAACATGACATGAAATCATAAAACACACAGTCTGGTGTTTCTCAATGCCACACATACAATATCTCTTTACCAGCAGAGAAATTCTTTATACATATATATATGGACATACATATGACACTTGCATGTTATTTGGCCTGTAACACTCACTGTTTAGTGACTTTCTTGCCTTTTTATCCTTCTTTAACTATATCCAGTGTTATGCACCAAAACACAAAATCTAATTCCTCATCTGTGAAAACCTTCTGAAACTGCTTCTAAGGAGGTATGAATACACAGGAATAGGAAGGAACAGCACAGAGGTAAAACACTGCAGAAACAGCATCAGAGGCAGTGCAGGAACCAGAGGCTGCTGGGCTGATGGATGAGTGATGGAGCCACCATGCACTTCTGCATGCGCCTGTTGGGGGGCGTGAGAGGCGCCGCTATAGGTCCGGATTCTAATTACATCGCTCGTCTTGCATAATATAAAAAAAAATCTCAGAGGGTGGGAACAGTGTTACCTCACTGATTCACAAGGGGGTGGGCCTTGAACGGCGTATATGATTTTGGACAAATGAGACGTTAAGCCATTTGGAGACAACGGCGGTGGAGATGTAGCCATCCGGGGCGGACAGCTCCAACTCCCCGGTCTGCTGCGGGGAGGACCGTGGCTGTGGACGCGGAGGACAACTGTGTGCTGAGGCGTGGGGGAAAAACACAAGAAGGACCCGTTAGAATGAAAAATGGACGGTGCCGGCGGGACGTCACGATGCGCCGCCGCCACAAAGCTCATGAACGCGCTCATTTGGCTCCCAGCATGCCGCACGTCCGGAGGGACCGCTGGTCACCAGGAGCTCCTCTGAACAGCCACGGAAGCCCACCCTGCTGAGCTGCACCCAAGGAGCGGAAAGTAAGAAGCGCGTTTTTGTGTTTTAGGAGTGATTTTGTGGCTCAGTGAGTTTTAGGGGAAAGCTGCAGGAACGCAGAGAGGCTTTATAGGGGCGAGCTGAGACGCGTTTAGGGCACAACACACTGAATCATGTGTTTATGAATTAAGTGAGGATTTGAGGGCCTGCTGGAGCTTTTATTCTAAATCTGCTCTGTGTTTTCTGTAAGTGACAATGTTTCAGTTGAGGATGCGCAGCAGCAGCAGCATCCCAGATGAAGGCTCCTGATGGCAGCAGCACAGCCGTGTAGTTTCACTTGTGGCTGCAAACACTTTTGTTTAGCTCATGTCAGAGGCACCAATGTGACTCCATGAAGCAGATCAGCAGCTTCAGCTCTGAGTTTAGTGGGTGTTTTTCCTGACTTGTTGGGCGAAGATCTCCAACAGGCCCTTTGATTAGTTTCCAATCAGCTCAGCAGACATCCAAATAACTCCACTGTTGTGCGTCAAAGATTGGAGATCTGCACCTTTCTCTCATCTCTCAGGCTATTTAGCACGTTATTACTACAAATCTGACTTCTAGCAGCTGCCACAGTAAAGTTAAAGAGGACCCAGTCGTTTTAAACATTTCTGGGGCAGCAAAGAGTTACTGGGTTTACATTTGAATCCTAATCTCTCCACTGACCCCCGGATCAGCCATATGTTCTGTTCTGACTGTCCCAAGTATTACATAAGTTCGTGTTGCGGCATTTCTCCAGTTCACAAAGTGGAGACACGTTAATATGCATCGTTACAGAGCTCCAGTGTGGGTTTAGTGAACTGTAAGGTCGCAGTGGTTCTGTCTGAGCGGCCTGTGATGGTGCTGATGGTGGTGGTGTTGGCCTCGGGCGGTGCAACCTTTTCACAGCACTGTGTTGTGTTGGGCCTGTTTGCTGTCAACAGATTACGCGCTGAAAAGGCTAAGCAGGGGGGAAAGCATGGAGCATGGAGCAGAGAGAGAGAGAGAGAGAGAGAGGGAGGAAAAAGAGGCAAAGGTGATTACTGTACATGAACCCAGCAGCGCACGGCTCCAACCAGGCTTCCTGCAGATTAAACAGTACGATGCCAGCACCGCGCTCTGCATGGGGAGCTCTTACATAAGGCCTGCTTAATCTGTGTGAGAGTTAACCAGACCTCCCTCCTGTGTATATATGTACTTTTTCACTTAATTCTATCACAACATGTGAGGAGGATTCAGAGCGGAAGTGCTTTGCGCCATAGAGAAGTTCATGCGTAATGAGCAGATTTTCGAACCTTCTCTGTGGTAAAACTGGCATACAGGGGGATAGTTTGTATTTTAGACACATTTCACTCATACAAATGAACATTTATTGTATTTGGCTTCATGGATGAGGCCTTGAGATGTAAGAAATCAGTCTCCACTCCAATATACGAAGGCCTGCACCAGCACCTCTGCGCTCAGACTGAACAGGTGAATCCAGGTAGAAATGTGCCACCTCACACTTTAAAATCCCACCCGAAGTAAGTCTATAAGCTGCTAGAATTTAAATTGAGACCGCCGTGCGTCCGCAGCAGCAGCAGCAGCATCTGTGGACCCTCGCTAGCGCAGGAGTCGGTCCGTGGAGCTGCAGGTGCGAAGTTGCGTTCAGCGACGCAAACTGGGCTAGTTAGAGGCGATCTGTAACCCAGTAGGCAAGTTTCCCATGCAGGGAGCTTTCCAGGGATTTTCCAAAAAAAAAAAAAAAAAAAAAGAGGGAGAGAAAATGAGGAAGAGATCCCATTCACGTGGATGAAATGTGGACCTCACGTGTTCTAATTTCAGCCTCAGTGGCCGCTTTAAGCTGTTTTATTCTGATTTAGCTGTTCTTTTTTATTTTAGACTCACTTGGAAGCATCAACAATGAAGTTCACGGTTTCCTCCAAACTTCCAGGTGAGAATGATTGATTTGAACACGAGGACTCTGCATGTAAGCTGGCTTCTTATTGCGCTTCAAGAAAGTCAAACAAAAAACAGATAGATTTCAGACACAATTGTCTTTTTTCAGTTGCGCACACACACAATTTAAAAAACAAAATAAATCATGCAGTAAGCTGTGTGGAACAAACTGATCACTCCTGGAGATCTTCATTAAATACTTTTCTTGAGACGCTTAAATTTATAATCCTGACCATCTATTAAAAGAGAGGTTTTCTTAAAGTTACAGCCAAAAAACAAATAAACTTTAATGAAATTTTACAGGGACTTCAGTCAGTAGTAGGTGGGGGAGTTTATCTGAACAAATCGACAGTTTATTCCTGGTATAAAATCTGATTTAAATCCATCAGATGTGCAGATTGAGATCAGCTTTTATTTTGAAACATTTAAGATTAATGCTCCGTGAAAGTCTTAAATTAACACCTGACAAAGAAATTCCAATAATGCCAAAATACAAGCGAATTAAAATAAAGAAACAGTGGCAGTAATATCAATTAACAAAATTTAGAGAGACATCAGGATACAAAACCAACTCCACGTTTATTTTATGAATTTACAGGAGGCTGTTATTTTTTCTGCATACATGCTATTCAAATTACACGAAACTGCAGATTTAAAGTTAAATATTACGTTTTTTAAAAACACACACACACTCACTTTCTTGATTGGCAGCAATTTATGCAGCATTTAATTCACTGTTATGCAACTTTTTTTACCTGTAAAGGCGATTATGAGCAGCTCAGTTCAACAGATACACAAAAAGGAGGGAAAAAACACAAATTAAGCTCATTTAGAGGCTTTAAGCTTAAAAAAAAAACTATATTCTGTGATGAATTGGTGATAAATGCATTACTGTAGGGGGGTGCAGGTGTGAATGGGAACCCTGATGTTGAAACGAGGCCTGAAAGCAGCGAACTGATCTCCACTAATGGATGTTTCTGGCAAAAATCCACCAAAGTGTAATTCACCCTTCTCATGGAGCTTTCAAGAAACGGCGTCAAAAATAAATAAATGGATAAATAAAATACAACGTAAAGCGTGTTTAATAGGAGCAGAACATCGCTGCGTGTGATTTACTTTAAAGGTTTTTCTGCAAACATCCTGCAGCAGCAGCAGCTGTTTATTCGGAGCTGCTGTGGCCTCATTTCGGCACGTTCAAAGAGAGCACATCTCCTCCTAAGTGTGTGTGTGTGTGTGTGTGTGTGTGTGTGTGTGTGTGTGTGTGTGTGTGTGTGTGTGTGTGTGTGTGTGTGTGTGTGTGTGTGTTAATTAGGCTTCACACCTCGCTGTTAACGCATTAATTGAAAGCCAGAGATGACGGTGACGTCACTCCCCTTTCTTCACTAAAAGCCAATTAAAAAAAAACAACACAAAAAACTAGTTTGTCAAAATAGGACAGAAAAACATGTTTTTTGGATATGTAATTTTAAAAAAGCCCCACTCTTATGTATTATTTATATATTTTATGTTCTCACTGAATTATGCACAAAATAAATTAAAAAGCTGAATTATAAAAATAACAAAACTGCAGACTAGTTAACTAAAAATAAACCAGAGGATGAAACTCAAATAAAGCCCAGTATTTAAAATAAAATGTTAGTTTTTGCTTCTTAGTGTCAATTAGATTAATTTAAAAATAACAATAAATGACACAAATTCAAGAATGCTCATTCTATTAATTTAATGTGAGACATTTTTGTAATTTTACATATTTGATTCATGAAGTTACACAAATCCTGAGCAAGATGTGAAGATATTTCTCACTGCTTTCACACAATATGTGACCAGATGATGTTGTGAGCCTTTTAATAATATTTTATAATACCATTTTCAGAATTTAAAGCTAGAAAATGCCAGTTTTTAAGAAGGATAAATGCTAACTGTGTGGTGTAAGGATTTATCTAGGTTTACAGGTGCAATAGCTCCAGAAAAGATTAAAATATATTGAATACATTCATACACTTGTAATCGAGTGTTCACCTGCTGTGAAATGGATGCATACGTTCCATTTCCAGTGGATTTCCCTCATGCACTCTGCCACAATATTTCCTTTACAGAAGTATTTTGTGGAAATTATTCCCCTCAGTGCTGTTTCGCATGCAGCTTCTGATGTCCTCATAAAGGTTTTTATTGTTGTCGTGTTTAGTTCTCTTTGTTTCTGAGCTCCTGCAAGAAGCTCGTTCACATCTCAGCCGTATAAAAAACACTTAATAGCTCGGAAAATGTGTTTTTCCCAGCGGCATCCCCTGTGAATCTTTAGTCATGCTTGTTTTTCATATCATTTCACTGAGGTGTTTTAACGCCGTGTGATCAATCATCTGTATTAACACTCCAGCTTTATGGCTATTATCATCATCATCATCGTTTCCACCTCTGGAATGTGGACGGAAACAGCAGGCGGAGGGAATTAGCTTTGTCTTGGTGAATTAGCCCTTTATGTGTTTCCCCCTTGTTTGTCCTTACAGGTGTGTCAGAGGCTGTGTGTGTTTTTTGTGTGTCGCCGGACGGACGGTGCGTTCGCAGGCCTGAGGGGTTGTCTGTTATCTTTGGTTATCTAGCTGTATGAGTGACGTACATTCTTCATAAAGCTAGATAACCGAAAGTAACAAGAATCCCATTACACGCCTGCGCGGGAAAAAGACAAAACAACAGAAGAGAGAAGAGAAGAAGAGGAGAAAAAAAGCAGATGAAGAAAACAGAGGGCTGGAGGTGAAGGATGGATGCTGCTAACCAATGACGTGAAGGTATGATGCTGCGTTACATAAGGGCTAATTTTAAGGGGAGGGGAGGGGCTGTTGTGTCTCGTGGAGGGTGTGAAGTGCACTAAAGGCAAAAAGACAATCAATAGTTGTAATTGCAGCTTTGATTTTCACCAAATCTGCTTGTCGCCGATGCATCCGTGCTGCAGTGCAGGTACAGACTGTGCTGCCATGTTTGTTTTTGTGCTGGTTGGCAGGACGATGGCGAGCGAGTGAGTGTGTTTGTGTCAAAACTGAGGCTGTGCCTCTCCAATATGAACACAGTGATATGAAAAATTACTTATCAAGCCTCCTTTTGGAACTTTTCTCACCAAAAACGGCCAAACAGTCACAGGCTTGCCTCCAAAATGTCCCTTTAAATCCAGAAAATCAGACAATCTTCAGCATATTTCAAAATTTAAAAGGTGCAAAGCGATGAAGCTCAACTCTTCTGCAGTGAGTGAAGCCCACAGACAGTCAGGATACATCAAAAAATACATATATCAAGCGTTTATTAGCGTCTTTTACTAGCTAAAGGACACACTTGAGCCTCATTTTATAGTCAGTTCTCAGGGTTTATTCCAACATGCAGATGAATTAATTATCTCCTTCAGTCATTTCAGATAAGAATGAAAAAGACAGAAAAGTGACTGTAAAGAGATTAAAACTGTCTTTTCTTTAGTAGCAAATCCCACTCAGCTGTACTGTATTTTCAAGATTCAAGACGTTTATTTGTCACAAACACAATTATACATAGTATAAGTATGTAGTGAAATGCTTTGTGCATCTGTTCCAAAACAATAAGAATAATTAAATAAAACACACAAGAAATATGTATATGTACCCACATAGATATGCATATATACTTACACATATAGATATATATACACTCATGTACATATGAATATATACATATATATTATATATTTACACTCAGAAGAGGCTTACTTGCATAAAAAATGGCCTTTACCTGGTTCTAGCTTGTGAATCAATTCAACTTTTCCAGTAAAAGTCTTCATTTTGGTGGTTTTGTGTCTTTATCAGGGCAAGAAAATGAAGCTACAAGCAGTCCTTTCCAAAATAAGAGCACAGAGGGAGTAAAGGGCTTCAAAAATAGCTTTTTAAAATAGAAAATGCTGATTTGATTTTCTGACTTTTCCTCCCTCTCACACACCCTCTGGAATTCCTTTGTCTACTTGCTTATTGTTTTGGCTCAAGTATTTGTCCGCGGTGCCAGATAATTGGCTAAATTTAGGTTTCAGTTTTCTTGCCTGAATTCCTTTCTTTTTTAAAAGGGAAATCTGTTTTTTTTGTTTGTGTTTGAGGCGTGAAGGCCGGTGTAGCTCCATTCAGACACCTGCTAAAAGCTGGCATCTGTAACTGGCAAAGCTGGGAGCGACTCACACATTATGACCATCTCATGTATTTTTACACTGATTTTTTTTTTTAACACGACTAGAGAAATTAATCTCCAGCTGAGAGATCCAGACTTATGAGTGTTTGGTTCCATCCCTCTTCTTTTCTTTTTTTTTAAACATTTCATAAAAGGCTGACGATGTGATTGCAGCTCTTCTGCACGTCCTGCAGAGGCAGTGGCGGCGGTGAGAGATGTGAAACAAAACAAAGACCACCTCAAAAGGCAATTAGCGGCACTTTGCCATCATTTGGAGCATCTCCACTGACGCCGATGCTCCTCTGCAGTTAATTTTCTGCTAAAGAACCAAATGGTCACAAACAAGGGATCACAGCAGAAAGAGGCAACGAGGAAAGACCGCGTGTGTGTGTGTGTGTGTGTGTGTGTGTGTGTGACTTTGTGGAGCATAAATACTATTTAGCAGCTAGAAATCTTTACAAACTGCACACAAAAGCTCCTCTTAGAGCACTTAAGCTCCGTCAAGACCGCATGAACGCCACGTCGATGCTCATCTGTCGTTAATGTGACAAAGCACAGCGTATTAACTACATCAGTGGATATATGGCCGCAAGATTCTCACTGAACTGCTGCTAAAATCCTCTTCTGCGTCCCGTTCATCAATATCTCTATCTGTTACCGACAACTGCAGCTGAATCGAGATCAACACGGCCGTTTTCGGTGCACAGAGCGGCGTCTGTGTCCTAATGAAGCAGGTTCCAATCTATTTTCTGTTGACCACGTGTTTTATTTTGTGCACCTCAAAGTCAAACTCATACTTTCTCCACTTCCCGCCATGCTTCTTCTTTCTTTTTCTCTGTCTTTTTTTAACGCCTTTCTCCTCATTCACTTAATTTCATTCTTTCTGTTTTTTCCCAGCTTGGATTCTCAGATGGTTGGTTCTGATTTGTATGCATTTGCATAATGAATGTCATTTGCATGCTCAGGGGCAGACCATACCATGAGAACGGCTGTGTTGGTTGTTTGTGTGTGTGTGTGTGTGTGTGTGTGTGTGTGTTCATGCATGGCACATATGTGTGAGTCGTATATTAAGCACATGTAAATTACACGTTTTTTTTCTTTTTTTCTAACCAACATAGGGTTGTTGTGTCGCGCGTACACACTGTACAAACACTTTGTTCTTCCTCTGTGAGATGTGTGTGCGTCTTTGTGTGTCCATGTGTGGGAGAATCCCTCCTCCATGTGTGGTGCATGTAGGGCAGCAATCTGACGATCATGCCTCGTCCTCCCTCCCTCCCTGCCTGCCTCCCCGTCTTGGTAACCGTTCAGTAATGCACCGACTAGAAGAATGAAAATAAGAGACTCCCTCCTCAATCCCATAATCCTCCTCTCCTCCGACCCCTCCCTTGCCAGTTTGTCCTCCTCTCCCACACGGCAAGTCACAGTCCTGCCACCATCTTAGGTGTTAAGACTGGCACAAAATGGCAGCTGAACAGCGGGGGGAACGTGGACGGAAAGCGCTGCACCTTCCCCCCGCTTCATGTTGGCCCCGAATCCTTTCCGCGCCATTGGTTGCCTCAAGACAGTGTTAATTACTGCCAGTGTGTTAATTGTAGAGATCGCCCCAAGAGACACGCAGGAAGGGATGAGATAGGAGGAAAACCGTGGAGCCAGTGGCTTTGGAGCGTCGGCAGGCTGGCATTTTTGAGGGCAGCTGCGTTGCTTTTTTCCGGCGTGCCCATCTTCGAGCCGCAGACGACGACGGTCGACCATTTTGCGCTCGGAGAACTCTTCGGACCGCTTCGCTTCCGCAACATTAATTAGATTATTCCAGTGTTTTTGATTACAAAGTGTTATAATTTGCACCACTGGTGGCGTTTTCTGCATGTGGAGCATTCACGCATTTTTTTTTTGTGCACGTGCAGACAGCTTCGTTTGATGATGTGGAGAAAAAAAAAAACTACCTACACGCTCCCTCACATCCACAAGGAGCTGTAATTAGCAACACGGTGTTCTTCATAAATCCCCACTTGCTATCACGCTTCACAGTTTTCTCACATGTGCACCACATTTCCTGTTTGGCGTCTCAACGAAAACGCGTTCCTGTTTGGGTTATTTAACACTGCGTCATTAGCTTTCGAAGACTTCTGAATCAAGACCAGATTCGAGTGGGAGTTACAGTTTGGGAAGCAAAAATGAGAGAATGTCACAGATCTGATGAGCACTGATTTCTGGGGTTGCAGTTTGACGCCAATGGTGTGGTTTTGTCTCCACCTTTAGCGGAGCATTTAGTTTTCTGATGTGAAAGCTTGACAGAAAGAAAACGTGAAGTTGATTCCTGAAATGTAGGAACATGAATTTTTGACTGGAAGGTTTAACCGCTGAGATGCAACCATTTAAAAAGCCTGAATCAGATTTAGCAGCTGTTGCAGGAGAACCAACTTTTCTGATCTTACTTGGAGTTTGTGCACATTATTTGCCCACAACTATTTGGCTTTGAAGGTCTTAAATAACTTATCTGTCTCTTGGTGTGAAAACTTGATAATTAGGAGTTAAAAGGTGTCAATACGACACTGGAAATTTACCCAACATTTAAGCAGGAATTTAGACTTTTTGACTTGACTGCTGAGCTCCAAACGCTGAACCCACCTATGAGCTAAACAACTACAGACGATGAATGAGTGGGAAGGAGGAGAGGCTGGAGGTGGGGGGCAGACAGACAGGGAGAGGGAGGCTGCGACAGTGAGATCTCAATAGTGAGAGGCCTTCTTTGTGTTCCTGTGTGAGGTTTATTTTGGGGGGCGCAGGGGGCGCTAAGAAAGGAGGGGAAGAGGAGAGGGTGGGGATCCTATCCTGGGCCCTCAGACAAGCGGCACATTGTCCTCCCCAATGTGTGGCGGCACTTGTGGCGTAACGCCATTATTTAGGCCAGTGGAGGGAACGGGGGTCTGGAGACCAGCTTAACCAAAACGCCAATTAGAGCCGGATCGTCCTGATTAATGGACGAGGGAGATTGGTAAACAATGCCGACCATTGTTAACCCCCCAGCTCCCCTTCACACACACACACAGACCCCCCTACCTCACTGGTTTCTTTCACACAGCAGACCCTCCATCCCTGTTGCCTTCGACACACACACTCACACACACACTTACACACAGTATGTCCGGTCATTAACATGCTGCTCTTATTTTTTATTTATAATTTGTTTGTTTCACAGCTTCAGTGTGAAGTTTGCCCAAATCATCACATGCAAAAATACTCCAAACTTTACACTCAGCAGGATGATAAACAGACCCCAGTTTAAATCTTAACATCCCAAAGTGTTTAACTTGGATGCCAAAAATAAATTTTATATTTGAGTTGCAAAAATTTCACGACGTTCGCGCAAAAAGTGTTGGAAACCGAGGCTTCTTTCCTTGAAAAGCGACGCTGGGCTCATATGTTAATCACACACCACGCCATGCTCGGCTCTGCATTTCAATACGTCCTACTTTATTGTTTTTTTAAGCATATGCACTGAATAATTAGCCACCACATACTCCAATCAGGGGCATGCCAATGTGGGGTTGCCATGGCGACCCCATCAGTCCCCCCCACCACCACCACCACCACCACCATCCCTTCCATCCTCCTCCTCCTCCTCCTCCTCCTGCTGCTGCTGCCTGGCTGCAAACAGGACAGAGAAAAATAAAGCGTGGGAAAAAAACACTTTGGGGGCTCAGACAATGATGGTGGGATGACGGAGGGGGAGGATGGGGGGAGGTGGAGGAGGAGGAGGAGGGAGGAGGACGTGTGATGTTCGTGATTGGAAGAGCAGCTTGTGTCTAGTCTGATTGTTTTAGAGTTTTCTTGGGGAGGGAGTCGCGGGGGGCATATTTCACCTTGTCTGTCTGGTTGGATCGAGTGTTTGTTCCTTCTGTTGTGCCGTACAGTAGAGCGATGGGAGGCGAGATTTGTGATAAATTATGTCCAGCTCACGCGTGATCCGAAACTGAAAACCTACCTCTTCTTCACCCACATCTTTAGGTGCAAAAAAAAAGAAAAAAAAAGATAAATGCTTTAGTTTGGGCATGTTTTTTCCCAGGATACATGTGAGGCGTTCACTGGCTCAGAATGGGCCTTACAGTAAAGACAACACCGCTGTGCCGACTTATTTGACAAGAAATCAATGGATTTTCCAGTTGTTTCTGAACATTTCATAAATAAAAATGCCCATCAATGAAATCCCAATAAGCAAAATTAGTTATTTTTCTTTAAAATTCGCAGTTTTTATCAATTAAGTACAGGTGTGCTTTTAAAACTCGTGTCTTAAACCTCTTTGATGATGTGCCAAAAAATCTTTTATGCAAGAAAAAAAAAGCTTGTATTAAGAGGATTTATTCTATGTGTACATGCAGTATTTTGAGCCTGATTTAAGCAGCATGTTCACTTGGGATTTATACATATTTTACTCCCTGCCAGCGCTATAACGTAAATACAGAAGAATCACAGCTACTTTTTATGGGATTTTATGGATTTTTTTATGGATTCTGTCTAAATTTTGGGTAAAACAGAAAAATATTGTGCTGCTCCACATGTTATATTTTCATCAAAATGCACGTCTCATCAGGAAGATTAATAAAACTGTAATTACAAGATTATTTCTGTTGTGTTGTTTGGATTTTTCTATGAGTAAAGTTTGGAAGATTGACCTCTTCTTTCTTTTCTTTCAAGATCTGAAGTCGGGAGGCTCCTGATCTGAGGACTTTGAGCCAGTGACGTCCTTTTAACGGAGAACTACATCATCATTAACCGTCATCGTTAACCTGGAGGAAGCAGCTCAAACGCAGTGACAGATTCTGCTGCAGGAGTCGGCGTTTGTCTGCTGCTGCGACAGAACGTCTTCATCTGACGACACAAGGACACACAAGACTTTAAATCCGAGCGAACAAACAGACGCTCGGTCGTCGTGAGGCCGAGACTCGGTGAAGGACGACGCGGTGGAGTCGTTGTGTGTTTGTGTTTCGTACGCCGTGTTCCTGGGAGCTGCTCTGCACAGCTGTTCAGGAAACATCTGCACTCGATTCCAATATAGGTCAGAGCTTAGATCGGTCGCTCTCTCTGTCAAACACGCACAAAAATCACTCAGATTTATGTACATTTACTGAAAAGCTAAAAAAAAAAAAAAATAGCAATTATTATTAGTGTTACAGCTATGTTAGCAGTTTATCCTTACTTTTACCTTAGAGTAGAACATTTAAATGCCTGTTTTTTCATATGAATTTACATTTTTGTTGCATGTCTTTCATTTTATTTGGTTCTAAATGTTTTCGCTGAAAGTTTGTGTTAAACTTTGAATGGTTCAATCAAACTGTTGACAATCTTTGTGACCGGATTACTTGAAAGCCCTGAAATAGACATTTTTTAAATGCAAGGCATCAATTTTATGCCCGTTTTCCTAAATTTATAATGTTTTCATGCATGTTCAAGAGTGTACAATACTCCTTGGGTTGTATTTATGCATCTCAGCATCATTTTTACTGCTCAGAATGGTTAAAAAAATTGCTAAATAATTTGGACTGATTGCACCAGTTGATGAAAATGTAAATCTCATTTTATCTTATATGTACAACAGTATCGTAAGACTGGAGCAACCTCAGTGGTGTTTTGCAATCTTTAAATTCATGATACACACTTTTAAATCAAGATGGTAACAATCACTGTAGGAAATATATTATTTTTATGTGTTCTATATGCAAGGGAGAGTGAGTAGATGGTGTTAAATTTGCAGCGTTGTGTTTTCACATGTGTACTGTTGTTAAGTTTGCACATGAATGTACAGGTTCAGTTTGGGTGATAATGTGCTGAACCGCTGACATGCACTAAAGGAGCACGGGTGCAATGAGTGCGTTTTTGTTTTCAGTTAGTTTAAGTAGAAGTATTAATACAGACAGTCGTTAGCGGAAGATCTGAGGTGTTTTAGTAGATTTGATCAGTAATCTGTTGCACTGTCAGTCTCAGAGACTCAAATCTGCGTTTTTTTCCACAACTTTTGTGACAATGTGATGCAAGAACTCGACTGCACTCGTTTTGTTTTTTCATGTGTGAATCTGTGCAATATTTTAATATTTAGATGGAACGATGTGAACGAGTGAATTTATCAGTGTGCACTATGAACTGCTGTCTCAGGACTTTTAAAAGCTGGATTTGCACGTGAGCTACTTTGTACTATGCAACTGTTTCTATTGCAACTAATATAATCAATAAAGGCATTGATGTTTACAGCGAAACAATAACTGTTTATGTGGATTTACTGCCGTTATCTTTAACACGTCTCTGTTAAGATCAACCTGTTGAGCAGCAGACAAACAATATTATTAAGCTGAACCGGATCATTCTACTTACAGTAACGGAGACAGTAAGCGGCTTTTTTTTCTCTGAGTTTTTAATACCAATATGGATGTAAATACACCTAAGAGCTATTTTTAAAACCAATTATTCAGCTGATATACTGACTGCTGTAACAGTGAAGAACCTGAATGCATCATTGGATCTCGCCTGTTCAGATTTAGCCTTAAAAACATAAATATCCACACTGAAAAAGAAGGAAATGAACATTTTTCCCCACTGAGCAACAAAAGAAATATGGAAAATAAGCGGATATAGTATCAGAAGATTATTAATTGCATTAAACTACCTAATGTACACTTTAGATAATGAAAAGCATCAGTACTGATACAGACAGATGTGCAATCGATGTATCAGTTAATGAAAATTGTATCTTTTTTAGAAAACAAAACGCCATCTGAGCATGTTTGTGCTTTTTCAGCAGCAGTCTGATGAACTAATTCTCCTTTAAGATACATCGAGCAGCTTGAATGCTGATAGTTTAATGTCTCTTCACCTTCCTGCCCTGCAGATCCATGAGTCAAACATTAGATTGAATCTCTTCCTATATCTGTATTTATTCAGTAACACAAACTGCAGCTGATCCAAGATCCTTTTAGTTTACATTTCATAATGTGGAGAATGTCACACTACGTAAACCTGGTGTATTTAAGAATTACTGTATCTTTTGTCTAACTTTGAGAGTAGAAAACACTTAAAAAATATGAATTTAAGGACTTAACTTTACACCTCTTTGCCTTCAGAGGATGTTCCCCGACGGCTCTAACCTTTATTACAAACGTCAGGCCTATAAGGGGACATTTATCCATTTGTTTTGGTCAGTCATTTTGGAAAGATGGACACTGTGTCACTGGCAAACATTTTACATCTGTCAGCTTCATTTTATTTGTTAAATCAGACACTGAGAAATCTTTCTGACACAGATATTACGTCCTTGTTAAAAGTTCTTTTATATCTTGCAGATTTTTGCTCTCTAAGTCCCAACAGTTGTTACGCGGTTATCACAGATTTCACTTTTTCTCCCTCTGGAAAAACCTGACCTATGATGTGAATCTTAAGTCTGAAGACTTTTGGAGAGTCTGGCAACCGATGCACACTTTCATAGAAAAGCTTTAACTTTGTCTTTGTTGACTTGTAATTACTTCCCTTTAACCGTTTCCTCTTAAGGGGCAGTGTATGTTCATTTCATGTCAGATGGATAGATGATTTTATATAATTACTATGTGTAACAAACGGCAGCACTTGATGTTAATGTGTTATTTATTAAGATTTGTAGGTGTTTTTGTTGTAAATGTTCTTTAAAATAAAAAAATCCCTCTCTCTCTCTCTCTATATATATATATATATATATATATGTAAAAAAACTTAATTAAGAACAGAGCTGAGCAATGAGGCTCTAATGTAACAAGTCACTGGTTCAAATCCCACCAGGGTCAATGCTCTCTTCATATTTTTGGTCTCTCTTTATTGCCACTATTTTAAAAAAGATAATAATATAGATAATAATAATTCAGAGTTTGTATCAGAATATTGTGTAACTTATGAACCATTTGTTGAATTCAACCTGGCTTCATTTGCATAAATTTACTGTCCATAAAATCAGAATAAAGATACATTTGTAAAGAGAAAGGAGTAAAACTGCGCAGGTGTGCAGCCGATCAGCTTCTAACAGAAAGAGCCTTCATAAAAAAAAATGTTCTAAGATGGAAAAACACGGCTATCGTGCTCATAAAAGGCTAAACCCAACCACTGATCAATGTTTACACGCGATGCACAATTTGAATCCGAGTCACATCTGGATGAAGTGTTGTGTCTGGGACGGCGATGCACAGCTGCTGCAGAGGACACGCAGGCCAGAGGCTCCAGCTGCTGCCACGATGCACGCAGCATCTGGAAACATCTGGAAGGATAAGCTCCTCGTTCGCTCCACAAACACTCTGAGGTTAAAAGCTCACCGTGAGCAAAAAGAGGTTTCTGAGCTTTGGAGTCACGAAGACGACAAGTATGAATTATTCAGAGTTGGGCTACAGAAAAGTCCGGAAAAAATAAACACAAAAGTCGCGTCTCTATCAAAGGACAGCAGTGTGATCAGTTTGATACTGCTCGACCAAGAATGCTGGAGATTACGCTCACCGTTTTGTCCGTATGCTTCATCAGGATATTTTACATGATCTAGTATGTGTAAACGTCACCAGAGAAAGCAGGCAAGCACAGTGTTACATTGAAAAATGAAAGAGGAGGACATGTTTTCTACTCTAGCTTTGTGAGTGTACCGACTTAAAATCAGATGTAACATCACAGCTAATAATTAATCTGGTTCCAGATGATGTCCAGGCTTTGCTCAGATGGTGAGAATGAGTTAAAACATGTATTTAGTGTTTAGAAATCCATTTTTACTTAATCACAAAAACCCAAATGAATGCTCTGAAGAGTCTCCTAACATTTATTAGTTAAATATCAATAAGAACATTTGTCTAAAATGTACTGAAAACATGAAGACAAACTGGTGAATTCAGTGCTAATGCCTGAACTTTACAGGAAATCATAATCAGTACGATAAAACAAAGTCGGACACTTGATGCCAACACACAAATCTGCCTTTAGTAAGTTATGATCCTCTACTTTAATCAATGACTACATTTAAATGAATAAAAAAGGTACTAAAACGTCAGAAGAGGCAAATGTCACCTCAGTTATGGCTCCTGAATGCTGTACAATGTGGTCTACTGTCTGAGTTTATAACTAAAGCATCATGGAATAATCTATGACGTCGTAGAAAAATGTAAAGTCTGAAACATAAAGAAAGAGGGGGATGGTTAATCATCTCACAAACTGAAGCTAAAATAACTTGGACTGAATGGGCTGGTTGATAATACAGTTCATTTATGGTCTTTAAAGTTTAGATAGTTAGTCATCTTACAGTATCCTGTTGCTTAGATTAATAAATATGAGCAAAGTTTCACTAAACTAAAGGACAAAAACACTTCAGTGTAAAACATTAGGCAGAATTTCTAATGTGAAAAACACAAGCTTAAGAATGAGCTGCAAGACCAATTGTAAAGAGTGCCGTCTCTTATAGGAGCCTAATCACAGAGACATCAAGATCAAGGCCAATTCTAGTTTGATTTCAGGTAATTTTCAACAAGACAAACATATAATAGCATCTACCATCTCACTGTGTTTGCAGAGAATTCACGCAGATTAAGATTTAAGCATAAATAGGAACATTTAGGTGTCAAAATCTTTTCAGAGGGCAAAAATCTCACTACTGTTGCAAGCACAAGTGATAAACATTAGAGTTTGCACATTTCTGGCTTCATGAAACAACATTTAACGCAGCTTTTAAGACGCTGCTGGTTGGTCATCTGACTGTATTCTGCTGCCTGAACTAATAAATATGAGCGATGCTGCACCAAACCACAGGGCAAAAGCACCTTAAAACAACCTTAAAAATCATCTGCAAGACCTATTAAGTTGTCTCTTACAAGAGCCAAATTACAGAGAGGCCAAGATCAAAGGCAACTCTAGTTTGATTTGACATCATTTTCAACACGATAAACATCTAACGCCTCACTGTGCTTGCAGAGAATTCACACAGATGAAGATTAAAATCAAAAGTGTAACATTTAAGGCAACCAAATCCTTTATAAGAGTGCAGAAGTCTCACTCCTGGTGGAAGCATAAGTGGTAAACATGAGAACAAACAGTGCAGACGCCGCCTTTGAACGCACCATAAGGTAGGCCCCGAGCCGCACATCGGCCTCCAGACGGCAGGAAAGTTACGGGAACCGTCTGATTACGGCGGAATCAATAACAAAACAAAAGCTCCTGTCTGGGAGGAAAATCGTGGGAAGTGCCGCCGTGGGCCTGATTAGCATTCTGTATTGCGAGTCTCCCCCCCTATAGGCCGTCTCCCGGAGCCCCCCGACCCAGAAGTGAAGAATGGCTGAGCGGGAGGGTGAAGGAGGGGGGAGGCAGGCATGGAAGAGAAGGCTGAGGAGGGCCAGACGGGGGATGTGGAAAGTCAAGGAAGACAGCTTCACAAAGACGGGCATGGTGCTGAGGGGGAGGCGGAGGGGGGAGGCAGGGCGAGGGGCTCGAGGCTGCAGCCGTGAAATCAGGCAGCGTGAGGCGACTGGGTTCAAGTTCAACGGCAGAAAAGCTCGTCTGAGCGTTCACGGTGATGAAACGTCTGCAGAGGAATCCTGTCTGTCTGAACACAAACTAACCTGAGAGGAAACAAGTTAAAATCAGAGGTTTTTTTCCCCAAACATACAGTCATCTTTAACCGTTTAAACACTAAGAACAAGTACAATTTATACGGTTTTATAGGGGAAAAAATCACTTGAGAGAAGAAACACAAAGAATTCTGTCCACTAATGGATGATCAGAAGCAGAGCTGCAACTGTTTGTTTTTATTGCCGATTAATATGTTGATTGTTTTCTCAATTATTGGACTGATTGTTTGTTAATAAAATGTCCGAAAATGGTGAAAAACATCAGTCAGTGTTTTCCAAAAGCCCAAGATGACACTCTCAAATGTCTTCTTTTATCCTCAACCCAAAACAAAAACAGTTTACTGTATAAGTGGAAAGGACCTGGAAAATATTGAAATTTCAAAAGCTGGAATCTGATATTTTTGGGGTTTTGTATTTGTAAAAAATTACACTAAAAGACTTTTTCTTTTTAATCATTGAACCACTGGAGCTTTGATCAGAAGTAGTGATGCTGATTTTGACCCTAAAATACATGTAGGAGTAAAAAGTACAACAATAAAACGGAAATACTCAAGTGTCTAAGAGATTGCAGTCAAATAAAATGTCTAATTAACAGCTCCGAGTTACTTTCCATCACTGAATATTGGAACATGTCGACGCAAGAGGAACAAAACGGTGTAGATTTACAGCTTGAACATCCTAAACTTGAACTTTTACCGCTGCAGCTCCAATCGGAAGTGGCAGAGAAAAGGCATTTGGATTCTTCAGACGTCCAGTAGCTGAAAGGTTGAAGCCACATGACAGCAACAGCTTGATTCAGGACTAATGTCTCTCTTTGCATCCCGTTTCTCTCTTTGTTTTTTTTGTGTCTGTGCCAAAGTCACTGGCGCTCGTATCCAAAAAAATGAGCGGCCCTGATGAGAAAATCCCGTCCTGGTTATGAAGCAAAGAAACGTGTTTCTCAGTAGAGAAAATTATGTTTAAACAAAAACAGTTTAATTGCAGAAAATTTGTTAAAACTGGCGTTCGCTGGTATTTTTAATTTTTTTGTTAAGCGTCAAATATGACTATAGATAGACAGCATATTAAATTGCAGTTACATTTGTTACTAAAATACATATGTTGTTAGATATAAAGACATATTTGTTGGCTTTTTAATCTTACTGGAAACAGACTGAATCATCGTCATCATCGGCATAGGTTCCAGATTTCTTTATATTTATCCTACGATTATAAATGCTCATCTACAGCAGGGGTGTCAAACATGCGGCCCGCGGACCAAAACCAGTCCTCCAGAGGGTCCAGTCCGGCCCTCAGAATGTAACATTAACTGCAATTTGTAAACTTGCACAACTTTAAATTTAAAATAATTTCTAGACCTTGATAAGTTGCTTTGATCACAAAGTAAAATACTAGATTGCTTAGTATTCTTTTGTCATTTTGTGTCTCATTTTTGGAACATTTTGACTTGTTTTTGCTGTTTTGCTGTCTGATTTTTACCGTTTGTCTGGGGGTTTTGTCGTTTTGTTTCTCGTTTTTGTCGTTTTGTGTTTCCTTTTTGTCTTGTGTCTTTTTAAATCTCATTCTTGTCATTTTGTGTCTTGCTTTATTCATTGTTTTGTGCTTAGTTTTTGTCATATTGTTTTATGTTTTTAGTCATTTTTTTGTCTCATTTATCCATCTTTGTAACTTTTTGGTCAAATTTTTTGTCATCCTGTTTCTTGCTTTTCTCGTTTGTGTCTCATTTTTGTAATATTTTGTCTTGTTTTTAATGTTTTGTCTGACGTTTACTATTTGTCTCATGTTTTTAGTGTTTTGTTTCTAATTTTTGTCATATTGTTTCACATTTCTGTCATATTTTGTCTCATTTGTCCATTTTTTTTGTCGCTTTGTTACTTTTTTGTCAGTTTTTTTGCCACTTTTTTGTTTTTTTCGTGTCATTTGTCTAAATCGTTTGTCATTTTGTTTCTCACTTTTGTCATTTGTGTATCATTTTTGTAATATTTTGTCTTGTTTTTGTTGTTGTTTTGTCTTTTTTAAAAGTAAAATACTTCATCATTCAGTTCCGGATACCTGTTACTAAATGTTGTGTTCCTTTCTAATGTGTAAATGATTAACTGATGCATTTACTGGTCACTAGAGATCGAACTGGGCTGAACGTGGCCCCTGATGAGTTTGTCACCGCTGATCTGCATAAATAGAGCAGCGTACCGGATGCTATTTATCAAGATAACACAATGAAAAGCACCCACAAGGAATAAATCAAGGTTCTCGGCCTGTTTGAGGTCAGAAATTAAGTGTGACATCGAGAGACGTGACCTCGGGGCAGACGGACAATATTCACTTCCTCTCTGATGAGTGTTTGCATTTGTGTGTGTGTGTGTGTGTGTGTGTGGGAGGAGGTCGCTCTGTGTGACCCTCGTTGATGGCCTTTTAAACCCACAAGTTGTTTGACCTCTGACCCTCTGATTGTTGCTCTGCTTCCTCGCAGGCCGCTGGGATTTCTCATAAAGACACCTGTGAAACCCCGCTGCTTGTTTTTTTTCACGCCGACACACCCCGATGCTTTAATACCATTATTTCTTGCCCGAGATGGACGTCGAGTGGCGGAAGAAGTGCTCGGATCCTTCAGCTAAAGCAGCACGACGACTGAATGCTCGCCTCCAATTAAAATTCCTGCATTCAGAATCATATTTAAGGTAAAGTTCAGGCGCATAATCAGCTTAAGGTATTAAAAATGATTTAAATCGGCAAGTGAAAGCATTCAGGAAGGTCTTGTGAAACTGGAAAAGCATGACTTTTCATAGTTTGTCAATTTTCCATGTACTATTTGAAGATTTTTTGTTAGAACTGGCCATACACAGAAACAATCACAACCTCCAGTTCTTCACATGCATTCATTGTGCAATTATTATACATTTTGAAATGGTTAGTAGGCAAACATTACCTACTTGATGGCAAACTTTCTTGCACTTTGGCTGACTGATAGGCAACAGGGGGGCATCTTTACCCATTTTAACTCATTTTCTAACATGTTTCAAGCCTGTGGATCACTAAAATTACACATCATAGCCATTTGGGCCACGAGTGTGAGCAACAGTCATGAGACAAAAACTCAGGGACTTCTCAGCTGATCTGTGTTTACACAGAGCAGGCATGAGATGTGAGATTTTTCTTGATATCTATGGCATTCTAACTGTCCTATACTGCAAAAGAAGACACTTTTAAGTCCTCTTTACTTCTAGTCATGGTTGTGCTCTTTCCATAGAGGTACAGATATCATGATATAGACGATTATTGTGTGTTTTCGAAAGCAATTTTAATCTTAAAACTGCCAGCAACTACTATATTGACTCTCCCAAATGTTTAAGAGTAAGAAGTACAATATTTCAGCGGAAATATTCAAGTTAAGTGCGACTACATCAAGATAATGCTGTAGGAAGAGCTTTTAATTGGTTTCTATCACTAAATATGAAAACATGTGGATGCAAAATGAGCAAAAGATTGCAAATTTATTGTTTTCACGTCAAAGTCTTCACAACTTTTTGCATTTTTTAACGCATCTGAGACAATAAAGCGTCTTGGACTGAAGAGTTTCTCAAAAAGTTATGAAATGTAAGTGTGAAACGAGCTGGCCCGTTCATTGCTAAACTCGGTGGTGGAGGGTCAGAGCTGGATAAAAGGTTGTTGACCTGCTGGTTTGCTGAGTTTAACCTCTTGGCCTCCCTTTTTGATGAGAGCTCAGAGGTCGGGACTCAGTCAGGAGGGGTCGAGGGGAAAACGGCCAGACAGGAGGGCGAAGTGTGTCGTCCTTTCCCGGCGGACCGTGGAAATCCACTAAAAACACACGTGTGCAGCGAGTTTCTAAACATATGCACAGACTGGTGCAAAAAATAGCGCAGAAGCTTGAAAAGGAATCTCTTGACTTTCCCTTTTTGTCACAGATCTTGCCTGGGAATGCTCAGTCCAACATCTCCCCACAAATGAACATTGTCTGAAAATTTCTTCCCCGCCTAAAAGTCATTCACTCGCCGGCTTCCCACAAAAACCGTCTAGTGGGTGCTGTTGAATGTTTCTGTGAATTATCCCTCGACTCTCACGCGCCATTGACGGAGGGGCGACGGGCTCGATGGGGAAACAATATCTCATAGATTGCGATAAAAAAGCGATCCATCCGGACGAAGACACAGGCACAAAACACGGCTAGAAATCAGCCATGAGTATGTCATGGCACGCTGGAGGGTCTGACTGCTTAATTAGACGTATAAAAAGGCTGGGTCAGACAGAGCAGACAGCCAAAGAAAGCCAGGCGAGATGAGGCCCTTCAGATCGTCTGCGTCACACTGTGGGTGTGTGCGTGTCTGGGTGGCACTGTGAGAAAGTGTGCAGCGTGTCGTTTACACGTCTGACTCTTTTGCGGTGCAGGTCTGATGCAGGAATGCGTCCGTCTGGCACATCTGTGCGAGCGACGGCGTGTTTTCACTGAATCACACTGACGAAGGCGCACTGCAGCTAAACGGTAATTCCTTAAGAGGAGCCTGTAATGTACTTGAAGACAGACATCTGTTTACGTGCAGCATTTAGAGGCACAAATGATGACAAAGTGCACACATGCATGCCGAGTTCTGTGCTAAACAACATGAATCACACAGCAGAGGGGTTGGAAAGACGAAGAGGCATGACGGAGCAACAGAACGGGAAAGAAAGTGCATACTTGTGCTGCATCAGGTTGTGTTTTTCTTACACACATTCCTCCATTCTGTTACATTTGCCCATTTTTGAGGTACAATTGTGAGTATTGCACAAGTGTAAAGGGTGGCTTCTCTCTGCGTTGTGAATTCAGTCGACACATACAGCAAGGCCGAAAATATTGGCACTCCTGGAATTTTTCCAGAAAATAGACCATTTCTCCCAGAAATTGTTGCAGTTACAAATGTTTTTGGTATACACGTGTTTATTTCCTTCATGTGCATTAGAAAAAACACAAAAAAGCAGAAGAAAAAAGCCAAAATTGACATAATTTTACACAAAACCCCAAAAATGGGCTGGTTGGCACTCTTTTAAAACTGTGGGTAAATCATTTTTTTTCTTCAAGAATGTGATGTCTGTTTAAACTCACTTGTGGAAATCTAGAAATCACACCTGAAGGCAGGTAGAATGTATAAAAGTTGACTCAGCCTTTGTGTTTTGTGTCACACCAAGCAAGACAAAGAAGAGCGGAGAAGTGTCTGAGGACTTCAGGAGCAAAAATGTGGAAAAACATGAACAACCTCAAATGTATAACACCATCTCCAGAGATCTTGAAGTTCCTTTGTTCACTGTGTGTAGTTTAATCACGTAACAAAAGGGGAGCACAAGGCGGGAAACATTCAGTGGACAGTGTAAGATCTAGCACATACCTTTACAGTAGACAAAAAAAACACACAAAATCGTCCGCCTTACAAACTTGGGCTCCTACAGAAATCAAACAATGCACATATCAGAATCAGAAATGTGAGCACTCAAGTCCAATTTCCCATTTACTTTCTAAGGTGTAAACTTCAAAAACCCTCTGATCCTTGAAAACTGCAGCTCTTTCGAAATAAATACAATAACCTTCCAAGCCCCCCCAAGGCCATCCAGCAGTTTTAAACGGCATTTTGTCACCAATATTACACAATTTATTAGAGCTATAATCTGTAAAACAGAAAAATGAAGTGATAGTTGATTCCTAAACTTATTTCTGTCAGAAAACTTCACTAACAGTGAGCTTAAAATTGACACATTTGATCAAAATCTCTTTGTTCTACGTCAGTCATTGAAAATATTCTATCCAGTTTTTCTCAAAAACAAACTTTGTCCAAACCTCAGTGCAACTGTGAAGACATTACTGGGCTGAACTGCAGGATGCGTTTACACAGAGCAGAGAGGAAAGATATGAGGACGCAAACTAAAATCTACGGAGTAAAATATCCACAGCTTTTAGAGTCTCTATTCTGTAAAATGAAGAATAAAAGACATTCAACTTTGGTTGTTTTGTTTTCTATGACTTATGCCATTTTAACTGCATCATGCTTTAACTTCCCTCTACTTCTAGCCATGATTCTACTTCCCATAGAGGTGCAGGACTTTATATTGGGGTGAAAAACGGGCTGACGGTGGGTAAAATCGTGACCGGATGCCCTGAAACAGCTCTGGGGTGCAGAGGGTGCCAACAGAGGAAACATGAAGCCATTCAGTCTCTCTGAAAGCAGCACCAACAGCACCAGCATTTGGAAACAAAGTGGGAGAAGCTGAAAAGTTTTCTTTTGCCATTTCAAATGAGAAGCTGAATATATCTGAGATTGACTTTGGTCATTCATAAACACATGAACATCACAGCTTCCATCCAGAGTAAAACATGAAGTGATATAAGAGCCAGACAGCTGGTTTGTTATCAGCTTGTAGCATGGGAACGCGTACAGATTCTGGCCACCATAGGGTGAAAAATGAAGCACCTTGAAAAATTTAATGTTATATACCATTTTAAAGGGTGCTGTCTGGGGTATTATCCAGTGAAGTTTCAGAGCTTATATGGCATGTTTCTAAATCAGGTCCAATATGCAAAACAAAAAAATGTGACGTACACAAAAATGTGACGTACACAAAAATGTGACGTATTGGGACTGAGACATAAGAGGCATTTGTTGAAACTAAAGTTACTACTTGTAGTGCTGAAGACAATACCTTTTCGTGAGTACCAATCAATAGAACACACTAACTCATGACATGATTCCAAGCTGGTTCTGTGACATCTGGAAAGCTACAGAGCGTGACGTACTATGTCTGTGTATCATTAATGGACCTGGTATCAGATATATTAGAAGAAATAGTTGACTATTTATTGACTAAATCTAACTAGCTACCCCTACTAGTAAAATACCATAAACAGCTGGCCTGTATCATTGGTAAGCCATCCCTTGGCTTCATTTTAAACCCTATAGTGGCCAGAATCTGTACGCGATCCCGTGCTACAAGCCTATCCTCATTTTATATTTCAAACTTTGTCATATCTATACTTCTGTGGATCAGTGTAAATTGTCAAAAGGGACTTTTTACTGCTTATCAAATCTCTGCTCTCTTTCCCCACATTTCCAGTCTCTCTGTACTGCTCCTACAGGCAAAATGCCAACAAAATAATACGTAAAAAAAACCTGAATATGAGCTGTTGAATGAAACATCTAGAAGAGTTTCCCAAGATCACCGTCATCCCCAACAAGCTGATATGACATGTTCTGCTCAGATGGATCTCCTACACGCTTCAGTTTCATTTTTTATTTATAGTAAAATATAATCTATAGAAGCTCTTAGCATCCACATGTCATCATAACTGTATACAAGTTTGCTATATTTGGAAGGAAAGTAAAAGAAAATAAGGAGGAGTGAAAAGGAAGAACGAGAATAGAAAGAGATACTGAAGAAATAAAACAGTGTGTCTGCTGTAAAAATGAATTAGCTTACTCAAAAAAAAACTTTTTTAGACACCCTCTGAGGACATTTCAGTTACTTGTTTCTGTCATTCTGTCAGTATACACCCCCCTGTCAAAAGTTTTGAGACACTTTCTCATTCAAATAAATTAGAACCCGTCTCAAAACTTTTGACAGGGGGTGTATGCTAGTTTATCACGGGTTGGATATCTTGTCTGAACAGGATTCCATTGAACTATGAGGGTACACAATTTCAACAACAAAAAAAGCAATATTTTTTTTGTGTTTAGTATTGCTCTTTAATTAAACAGATGTATTACCAGTGAGATTACCTCCTTAATCTGTGGAATAATCACTACAATTATTGATGACTTCAGCTCTACCTGCTGCTTGACATCAAACCTCACATCGACTGATATTAAATCCAGTAAATATTCGTCCTCCAGTGTTTAAATCTCCCTCTCCACTGTGTCTGTGTGCGTCTCTTCAGCCCAGTGTGGCCTCCAATACATTTAAACTATGTTAAGTGTATAGACGGCACAAAGAATGCGCCTCAATAAGTCATTAATGGCCAAAACAAGTCAGAACCACTTATAATAATCACTTATTCTTACTCACTCAGGGTTCCTTGTGAGCAGACATGTCCCAGTCAGTCTGGACAGGAGTCTGTGGGTGAGAACCGAGCGGGAGTCCTCCATCCCAGCTGCAGCTATTTGTTGTCTGCAACGCATAGAGGAGAGGTCAGAGGTCAAATAAGTTCACAGGAACTGAGGCCTTTCACATGTTAATGCCCCCGGAGCAGCACAAGAAAAACACCGTGGTGATTAGAACGTTGTCAGGACACTGTTTATTTAAACGCGTCACAATCGCACGTTTGACGGACACGTCTGCTCCAACCGGTGGATGTTTAAAATCAGAGACGTCCTTCAAAATGACAAGAAAATATGGACGAGAGCAAACACGAATGAGGCAGGAAACAAAAGCATGATGGAGCAGCTGCTTTCAAAATGTCATAAGAAGCCACGGAGGGAAACTTTGGGTCATGATTTCTGAGTGTTTTTGTAATAAATCATTTTTACTGCAGTGGGGGAAAGTAAATCAACAACTATTATAGCTTTTTCTCAGAATATATAGTTGTCAGAGAAGAATACTGCATTTTTACTCCATTCATCTGAATTTTACGATAAGACAAAACTTTTTTTCTACTCTAGAAGAAAATTCTTGTGTGATAGCGCTCAGAAAAGAAACAAATGACATAACATGAAAAAACACAGTGTCTAAAAGTAGAAAGCAATAAGATGTGAGCAGGATACATTACTGAAATAAAATAAGTAAGCGAAAATTAGGCTGGAAAAAAAAAATGTCAACATATGTTTAAACCCCTTTTTAAAATATTGTTATACATTAAACCTACCAACAGCAGGTGAAATTGTTAAATTTGGCTCCACTTCAACCTGATAAAACTTAAAAATGAACACATCAGCTCAAAAAATACACTAAAACACCACTGATGAGGATTTAATTCTGTTAAACAGTCAAAATACAGATGACTCATTCTATATTCTACGACGTGAAGCATGACTTTTCATATTTTGCTTTCAATTTTGCACATAATATTTCAAGATTTTTTCATACACCAGTACTTTAACCTGACGAAACAGTAAAATGCAGCTTAAAAATTAACATATCAGCATGAAAAAGACACTAAAAATATCATTGATGATGATTTAATTGTGTTAAACAGTCAAAAGATCAGATGGCTCATTCTGTAGTCTGTGACATGCGGCGTGACTTTTGAGATTTTCTTTCAATTTTGCACGTAATTCGGAGGCTTATTATCAATATAACTTTATAAAATCTTAGAAAATACTGCTATACATGAAACCACCCAACAGTAGATAAAATAATTACATTTTGCTTCACATTAAAATGATAACAATCATAAAATGTAGCTCAAAAATGAACAGATTAGTGGAAAAATACACTAAAGATATCACTGATGATGATTTAATTGTGTGAAACAGTCAAAATACAGATCACTCATTCTATATTCTATGACATGACGCATGACTTTTGAGATTTTCTTTCAATTTTGAACACAATAAAGAGCTTTAATATCAACATAACTTAAAATACTACCCTGCAGTTAATAAAATAGTTACATTTGGCTTCATTTCAACCTGACAAAACAATAAAATGCAACTTAATAACAATAATAAACATTAAAGATATCAGTCACCATCATTTAATTCTGCTAAAGAGTAAAAACACAGATGACTGGTTCTACATTCTGTGGTATGAAGCATGAGTTCTGATATTTTGCATCAATTTTGCACATAATATTTCAAGATTTTTTTCCATATACCAGCACTTCAACCTGAAAAAAATAGTAAAATGCAGCCGAAAAATGAACGTATCATTATGAAAAATACACTAAAATATCACTGACGATCATTTAATTGTGTTAAACAGTCAAAATACAGTTGACTCAGTCTATGTGCTATGACATGAAGCATGATTTTGGATATTTTGATTCAATTTTGCACAGAATATTTCAAGATTATTTCATAAACCAGTATTTTTATATTGCACAAACACCTTCCAGCACTTGCAAAACACCAGCAATCGAGTCCTCATATGCATATTACGTATTTTTTAGAATATTTATGACACAAACCCAGAATTTTCTTGTAGTTTGATCTGAAAAGCAACAAAATCAACTGAAATTTGCAACTTGTGAGCTTTTTAAAAGCTGTTTTAATGTGTTTCCCTGATTTTTTTTGAAGACTCAAGTTATAAAACATAAGACCAGAGTCTTGCAAGGTGTCGTCGGGTCTCTGGGGATTTAAGATGTGATCAGAACAGCCCAAGTTTGATGAATCTTTGCTGCACATCTCATTCTATTATCCCTTTCCTCTACATAGTAAATGCAAAATTATCCTCAAAATACTACAATCAAAACATTCATGTTTCACTATAACATCACATAAATGAACATTTTGTTTTTGCAAGAAGACTAAAGGTTGAGTTTAACACACTTATTTAAAAAAACACCTTATAGAGGAACGAGTGTTCAGTGTGAGAAAACACAGAAACATGCATCATCATTAACTATCCCCTCTCCCCAACAACATTTTCCCACATTGCTCAATCACATGAACGGACACAGGCTGAATAATGAGAACAAGTGATTCCCATGCAGTCATTGCGGAGGTGCAGCCTCAGCTCAGAGCGCCCCCAGCTGGAGCCCTGCAGCACTGCAACAAGTCAAAGGCACAAAACACGACCCAAATGACTGCACGTTCCTCAACACAAGGCTGATTTTACTCTAATTATTTACAGATTTTAACATGGAAATGGTTGAAGGTATTATGTGTGTATTTGCAGACTTAAAAGAAATTAAAACTGTGAGTTTATTTTTACACTCTAATCCAAAAATACAGAAAGTGTGGGTTTGGACTTCATGGCAAACTGGTATCCAAGTAATCAAAATCTGTCTGCAAGCATTTAAGAGTTTGCCTAATGATAGCTACACAAGTAAAGATAAGAAACTCTCGGTAAAAAAAAAAAAATCCTGAGAGCTCGTGAAATAAAAATAAAGAGACTTTAGTGTCATTGTGCAGAAGTACAATGAAATGTGTCTGGAAGAACACAACAATTAGCAGCAGTGCAAATAAGAATAAAAACAGATAAAAAAATACTATAAAAAAATAAAAAGATTAAAAATACTATACACAAAATAAAGTGGTCAAGTGTTGAGGGAGAGAAATAATCAAAATCTATCTTTATCTTTAATTATCACACCATTTATCAAACATGTTAATACGACGTGATCCAAAAACAGCTCATCCAAACCACGATGAGGGTTTAGTTTTTGAGGAGATACAAGCTCAAAAGACACTAGAAAGGACAGAATTTTAATAAATGAACAGTATCACACAAGCAGTTCAAGTTTATACCAAGAAACCATCAATGCAGCAGCTAATCTCCCAACAAACCAAGTGTACATCCACGTCACTTCCATCACATGAGACTGAATGATCCCAGAGAACCTCCAAAGAACGTTACACCCACATAGATTGCCTCCCATGCAGCCTCCATATTGCACCTCGGCGGGTTCTAACCGATTTGTCGGAGTGTTTTCACACGGCTGCCTGTCAATCAGTCCTCCCACCCCCAGCGCAAATTGGTGCAGTGTGAAAACAGTCACTCCCCGTGCCCTGTGGCTCTAATTGGCTCGGATTTAAGAAGCCATTATATCAGTGGAGCTGATGTGAAAGCTGCCCGACTGCGGGCGGATCTCACTTTGCATCGTGCTGAGAAGGCAATACAGCTGCTTCCAGCTGCTGCAGCTTCACCACACGCTCACTTTCACAGAAGATGCTCAGCTCGCATCACTACTGACTGTATGAAGCTGCTTCTGAGAAAGGAACTGGAGTGTCATCACAAGTAAATAACTACAGATTTAATGCTTGTACTGTCTGACTGGAATGAAATTTAATCTTTGCAAATTAACTATGAATATTGTTGAGAACTGGGCTGGGTTGTGCTAGTTCATTCTGACAGAACAAGACAATAAATATTAGATTTACAGTAAAGATTGTATTAAAAAAAATGTCTGTTTTACTAACATTTCATTAGAACAAAAGAAAATGCAGCAAAGACTTTCCTCCTTTTCTGTTCTAAATGTTACTTTTTATGGAGAAACACATGAACTTAGTCTTAATCTTGTTTCAGGTGATATAATGCTGAATTTCTGGAGATAATTTCATCCTGAATGGTGCATTTAAAGTAGTGTTGCAGCCACTGATTGTTTTAAGTAATTAATCTGAATAATCTGTTGATTGTTTTTGCAAATTTTAGTTTTTTGGCCTTCAATGGTGAAAAATGAGCAAAACCCAAAGATATTCAGTTTAATGTCATAACGGAGGAAAGAAAGCAGAAATATTCACACTTAAGAAGCTGGAATTTCTTTTTTTAGACAAACTAATTATTCAACTATTGAAACAGTTGCATCTTACTATTATATTTAAAGTTAATCATTGCAGCTCTGATTTAAAACAGAACTGAGTGTTTTCTCAAAGTATGCTGGTTACTGTCTAATGAGCAGATCCTGATTAAACATGAAATTAATCAGGATTCGTAGAAAAAAAAATCACATTCACTATTTCATCAGAACTCACATAAAAACTTGCAAAACCAAAGTCATGTTCTGAACAAAAGCAGGATTTTGCCATTTTGCTGTTTTATGAGAGACATTTTGAAATATATAACATCCAGATTGGATCTCTGGAAAACATGAAAAGAATAAAGTCTGTAAGAAAACTGTGGAGATGATTTCTAACAGTCAAATTACATTCAGGAAGACCGACAGAAAACGCATCCTCCTCTGTGTTTCTGCTACTTCCTCTCCTACATCTTGCATTATTAAGAAAAGAGGACGAAAGGAGACCAAAATCATTTGTCCAAATTGGAATTCAGGAGTGAGCGAAGCCACAAAGGTTGTTTGTATCCCAGCAGCGGTGACGGTGGGGTGAAGGGTTGTGGGTAAAGCTCGCTGCCGAGGTTCCCAGCCAGCTTGGCACGCCTTTTCAACTTCTCCTCACCCCTTTGGCTTTTCATTACGCGGACGAACACAATTTGAAGTATTGAACTGATCGTCTAATTATTACCGATATGTTTCAGCGTGAATCATCTTCCGGCAGCAACGTTATCGCACCTCGATTCTAAACTGCACAATCTGAAAAAAATGCTCCCAAAGAGTAAATCTGGAGAATAAAGTGGACTATTTTGCTAATGTGTATTTGTGTAAGTACATCAGAGCAAAAAGATTAGCTGAATTAATGTTTATTTGGTATTGATTAGGGCGAAACAGAGGAGAATTCTGATTAGTCAATGGCCAGAAATCATTCTATGAAGAAAAAAAGACACGGTTTGCTGAGTTTAGCTTCTCAAATGTGCAGATTTTCAAAGCTTTAAATCATTGTAAGATCATTTATACGCTGCAGAAGCTCAAAAAAAAGCAAAGTAAGAAACAAGACAAGACAAAAGTAGAATGAAATGTGATATTAAGATAAAAATACAGATATCATAGACTACCTTGTACGTGTAGAGCTAACTTCATAACCAAAATGCACGACAGAAATGAAATGGTTGATCAAGAAGTGCAGCTTGAAGACATAATTCTGTGTTTTATTTGACTTTTTTGTTGCTGTTTGTTTTAGTTTTTACACTAAATGGATTCAATCATTCTTTTAAATGAATAGTAGAGAGATAATGATAATCTCCAGCTCTTCTTTTAGACAAAACTTAGATTTTACAGACTTGCACAGAACTCTACAAATCCTAAAAATAGCCCATAAAGTTTTCCTGTGTAAAAACAGCTGAACAACAGAGCTCCAGTAATTACTCCTCACCCCTTTTCACTCCCTACAAGTCGCTCTTCTCCCTGCAGTTTTCCCCCAGCAGGCATTCCTGGGTGTCAAGCACCCCACACTTGGTGTTTGAGGAGGTGGGCCCTCAATTAGCGAGCCACGCGTCCAGCGGAAGAAAGAGGAACTCACCGAGGAGTCCCTAAAGCCTGGCCTCTGCTCGCTCTGCTCCGACCCCCCGACCCCGAGGTCATAGGTCACAATACGCTCCTATCTGGGGCTGTGTTATCGGCTCCTTGACAAAGAGGACGGACATTGACCTCCTGCATTCAGGCCGAGCCGGTTGAGCCCATTTAAGGCCTGAGAACCGCGGAGCAAACCCGCCTGAACATCCACCCAGCGATATGAATTCATCCTTCTAATAATATGGATCTGCTATAACATAAGGAGGGAGGGTGGTGCTGGTATGTGGCACAGCAGGGAGCTGCCTGGAGCAGCTATAAACCTGTATGTTTAGCCAGTGAGCAGCACTAATGTGGAGCTGCTCTGAGGTGAATGCCTTGCTCAGGGGCAGCAGCAACTCACCTTCATAGGAAACTGTACAAACTCCAGTCAAATACTAAATATTAACAATGAAAATGCTCAAATCTGAAGCTTTTTGCTTGTTTAATGCTGATCCTAGACTTACTATTTGGATCAATATATAATTGTGGGACTTTTTGTATCATAGTTGACATTTTTGCTGTTTTCAGGCCTAAAACCAACATGGCCGCCTATAACCAAACACCACATGGCATTTTTACACAAAGATTCTTCTAAATATTATATAAACAATTGAGTAAAATTGAAAGTTATTTCTAAAGATATTGTAGTAAACCTGCTGACATGCCATAAATCCACACTACTTTATATTAAATAACTCAGAAAGCCTTGGAGTCTGGCCAGTCTCTTCTTCAGGAGGAAATGACATCATGTGGAGCAGGTCATGTGATCTGGAATTAACACACTTCCTTGAGAGGTGTTTTTGTGATGGGAAACTTCTTGGACACAGATACATTTTGTTATTTTTAATCTAAAATTTGATATATTGCCAAAATAGAAATATCTGTCATGAGTATCTCAACTGAATGAAAAGAACACAATCAGAACTATTTCTGAATAAGCTCATTTTATTATTGTTTAGCTAATTAGAAGGTGGTTGTAATTAAATTGGGACAGTTATTTAGTTGGCATTTTCAAGATTTCCAGTCATTTTTTATTAATAAGTGACTCTTTTCATAATAAATAATGATGGAATTTGTAAAGACGTGATCAGATTGAACAAAAGCTTTTTATATTTTTTTACTTTTAATAAAAATGCTAGATATATCTCATTAACTGATTCCAGCGCTGAACTAAACCAGTGCGACACTTCAAACTTCCATCTCACTACAGTTCAGAAGTAATTATTGCACTTTTTACTCACTTTGGTCCTATTCTGTATTATTAGATTGAATTTGCAAATAAATTATTATTGTTAATGTTATTGATCCCTGGGGGAAACGTAAAGGCTCCCAGCAGCCTCATCCTTCCCAGCTGGAACATTAACAGAACTTGTATTAACAGCTGTAAACCCATCACATTCTCAAACAGGCAGTTCTGCACAATGATTACTTTTGTGACATTTTTAAGTAGATTTTGTTGTGAATACTTTTGTTTTTTTAAAGCAGGACTTTTAATTGTAACAAATAATTTCTACTAAGTGCTGTTGCTGCTTTTGCTTTTAAATAAAAATCACCTTTCTTCCTCTGCTGCTCTAAATATACAGAAGTAGTCCAGTGTTAATATGTTGACTCGTTAAACACGTCTTAATTTTGCTTGTTTGCAACCTCAAAACCCCCCCACAGGAACAGATTAAACAGGTGGCTTTTGCTTTCTTTTAAATAATCTAATAACGAAAGATTAAATAATTTTAGAAATGGTTGATTATTTTTTCTCCTGATCATCTAAAATGATGGATTCATTTGCTGAAGCATCATTATAGCCAAATTTAGACTTGAACTTGTATTGACTGACAGTTTCCAGCTTTTTTTAAAGATTGATTTTACAGCTATGAATTAAAAACAGCTGATTAAGACTGATAACAAGCTTTATATTCTACCTATTATAATGCATAGCCATCTGACATGGAGACTGTGGGAATAGATCTTCTTGTTAATACACCTTCACGTGCAGCCAGCAGTAAGAAATATAAGTCAAAGAAGGATCCAAACTACAGATATTCATCCTAAAAACATTTTCCCCAGAAACTGAATGTCTGCAGCATCTCACTGAGGGCGAATTCTTGTGGCAGCTGTGTTTTCTTTCAGCCTTTCTGCTATTAATATGTCAGCGATCACACGCTGACATGGTGTGAAATCAAACACTTTAGGGTTCCCATTCTGCCATCAGTTTAATAGAGACTCAACCAATCGCAGCACACTGATGCCATCTGGTGGCTGAACAAGTGGGAGTGTGCTGCTATCATGAGAAAAAACTGAATGTAAACTTGACAAGACAAGACAAGATGCACTTTACTGTGTCCAAATGCAAGCTTGCATTGGGCAGTAACGTAAATATTAGCATCTCCATATAATAATATTACTTACAGCATCTTAATAGAATATGAAGTCCACTGCATCACACAAAATCAGACATATGCACAGAGTCAGTAATTTCTTTAAATCACTTCTGAAAACCCACTTTTACAGACTTGCTTTGATATGAAGTTTACTTTTAGTTTTAGTGTTCTTTTCGTATTGTGTCCTGTTTATTTTAGATGTTCTCTCTTGCTTTATTTCACTTTTAGCTGCCTGGTTCTTTGGTGTGATGTCATCTCTCTAATTTTTTAATTCTCAGATTTTTTTATTTTTAATTTCCAACTTTACCCCTCAATCTTATTCATTCATTTTCAAAATTGCCTAGTTCCTTTGTTTGTTATGATTGCTAATCCAGCTAATTATTCATTTAATTTATTATCATTTTTCTTGATTATTTTTAATTGACTGCTCTGACTTGTCTACTATATCCTATGAACTGCTTCTCTTTCAAAAATAAGGACATTTCTAATGGACCCTAAACTTTTGTACAATAGCGTGCATGAATTGAAGCTGCTCTTTATTATTTAAAGCTGCTCTATATTAAAGTTGCTCTTTATTATTTAAAGTTGCTCTACATTAGCTAAAGTTGATATTATTAGCTAAAGTTGCTCTACATTAGTAAAGTTGCGTTATACTAAAGTTACTCAACAATAGTTAAAGTTGCTCTAAATGCTTTACGGTTGGCGTACACTACCGTTCAAAAGTTTGAGGTCATCCAGACAATTTCATGTTTTCCATGAAAACTCCCACTTTTATCCATGTGCTAACATACCCATTAGCTAACACAATGTAGCATTAGAACACAGAAGTGATGGTTGCTGGAAATGTTCCTCTGTACCCCTATGGAGATATTCCATTAAACATTTCCAACTAGAATAGTCATTTACCACATGAACAATGTCTACACTGGATTTCTGATTTAGTAGGATGATGGTTTGTTTTTGGAAAATAACTTCTAAATTCAGCTGGAAACTAAAACAAGTCGTTTCCTTTGATGGCCCATGCTGTACCAGCCAGGAATATGATAAATATAACTGATTGAATAGTGAAACAGTTTATTTGTACTGCGCACCCAGCTGTCCACGACAACAGCACCCACTGTCAACATTTTAGCACTTTTAAAAGCAGCCAGTGAACTTTTACGCACACAACACGCAGACATTTTCACGGTTGTTTTATATCTACAAACATGAATCTACTTACTTTCTGTGTCTCTAATCTTTTCCCTCGAGTTTTCTCCATAGATCTTGTATTATTAGGCTGTAGTTTCCAAACGAGTGACGAAACCGTGACGCAGCATTTGCGGGTCTTTTAAATGGATCCGGGCGCAAACGAGGGTTGGTCAGCTGATCTGAAAGGTGTTCTGGCCAATGACGTATAGATAGAGCTCTATATATACGTCATTGGTTCTGGCTGCTGTTTAAGATCAACTTCCGGTTTCTGTGACTGTCACACTCTGTGTCAATAATTATCGTTCAACGCAGCAAGAAATAAAGAAATAAAAGCCTTTAAACAACAAAGCTGAATAATTAGTTCACTGTATGTCTGACTACTGCTACAGACACAAGGTTGTAGATTGTGTGGTGTTTTTTTCAAAATAAGAGCTTTACTAATTCATTTTGAGATAATCATGACAGATATTTATTTTTTGGCAATATATCCAATTTTATATGGAAAAAAAACAAATTGTATCTGTGTCAGAGAAATCACTTTCAACTAAGTCTCCCATTACAAAAACGCCTCTCAAGGAAGTGTGTTAATTCCAGATCACATGACCATTTTGTTTCTTTTTTGGTTATTTTCAAACCATTTTGGCCAGACTCCAAGGCTTTCTGAGTTATTTAATATAAAGTAGTGTGTGAGTCGAGTGTAGATTTATGGCATGTCAACACGTTTACTACAATATCTTTATAAATAATTTTCAATTTCAATTTTACTCAGTTGTGTATATAATATTTAGAAGAATCTTTGTTTAAAAATGCCATGTGGTGTTTGGTTTTAGGTGGCTATGTTGATTTTAGGCCTGAAAACAGCAAAAATGTCAACTGGTACATGAAAAAGCAACCAACCAGTATTTTTCTGGTGACACACAGACAGTAAAAATGCTTCCAGAGTGCTGTGGATTATATTTTTTCCCACTAACTCTCAAGAAATAAAGGCCACACACAGTGCTAAGGGTAAAACAAGAGAATGATTTATTCTTTGCTCTGTTCTACAAAACTTTATTACAACATAAAGCTGACGAACAAAACTGTGTCTGCCAGAAAACAAAGGTTCCTCTCAGAAAAATGCGGACAGCAATCACAGGAGTGAAAACTAACACATGTACAGTACCGACTGACGGTTTAAGGTTGACTTTGGAGTTGTGGGATTCTTTGACAAAACATGTCACAATAAAAACAGACATTTCTACTGGATACTTTGAGAGTGTCTTGAAGACTTTAGCACCATTTTGTTAAAAGGTTCTTGATGTAACAAAAACCACAAAGAGAACTGTTATTAATGTAGATTTAGAGTTCACACATTTCTTTTTGTAATCAGCTACATTTTATCACTCACTGCATTAAAACCAAAAAACAGTAGAAAATATTAAAAAACGACAAGAAGTAGGAATGTTTGACTCCCCGTGTGTGCACTCAGTCTCATTCTGGTTGACTGATAGGAAGCTTCAGTTTGTGTCTTTATGCTTCTGTGGTTGATTTTGTCCTGTTTGAGCGTTCATTGGTAAAAGCACTGGATTTATTTTTACACCGTGTTTTGTTACAGTAAGAGTTGAAGAAAACAAGACAAGACAAGCATGGCCGGCTTTTAAAACTTGATGTCCCAGTACTGTGGCGTTTCTTTAGTGGCCTCAAAGTCGTCTTCAGCTGCTGCAAAGTTGTCATCGGTCGGCGACGTCACTTCGGGGTGCTGCGTTGGGCCTCCAGCCTCTGAATGGAGGAAAATAAATTGGATTTTGATCAGGTAAAATGCTTTCTACAGCAGAATTTGTGTCTTTATATACATCTTCTCCCAATCTAATAATCAGCTCATATCAGAGACAAAGTGCAATAAGGTTATTGACATTTAAAAGTACATTTGATGAAGGTTTTTATGGAATACAGATTTTTTTCTTACCAGGGAAGCACAGGATCTGGGGCCTCTCCCAAATGCCTCCAGAGAGACACCTGATCAGAGGGTTTAGTCTTTGCTGGAAACCATCTGCACAGTGATAACGCACGATGGCATTGGTCTCATATCTCTGTCGAGCTTTTCCGAATATGGAGGCGTTTCGGATCTTTGGTGGTGGACCACAAGAGGCTGTAGGAAGAGTTAAGATAAGATAAGATAAGATAACTTAAGGCAAGATTAGACAAGACAACACAAGACAAGATGACACAAGATGAGACAAGATGACACAAGACAAGACAAGATGACGCAAGACAAGACAAGATAACACAAGACAACACAAGACAAGACAAGACAACACAAGACAACACAAGACGACAAGATGACACAAGACAAGATAAGATAAGATAAGATAACACAAGACAAGACAACACAAGACAAGATAAGATAAGATAAGATAACACAAGACAAGACAAGACAAGACAAGACGACAAGATGACACAAGACAAGACAAGACAAGACGACACAAGACAAGACAAGACAAGACAAGACAAGACAAGACAAGACAAGACAAGACAAGACAAGACAAGACAAGACAAGATAAGATAACACAAGACAAGACAAGACAACACAAGACAAGATAAGATAAGATAACACAAGACAAGATAACTTAAGGCAAGAAAAGATAAATGCCTTTAATTTTCCCACAATGGGAATTTTTTAGTGTAAGACCATCAAAGTTGATACTGCAAAATAATATAGAAGCATTGGTAGAAAAAATCAATAAACAAGAAATAAACATTAGTACTGTTGATATTGCACAGATTCCTTTGAATGAGGATTATTCTATATGTAGAAAAACACTAACATTACATAAAATCTTCTATGAGTAGAAAATATTAAAATCAAAATTCTGATGTGTTGCATAGATTCCATGAATATTGCACAGATTCTTCTATATCTATCTATGAGTATGTTAAATGTAAAAAGTAAAGTATTCATGACACACAGGTTGAAATGCATTAATTTTAAGGGAGTAGTACAGTTAAAGTCTGAAGTAAGACACTTGAGCATAAATAATTAAACTTTTGATATGTGATGATTAAAACAGCCACATGACACAGGTAAACCCAGACTGTAATAAAGAACTCTCCATAATGTGCGTTCACTCTCATTGCTGTTACTCACTGGTGCCCTTCTTGCAGGTGTATGCAAGGTGATAGTTGCAGGGAACGTCGCTCCAGCGGCCGTCATCGTGCCAAACCATCACCACACAGTCTTCTCCAGAGAGGAAGTAGCTGTCTGGCTGCCCTCTGTACCAGTTCTCATATAGCTGCAAACATGGAGGCAAAATATATGTTCTGTGTAGATTAAAGTGCAATCAAGGAAATGATAATGAAAACGGACTCTCGGGGATTCTTTTTAGGTTGGCTACAACTCTGTAATGTTTGTTGTTGCTGCTGTCTTTGATTAAATATCATTTGAAATAGCACAAAAAGTACCAAAACATGATATTGTATGTAACCTGGTGTAGGTTCTCTGAAGGTTAACAAACTGCTATCAAACACTATCAGAACCATTACCAAAATCTAGTGAATTAAGTAAAAGTGCAAGAATAAAATGTCAAATTCACTCTCCGTCCAAAAAAATGTTGCACACTCTGTTTTGTTTGACCACCTTTAGCTTTGAGAATGGCACTCATTCATTGTGGCATCATTAGAGAAGCTTCTGCAAAGTCACAGCATTTATTTCTGTCAAGAGTTGCATTAATTTTCTATCAAGATCTTGCATTGATGATTGGAGAGTCAGACCAAAGTCTTCTCCAGAACATCCCAAAGATTCTCAGTGGGGCTGAGTTCTGGACTCTGTGGAGGACAATCCATCTCATGCTCCCTGATCCACTCATTCTCAATCTGAGCCCCATGAATCCTGGCATTGTGGTCTTGGCACATGCCCATGGCCATTCAGTATCTTCAGGTAGTCAGCTGACCTCATTCTTTGGGAACATAATGTTGATGAACCTGACCAACCCCAGAACATAACCTTAACCCCCACAGGCTGGTAGACACTAGACATGATGAGTTCATCACTTCATCTGTCTCTCTTCTTACCCTGATGCCTCCATCACTTTGGAACAGGGTAAATCTGGACTCATCAGACCACATGACCTTCTTCCATTGCTCCAGAATCTAATCTTTATGCCACATAGCAAACTGAAGCCTTTTTTTCTGATTAGCCTCACCGATCAGTGGTTTTCTTAGAGCTACAGATGTTTAGTCCCAATCCTTTGAGTTCCCTTTGAATTGTGAGAATGTTCTTAGCCATACATACACATAGCCGTGAGTTCTACTGGTGATTTCCTACGATCATCTAGGAGTTTGTTCCTCTAAGATGATAGTTCTACACTATCCTTCAGGTTTAAATCATACATTGGACGGTTCTTAACCTGATTTTAGTAGCTTCAGAAATCTCCTTAGTTGTTTTCTTTGCTTGATGCAGACCAATAATTTGACTCTTTTGAGACACATTAACATCCTTTCCATGACCAGAGGATATGTCTTCCAACATTTAAGAAATGAGAAGCTCCTCACTGCATCAGCTGGAGTTAAAGAAGTTGTTGCAGCTGAAACGTATTCATCATTACAGTAATTATCCAATGGAAGGCTCTTAACTATTTACTTAGTTAAACCCAGATGGCGACTCCTTTTTTAGACAGGCAGTGTATTTCACTATGTTCCTGCAATGTTCCATGATAAACCAGGTTTGACATGATTCTTTTACAGTAAGCAGGGTTTGTTTTCTGTCCATCTGTGCACTAGTTGTGCTTTAAACATTCCCCACCAGTGGATTGCCATCAGACCACCGGAAATCATCCTCAATGGTTTTATCATTCAGACCCGTCCACTGGTATTCTTTGTAGTTGCCTGGAAGAGAGGATCATAAAATTCAGACCCCAGGAAAGAACAATTGGAAAACAAAAAATCTTGCATTCAAGTGTAAACCTACTGTTGATGTAACTCTGTTCTTCGGGGGTCATGATGGACACCAGATGAGCTCCCATCATGCGACAGTGCTGCTCTGCAACCTCCCAGCTCAGACGCTGGCCGAAGTGTCGATAGCAGAAACCGTGAAACTTGTCCCAGCCTGGTTCACATCGCTCCAGGTCTGGAAACACCACAGAGGATGAGGTAGAACAAACAAACAGTCTTCAGATGTTTCTGCAAGTTTTTATGCTGCATAAACTCACTGTTAGTTCATTTGTTTTCTGGGAGTTGATTAAAGCAAAACACACAGTCTTTAAAATGTCAGAATTTCATATCTAAACAAGTTGCATTTACCAGCTCATTTGAAACATTAGAGTGAGGGAAGAAGGAATTTTCCGTCCACAGACTGCAACCTTAAAGGAACCGCTGTCGTGTTTTATGAATCATCTATCTGCTTCCTGTCTTGTTTCACAGACATAAAAGAAGCACAATAAAAAAAAGCAGCGAGCTCACCCCTCTGACAGAAATCTCCTCCATATGTTGGCAAACAAAGACATTTAATCTGCCCTCCTCGGTCGGTACATGTGCCTCCATTCAGACAGGGGTCGTCCTCACAGGCGTCTAAAACACAACAGAAAGTCGCTTCACATTATTCTGCAGCTGAAACCTCACATGAATAAAATTAGTGCATGAAAGGATTTTTAAAATAATGATAAATGTTAAAATCATCTGTGTGAACCACACAGTGAAACCTCTATTTAAAAAAAAACAAAACAAAACAGAACAGTAGGATCCATTTCAACCACCAGAGGGCAGCAGAGGAGAATCTTCACTGTGTCAAATGAGAACAAACTCCTCAGATTCTCTTCTGTCCTCCACTTCTTCTTCTTCCTCTTCTTCTTTGTAGTCACAACATGAGGTTCTGACTGTTTGAAAAAGGCCCACAAGTCTGTCTAGATCATGTTTGTCGGATTTCCAAAGGTGTTCCAGCATTATAATGAATTTGTTTTGCTACTTAGAAATGTAATAACAATGATGATCAATGATCTGCCGTTCTTTGTCAAAGAAATTGTTCACTTTGGAGATCACTTACTATCTTAGACTGTATAAAAACAAAATGAGAGCAACCACTGCAAAGCTTGAAGCTGAGAATCTGACATTTAACCACCTTAATTTTGTTTTATTGAAACAATCGAAGGGATCTGACTGAGGACAAAATGCATGCTGATAACGCAGTGGTTGTCAATCACAATGAAGCCTTTTCCTAAACCGCCCCCTGCTTTATTTTACTCTAAAAGGAACCATGATTTACAAAATTAACATCATGCTTTATTGAAGAAGACATGCTACAAATTTTGATCATATTTTACTGAGGTAAAAAAAAAATCAAGTGAGAAAATAGGTTCATTTTCTCCTAGACTTCTATGCAATTTGACCTCTTTATACAACTAGAGGAGTCGCCCCCTGCTGACTGTTAGTAAAAATACAGTTTTAAGCCACTTTTTAGACATGTAGGCTGCTTTTTATATACAGTGTATGGCTATTACACTATGTCAGGCATGTTGATAAAGTCTGCAGATGTTGATTTGTTCCTAAAATCATCTGTAAGTAACAAACAGATACCCGTGTCTATTTATTTCTTCCTTCAAAAGCTTTTAAAAAGCTCAAACATGACCATATTTTACTGACTGACTGTGGTTGCTGCTGGTTATCATCAAATCAGTATATTCTTAATGTATATTCTTAATGTAATTTCCCATAAAATGTTTACTGAAATGTGTGAGATTGCTCTATCTGTACGTTTCTCTGAATGATTCACTGCACAAGCAAAACATCTCTTTGCTTCACTGTAACACGATAGTTTCGTTGTTTAAAGTCCTGTGGGAGAAACAGTGGTTTGAGTTTCATTTTAATTTTCTAAATTTGTAAAAAAGAAGGTAAAATGAAGGCATGTGCGCCTGAGCTGAAATTAAACATTTTACGAGTGGATTTGGTTTATTTGCTTCCTTTGACACCCTATAAACAAGAACTATGTGTTGTCTGTCATTAAACCATCATCGACACGCTGGAAAACCTCAGTGTGTGTGTACGAAAGGTAACAACTGTTTAACATGAGTCAAATGAGAATCAGATGCACTCAGAGTAAAACCATCATTCAGTTTTGCTGAAGAATACACAATTGACATATGGAAACCCACTAAAAAAGTAAACCTTGTGCTGTGATCCATGTTGGCGTCTCTACAGTAATCAAAGATTCGTTTCATTTGCAGTTCAGCAGAAATCCTGTTTTGATTCTGATCCCTGACTGTGAGGACGTTTCCCTTCCCTTGATAAGTATACAGTAATAAATAGGTTATAATGTGAGGTTAAAATTGTGTTCTTCTGCCTTCTGTTCTATAAACTGCTATGGGCAAATCACCATTATTCAGAAATAGGTCCATAAATATAGATCATTGCCAAATTAAGGCTTAGTGAAGGAGCTGAAATGAGGAAATTAAAAACAAGAATGGGTTCCGCATGCTCTGACCTGTCCTTTTACTTATATTTTGAGGCAAACTTTTTGTATGTTTGAGGAATGTTTTTGTATGTTTGAGGAAGTGCAGATTAAAAATGCATATTGCAGTTTTCATCATCATCATATATGCCACACTCCATAACAATTAAAAAACACATTTGAAAGTGTTTGGATTATTTTTAGGTTGTTAGTAGGTTTAAGTTTCATGATATCCAGGATGCTTTTTGGGAAAATATTTTTTTTCCTACATCAAATAAAATCAGTATCCTAAGATTCAAAATGTTCAGCTGATCATTCAATGATGTTCAGTAATTGTGTAGAATATATGTGAAATTCTCTTGCATTTTTTTCATACTTAGGTCAAAAAAAGCAGCAGTGTGTTTTCTTTCCTTTTTTCACACAACAATGCCAAATTATGGAAGCCAATTTCTACAAATAAATAACATAAATAAAATGAAAAGTTGTTTGCATAAAAGGTAATTAAGAATCTAAATAAAGTACTAAGACATAATTAACTGTGAGGATTTTGTAAATGTTTTTTGTTTTTGTTTTCTTTTTTGGCAGAAATGGGCTTCCATACAATGCATCTGTGTCCTCAGCTGAACTATGAAAATGCAGAAACTAAAGCGCAGGTTCACAAAAAAAAATGCAAAAAACACATTCATCAACTAATGGTGAGACCAGAAACAAATATAGATTAGTTGCTTTTATCGGTATTAGACCTAAAAACACAATACAAATCTTAAACAATCATGGTTGTGATCCATGAACAACAGACCGTGAGTATGAAACATTAATGGACATTTCAAAACATGTTGCTAAATGCTACCAACCACAACAAATTAATGCGGAACATAATTTGTGCTTGTACACACAATAATAATAATCTGTGCTTCTGGTGCTACGCTAACTAAAATAGCAAGAAAAGTCCAAAGAAGAACCGAGTGAAGAAAACAATTAACATTTAAAGGTAAAGCATTACTGCAGTTGCATTGGCCAGTGCTGTTACATTCAACATAATCGCTGTTACATTCCAGAGAAAGATCAGGTCCCTTATCGAGTTACTTCCAGATTCTGTGAGCTTTGACAGTTAGCAGGAAGAAAGCTATTTAGAGAGACTAATTTGTGCTTGTTTTTACTGCAGGGATGAATTATTTAAAAATCAAATCTAATGATCAACATACTGAGATAAGCTTCACCGAGGCTGCAACTCTCACGGGAAATCGTTCATTCATTCATTCATTCAAACATACCAGTATATTACAGTACTTCACAGAAGTCAATCTTTGGATGAGGAAGGAAAAAACGTCATGCACAACAAGCCCGAACTGTGGACAAATGTCGAATGGGAGCTGTCCCAGTGTGAGTATCTCGGAGGGTAGAGTGAGGAGTGTTTAAAGGTGAAGCGGGAGAAGTCAGACAACAGGTGGGAAGTCATTTGGAAAAGCAGGAGGGGTGTTTTACAGAAAAAAATGGAGCAAAGGCAGGTTTGGGCAGAGGACAGACCAGGGATTTTAGTGCGTCATTGCGTCGAGTAGGAAGAGGACGGTTAGGCTGATGAGAGAGGCTTTAACATTACCTGAAGCTTTCCCCGCACCGCCCACAGCTGCCCTCTCATTGGGCAAGATAAGCAGAGTGGGCGGCTGGGTGAGACTCATCTCAACATCCAGCAGACCGTGATCCACCGGTGGGATCTCGTGGCGGACTCTGGGTGTGGTGGTGGCCGGGCTCCAGGTACGTCTGGACCAGTGCGTGGTGGTGGATGTGGTGGTGGTGGTCATCTTTACGGTGGCGGCAGTTGATCTGGTTCTCGGGGACGGATCTGAAGCTGCTGTGGAGGACGTTTCACGGCTGTACTCGAGCTCATTCAGAGATTCTTGGGGTCCAGTTGTGGTGGACAGCAGAGCCCACAGAGATGTTTGAGAGTTTAGAGGTGAGAGGGTGAAGGCCTCAAGAGCTGGAGGAACATTTGCTTCTTCCTCAAGAGTTGCGGAAACGTTGGCTTCTTCCTCAAGGCTTGGGACAATGTTGTCTTCTTCCTTAAGAGTTGGAGGAACATTATTTTCTTCCTCAAGGGTTGGAGGAATATTTTCTTCTTCCTCAAGTGTTGGGACAACATTATCTTCTTCCTCAAGGGTTGGAGGAACATCATCTTCTTCCTCAAGGGTTGGAGGAACATTTTCTTCTTCCTCAAGTGTTGGGACAACATTATCTTCTTCCTGAAGAGTTGGAGGAACATTATCTTCTTCCCCAAGTGTTGGGGCCACATTATTTTCCTTTTCGAGGTTTGGCTGAACACTACCTTCTTCCTCCTCCAGTTTTGGTGCAACATTGGTTTTGTCTTCAGTGGTTGGGGCAACATGAACTTCTTCCTCAACTGTTTCAACAACATCAAGTTCTCCTTCAAGGGAAACTGATGGGGCAGCAGCTTCCTCTTCAAGCGTTGAGGACACATTTGCCTCTTCTTCAAGGACAAGAAACGAACCATTCAAGGAACCATTGGCTTCCCATTCGATAGTTGGGGAAACTTTAATCTCTTCTTCCACATTTGGGGCAAATTTAATATCTTCTCGAAGGGTGCTAGTAACTGTACCAGGTTCATGTCCACTTGCCTCTTCGTAAACGCTGGTCACAGTATCCAAATACACTCTGTAATCTGCCGTATGATATCCTGACGTGGTGGAAGGAGAACGAGAGGCGTTCAAGACCTCTGGAGACTCAGTTGTAGCTAAACTCACGCCAGAAACCAGCTGGTCTGTGGATGTTGTTGTGTCCAGCTGTTTTTCCTCGCTTTCCAAGGTGAACGTGTCTTCAGCTTCTAAGCTTGTGCTTCCCTCCTGTCTAGAAATGGACTCCCACAGCTGGGATGCCGTGGAAAAGACATCAATGCCCAAGTTGTCAGAATGGTGAGGCCCAGTTGAGAGGGTTGGATCTGGAGATGTGGTCCGAGGTTCAGAAGAAACGCTGCTAGCTGAGGCAGAAGGAGACGGGTGAGTGGTGAAGCTGGAGGTGGAAGAATCTGTTGTGGACATGACGCTGACTGCTGCCACATCAAGGTCGCTCTCTGGAAAAGAGCATATAGCTTTTTAAAGTGTAAAGTTATTTAATGGCGGTAGAGGATGGTATTTAACTCTAATCTCCTTTTAACCTTGTAACCCCAAAACATGACTTTTAACCCTCCTGTTGTCCTCATTTACTGGCACCAAAAAATATTGTTTCCTTGTCTGAAAAAAAATCGAAAAATTCAGCAAAAAAAAAAATCCCCAAATTTCTGAAAATTTGCAAAACCCTCAGGAAGAAAATTCCAACAATTCCTTAAAAGTTTCTCTTAAAAATTATATTGTAAAAAATCCCCCAAATTTGGCAAGGAAATTCTTGTAAATATTTTCAAAAATTAGTAAAAATTTTACCAAAAAAAATCCTAAAAATATCTGAATTGATTACATACATATCAGTAAAACTTCTAATATTTTCTTTAATAACATTCACATAAAAATCAACCAAAATCCAGCGAATTTCGCTGGATTTTGGTAGCTTTTTTGTGAATGTTATTAAGAAACGTTTTTAACATTTCTTTTTTTCCACCAAAAAATGTTCAAAGATTTCCCAAAAAAGTTGAAAATGTGGACATCAGAAGTTTCACTGTGAAAATATATATATTTCCCACATTTTCAAACTTTAAAATGGGTCAATTTTGAGCTGCAAGACAAAACAAGGGTTAACTGCTCTGACTTGTCTCCTATATCATGTTTGATTGTCTATAATTGTCAAAGCACTTTGTGAACGCTGTTCTTGAGGCTGCTATATGAATAAAGTTATTATTATTATTATGAGGGCTTGACATACCTTGAAGCATATCTCCAGATCCATCCATGTGGGCCCACAGTGAGGTGACTGCCTCGATGGTAGATTTGATAGTTTGGGTTGGTTCTTCCTCTTCTTTTGACGCCTGAGTTGTGAGCGTTATCTGCACATCTTCTTCTTCTGCTGCCTCCTCCAGCTTCACCTGCACCACGGGGTCAGAGGTCACCTCCCAGAAACTCTCCTCCTGAGTGTGGTTGCTCTCCGTCTCACTGTAATTGGCTCGCGATGCATTAAAATTAAACTCGGCTTCTTGTATTTCTTCCAGCTCCTCTGCTTGCAGCGTTTTCTCATCTTCGCTGGCGTCTTGGACCGTCTGGTTCTGCGTCTGAGGTTCTGCTGTGGTTCCTTCAAGCTCTAACTGGTGGAAGGTGAAGCTGGAGTTCTGGTGGGAATCCATCACGTCTGTGCTGCTGACTGTGCTGTTCATCAGAGTTGAGTCGTGGCTCGGTTCTGTAGGAGATAAAGTTCCACCGAATGGCTGAAGGACGTCCAGCATTGACGTGGTGTTGATGGGAGACTCTGTCGTGTCTGATGTGACCGTTGGATGAGTGTCGACGAGGTTTTCTTCAGTAGGCGATGGAACAGAGAAAAAGGGCAAAGATTCGAGCACACTCTGGGCCTCTCGCTCCACGTGTTCTGTTTGTTGGTTCATTTGAAGCTCTTGATCTTTCTCCAGCAGAATAACAACATTTTGTCCGACATCTTCTGTGGCCATGTAGTCCATCGGAGAGTCGGTGGAAGCATTTCTGTTTTCTGTAGACGGCAGGCAAGTCGTTAAAAATACAATTTAAGAAAAGGTAAAGTAGTTATATAAAGTAATATGTGGAAGTTAATTTTACATTGTAGAAATCTGACAAGAAAAAGTGATTTTTTAGGGATAAATTCATGTCAAAAAAGCCATTATAAAGCTCTGATTTAATGCTGAAAAGCAATAAAAACTGAAAACTTTCAAGGGAGGTAAAAACTTCTTATAGGCGCTGAATGAAAGCAATATTTTCTTTTTCACTTCAAATATCTCTTCCCTCTGTACCATTGTTAGAATTTTTCTTTTAACACTGCCAGTACCTGATGTGTGCAGCATCAGATGTCTTGTATGCATAATATGTTGTGTTTTTCTTTTTCCTCTTTAGAATTTTTCCCTTCTCTTTTTAAATAATGTTTTTATAGTTAGTTTAGAAGCATTTTTGTATTGTTGTATTTATTTATTTTTTATACACCTACACTACCAGTCGAAAGTTTGGACACACCTTCTCATTTAATAGTTTTTTTTTCTTTATTTTCACGAGTATTTATGTTGTAGATTCGCACTGAAGGCATCAAAACTATGAACTATGAACACATGTGGAATTATGTAGGAAACAAAAAAGTGTAATCAGAACAAAGAGCAGCAATTTTGCAGAATCTAAAATATAAAACACGCTTTGACTTATTTCACACTTTCTATGACTTGATGCACTTTTTTGCACTTGAATAGGTTTGCATCCAATTTTCTCGTAAATGTACAATGACAAATAAAAATATTCTGTTCTGTTCTGTTCTTGCTTTCACAACCATTGCATTTTTGACATTTAACTGCAGTCTTGTGTTATATGAACACATTTTTTAGAACTAAATTCTCACCTTTGAAACAGTAAACGTCATGCAGGCTGGTCGGTTCTGGGAAACCCGTCTGGTTGCTGAAGCGGTAGATGGTTTTCACGCCTGCCTGGACCCCTCCACAGCGCTCTCTAGGGGTTATTATGGGGTAGCGCACGCTGCCGTCAGACAGCCATCCGGGGCTGCATCGGTCCAGTCCTTCACTCCAGGCCAAGTACAGCTGAGCTGTCGTAGCCAGTTCTGCTCCTGCTGCTCTGCAGTACGACTGAGCTTCACTGAACGAGATCTGCTGAGGGATGAAGTCGTGGAACACCTCCCCTGCAAATAAAACACATCATTATCAACAGGGCCGGCCCTAGGACTTTGGTGGCCCTAAGCAAGATTTTTTTTGTGGCCCCAAAACATGCACAGGGCAACTACCAAATCACATGCACAGCTTGTAATTGGGTTAAAACACACATGCACATGATTAACAGCATTAACAGATTTATGTTTTATTGGAATAAAGACAGGGACAAAGTGCGAATCACACACTTATTGTGGTGTGGCCCCCTCTAGTGGATGTGGCTATAAACAACGGCATAGAGTGTTTATGCCAGCGGCCGGCCCTGATTATCAAACCTTTCTGTGTGTACAATATACTGGATATGTCTGAGCTGCATGATTAGGTTTATCATGATTATAAGTAGCTTTAGTGGAGTGATTCATACAGTCAGTCATCTGTTACATGAAATTGTGGTACATAGGACAATGATACCGCAACATGCTGAGGTAAATAGAAAAACTATCAAGGGTTACTCCATCTCAAATCATCAGAGGCATTCTGCTTAGCATCTCTGATTTGCTAGAAACCTTTTTTTTTATCATAAATTAATGTATATCAATGTAAAAGTTGTAGCACCATTTTTTTGTCAGTGCGTATCAATGATGGGACTTTTCATGACTGCTTCAATTTTTAAAAAAATATTTCAACTCACTCCTAATAATAAATAAGAATATTTAAACTATTTGTCCTGTTTTGCAGATTCTGAATAAATGAAGTGAGAAATAGCTAAAAAGAAAAAGGAAATTTCAGGCAAATCGACCCGTTTTAAAGTTTTAAAATGTAGGAAAAATATCATAACACAGTGAAACTTCTGATGTCCACATTTTCAGAATTTTTGGGACATTTTTGAACATTTTTGGTGGAAAAAAGGAAATGTTTCTTTCAGAACATTCACAAAAAAAATCAACCCAAATTCAGCGAAATTCGCCGGATCCATACCATCAATTTGTTCCACATAACAGTAAACGTCAAACAGATCATCCGGATCCATCGTCCCGTAGTTTCTCACTCCTGGCTGCCCGTCCATGTCTCCATAGCAACCTTCACGGGGCACCTGGATTGGATACCTGCAAAGACAAAAAGCAATCAGCATTCAGCAATCAGTGACCTTTTTAACTATTTGTGCAGTTTGAGCAGGTGATGAGATACCTGACGGACTGATCTGCCAGCCAGCCGGCGTCACACTGTTCGTATCCGTCGTAATAAGACGCCAGCAGCTGGTCAGGAGTCGCGATTTGAGCCCCGATGGCTACACAAGCTCTCCGGGCCTGATGGAAGGAGAAGGCGTACCGACCCAGAGCGTCTCTGTAGTGGAACACGACACCTAAAAACACATATACGCATGTTCACATACCCACAAATAATAATAGCATGAGAATAGCAATACCTTTATTGCAATGTAAAGTCCAAACACAGTGAAAGAGTGCAACAAAACCAGATTAAGTAAAGAAAAAGACAAGCAGAATAAAAGAAAAATCGAGGGAAAACCATAAACACAATGCTAAAAATAATAATAATAGTAGTAATAGTAAATTAGTAAAATAAATGCATGAATAAGTAAGTAAATAACAGAGAAGAGAATAAAATAAACAATGAAATAATTTTTTAAAAACTATTAAATGACAAAAATAAAAAATAAAAAATGAAAATAGTGACTGCAGAGAATTAACAAGAATTAACAGTTAACACTCTGAATAGACAGTAAAAATATATGAATTTCTGTTCTTTCAAAGCTTTGATTTATAACATTCTTAAAGAAAATGCTAAAGAAAATGTAAGAAGTTTTACCGATATATATGTAATCACTTTTGATATTTTAAGGATTTTTTTTGAAGATTTTTACTCTTTTTAAAAAAATATTTACAAGAATTTCTTGCCAAATTTGGGGGATTTAAAAAAACTTTTCAGGGAAGCTTTTAAGGAATTATTGGAAATTTCTTCCTGAAGGTTTTTGCAAATTTTCAGAAATTTGGGGAATTTTTTGGCTGAATTTTGGGATTTTTTTTCAGACAAGGAAACAACATTTTTTGGTGCCCGTAAATGAGGACAACAGGAGGGTTAAATGCAACCAGATACAAGGAAAATAATTGTATGTTTTCAGTGTGTTTCAGACACTTTTTCTTGCTGCTTACTGCAAAAAAAGAGAATATTTACAACCTAAACAAATGTCCTCTACCACCCAAAAATCCCCTAAGTGTTGCATTTAATCTTCACCAGGCTTTAATGATGATTCATGTCTTTCACTTCGCTACCTTTGACTTTGAGCTGTGCGAGGTCGCTGGCGTCCTCCAGGCCCTGCTGCACCTCGCAGCGATAGTGACCCGAGTCGCTGGAGCGCAGATCTCCCAGCCACAGCGACAGGTCGTCGGGGATCGACGTGTAGTTGAGCAGCGCCGCTCGGTCTCGGTACAGCTCGTTGACCTTCACCCTCTGACCTCGAGCCACCAGGATCTGCGTCTCCACCCCACCGGACACCACCGTCCACTTAACCCGAGGGACCACGGGAGGGGACGAGGAGGACGAGGCGCTGGAGGACAGAGACACCAGGCAGGGGATGGAGATGGAGCTGCCCAGTGGGGCGGAAACCACACCTGAGTGGGGGATGTTCACCTGGAGCTGCCGCACCTCATCTGCAAAAAAACAAAACAAAAAGGCACAGACTGTGAAGAACGGAGCAGAAATATGCTGAGAAAGTGAGTCCTGCCCTTAGTTTTAAAAGCACCTTTGCTTGTATTTAATGGCATAAAAGAGGAAGAGATAAGAGGGAAAACAAAACCTACCATATGAAGATGGAGTTTGGGTGGGAAAAGCCAGAGTGAGACTGAAAAGAAGTGGAAGAATGTGGACATGTCTGTGGAGATAAAAAGCAAACACAGTCAAAAATAACTCTCGTGTCCTTGTTATTTGTCATTCTGTGCAAAAAATTATATTAAAAGTCTGCAATGCCAATACTTGTAGTGCATGTACTGGGATAGGATAACCACTGGCATTAATATGCTCCAATGTTTAAAAGTTTGGGGTCATCCAGATAATTCCATATTTTCCACAAAAATTCACACTTTTATCCATGTGCTAACATAACTGCACAAGGGTTTTCTAATCATCAGTTAGCCTTTCAACACCATTAGCTAACACAATGTAGCATTAGAACACAGGAGTGATGGTTGCTGGAAATGTTCCTCTGTACCCCTATGGAGATATTCCATTAAAACTTACCAGCTAGAATAGTCTTTTACCACATTAACAATGTCTACACTGGATTTCTGATTCATTTAATGTTATCTTCATAGGAAAAAAACTATTTTATTTCAAAAATAAAGACATTTCTAAGTGACCCCAAACTTCTGAATGTTAGTGTGCATGAATTAAAGTTGCTCTATATCATTTAAAGTAGCTCAGAAATTAGCTAAAGTTGCTCTAAAAGAGTTAAAGTTGATCTATATTCGTTAAAGTTGCTCTGCTAAGTTCATTTAATGTTATCTTCACTGAAAAAAATGCTTTTCTTTCAAAAATAAGAACATTTCTAAGTGACTCCAAACTTCTGAACGGTACTGTGGATGTTCTTAAGGTTTACACTCACTGATAAATTGGGTGTAAAAAGTTTTATTAGTGCATTTCACAAGAATAATCCTCAGTGATGAATCGAAAAATAAACTGTAAATCAGTCAAATTTGCAACAAGTCTAATTTCCTACTTGAAAAGTGAAGAAAAACAACTTAGTATGCTGCTAAAGCCTCCAAAACAACCACAGAGTTGAATCAACACCTTGCTAAAATGGAACATTACACCCAACATGAAGCTGCAATTTACTTCAGGGATGTTGCCATTGGACTACATTAGTCTGTAGCTACGTGTAGTACCTAATAAACTGGCAGCAGAGTGCAACCATTACATTTAGAAATAACCCGTTGTAGGCTGCCAGCTCTGCCAGAAACATTCTTTGGTTTTAGACATAACTTTGGAGCAAAGAATCTCGGTGTAAAACACACACGTCCCACAAGATCACCAAAAAAAAGGCAACTCAGAGCTCAACCACGCAGCATAAAAGACCAACTTCTCTGGTTTTCAAAGGGAAGCTGAGAGCACAGGCTGCCGACCACAAGCCATTCATCACCTCCGGGAGCTAATGACACGGCGTCTCAGCCCGGCGGCCTCCTGCCAGCTCCCCGTCACCAGCCTGGGCCTGTTATTAACCCAGCAGCCATGGCAGAACGTCCACGCTGACCTCACACAACCTCCGACCAAGCGGCAAATGTTCAGTCATCATTAAAACGCTGCTTTCTGGTTTCCAATGACTGTTCAGGGTTGATACAGTTTTGAAAAGACTTTAAGTTTCAGAAATGAGGCACGATTTTTACCCTCGTGTCGTCCTGCGGGTCAAATTGACCCGTTTTAAAATTTGAAAATGTGAAAAAAAATGTAATTTCCACATTTTCAACATTTTTAGAAGATATTTGAACTTTTTTTGTTAAAAAAAAATCTTTAAAAAAAGTTTTTTAAAATATATATTTTCACCGTGACTTTTGATGTCCACATTTTCAACGTTTTTGGAAATTTTTCGAACATTTTTTGGTGGAAAAAAGAACTGTTAAAAATGTTTCTTTAAGAACATTCACCAAAAAATTAAATCAACCAAAATCCAGCAAAATTCACTGGATTTTGGTTGATTTTTTTGTGAATGTTCTTTAATAAAATATTAGAAGTTTTATTCATATATATGTAATTATTTTAGATATTTTTAGGATTTTTTGGAAGATTTTTACTCATTTTTTGAAAATATTTACAATTTTTTATCATTTTTTAAAAATTATTTCTTGCCAAATTTGGGGATTTTTTTTAAAAAAATAAAACTTTTAAGGGAAACTTTGAAGGAATTTTCGTCCTGAAGATTTTGCAAATTTTAAAAAATTTGGGGAATTTTTTTGCTGAATTTTTGTATTTTTTTTCAGATAAGAGAACAATGCTTTTGGTGCAGTAAATGTGGACAACAGGAGGGTTAAAGGGTTTCTGTCTTTTTTCATGAAATTTAATCAACATCCTTCCAAGTGCAACACTATTTAGAGTACTACTTTCACTTTTCATGAAGTTAAATATTCAGATTTTATATGCAATCTTTATCCATGAAGTTGGCAGAACAAGCTGAAACTGATTCTAAATACATTTCCTTTTAAGAAAAAATCGATTTTTTTCACTTTCCAGTTGCCATCTGCAAAGTTTTCGTGTCTCAAAATCCAACATATGTGCACGATCAGGCATCAACCAAACTGCACTTACAGCAGTTTTTAATTACACTTCGCACAGAGAAACAACAAAAGCGCTTTTCCCAGAAATACAATACTCATTTTAGTTGTTTTCTGAAGTGTCCTGTTATAATTTCTACCAGCTGTGAGAAGCTCCAGTTTCTTTTTCTGTCTGTTGTGAGAATAGCTGTGTTATTTTTAAATTCTTCCCAGATAACATGAAGTATGGATGTGGGACACTGAGAATGAAAATGAGAGAGCAGCTGAATGTGACCGAGGAGCATCTGATGGGCTTCACTTTAACCCTCCTGTTGTCCTCATTTATGGGCACCAAAAAATACTGTTTCATTGTCTGAAAAAATTCCAAAAAATCAAAAAAAAATCCCCAAATTTCTGAAAATTTGCAAAATCTTCAGGACGAAAATTCCAATAATTCCTTGAAATTTCCCTTAAAAGTTTTATGTAAAAAAAAATCCCCCAAATTTGGCAAGAAAATTCCTAGAAATATTTTCAAAAAAATAGTAAAAATATTCCCAAAAAAATCCTAAAAATATCTAAAGTGATTACATATATATCAGTAAAACTTTTAATATTTTCTTTAAGAAGATTCACATAAAAAATCAATCAAAATCTACCAAAATTCGCTGGATTTTGGTAGATTTTTTTTGTGAATGTTCTTAAGAAACATTCTTAACATTTCTTTTTTTCCACAAAAAAATGTTCAAAGATTTCCCAAAAATGTTGACAATGTGGACGTCAGAAGTTTCACTGTGAAAATATTTGTTTTTTCCCCACATTTTAAACTTTAAACCGAGTCAATTTGACCAACAGGACGACATGAAGGTTAAACTAAATCCAGACAAAGAAGTCTCAGATTGTTTGACTGATGCTGAAGCCACCAAACACAACAAAGCTCTTGATGGGCAAAAAAGTTGAAAAGAGCCTCTGAAGAAATCCACAGCAAAGAACAGAAGAGGGAGTCTGTCTGTGTGTCGTTTATATCAGGACAAGTTTGCTTAGTTTTAGTCCCATTTTGAACCTCAGAGCCAAACACTTCCCAGCAAATGATAACAGGAGCTGAAAAAACGGAGCAAGACGAGAGCCAGAAGTTTACCAAGAGCTAATAAAGTCGACCTTCTCTGCATCTGTATATCAAACAGGCCATTCGTACGGAGTCGGCACAAACACAGCTCACTAACTTGTGTCAAATCAAATGGCCCTTCTTTGATAGCAGAATAACTGCTGTCTGTTTCCTCGCCAGCTGGGCGGACTCCACAGAACTGGTATCACTATTAGTATTCTTGACAAGAAAACCTTCTCACAAAAAGCGAGCAGTGGGCCAAGAGGACAGCTGCACACTGTGCTTTCACTTCAGACCGACTCCCTCACAAAAGGCTTCAGGGAAAATTAAAGGACGCGGCGCTGGCACGCTTGCTCGCTTGCTCGCTTTTTTCTCCTTTCTTTCTGTCTTTTCAAGGATGGAAAAGGAAGTTTTAAACCACTAAGAATCGCACTGGAGCAGGCTTTTGTACAAAAGGAACGGCCACATTAGGACCCGGAGCACTGATTCAGACGCTACACTGGAAAAAAATGCCCCTCTCAAAACAAGAAAAAAAAACATATTTTAAGGAGCTTTTACTTCGAAATAAATGAAAATATCTGCCAATAGAACAGGTTAAAATGGCTTGGTAAGATTTCTTAAAATAACATATGATATTTAGAATCTTGAGGTCTTTATAATTAGCTGGGAAAACTTATTTAAGCTATATTTTACCAGGATTGTCAAGCTTTGGTGTCTAAACCCTCCTGTTGTCCTCATTTAGAGCGTCAAAAATATTGTTTCCTTGCCTGAAAAAAATGCAAAAAAATCAGCAACAAATTCCCCAGATTTATAAAAGTTTGCAAAAGCTTTAGGAAGAAAATTAATTTAAATTTTCCCTTCAAAGTTTTATTTACAAAAAAATCACAAATTTGGCAAGAAATGAAAATTTAAAAAATGGAAAAAATCTAAAAAATTGTAAATATTTTCAAAAAATGAATATAAATCTTCCAGAAAAAAAATCCTAAAAATATCTAAAGTGATTACATATATATCAGAAAAAGTTGTAATATTTTCTTTAAGAACATTCGGGAAAAAAATCAACCAAAATTAAGCAAAATTCACTGGATTTTGGTTGTTTTTTTTGTGAATGTTCTTAAAAAAACACTTTTAACATTTCTTTTTTTTTCCACTAAAAAATGTTCAAAAATGTTCAAAGATTTCCCAAAAATGTTGAAAATTTGGAAAATATATATTTCTTTCTCACATTTTCAAACTTTAAAACGGGTCAATTTGACCCGCAGGACGACACAAGGGTTAAATTTATTTCGCTTTTTCTTGTAAAATGCAACTCAAAACAAGATATTTAAGATGCACTGTCTTAAAACAAGTCCCTCCATCTTGCTGAAATGTCACTTATTAAGTGAATTTATCTTAAATCGAGTGTGATGAGACATTTTAATTAAAAACGAGACAAATAGACTTGGTAAGATTTTGAGTTTTTGCAGTGTAACTGCTGCGACAGTGTGCCTAAATATCGTTCTGTGCATTCACACTGATGACAGAGCTGGTCGTTTTGTCCTGTCTTTAGATCGCATTTCCAACTGACGCCTTTGGATCTTCGCCGTCACCAGGCGCTCTGCAGTTCTGTTCATTTTAATGAGAGCAACAATGAAGACAAGTCAAGCTGAAATCAATGCCACCCACTGCATTTAGAGGTCTGCAGCCAATGCATTATCCACAAGCAGGACTAATCCAGTCCCTTCCTCCTGCTGCACCCAAGTACAGAGAGCAGATGAATTAACCCTCCTGCTGTCTTCACTTACAGGCACCAAAAAAATATTGTTCCTTGTCTGAAAAAAAAAAGCAAAAATTCAGCAAAAAAAATTTCCCCAAATTTCTAAAAATTTACAAAAACTTTCAGGAAGAAAATTCCAATAATTCCTTTAAAAAATCCCTTTTTAAAAAAAAATCCCTCCAATTTGGCAAGAAAATTCTTGTAAATATTTTCAAAAAAATGAGTAAAAATCTTCCCAAAAAATCCTAAAAATATCTAAAGTGATTCCATATATTTCAGTAAAACTTCTAATATTTTCTTTAAGAACATTCACCAATAAATCGACCAAAATCCGGTGAATTCCGCTGGATTTTGGTTGATTTTTTGGTGAATGTTCTCAAGATATATTTTTAACATTTCTTCTTTTCCACCAAAAAATGTTCAGAAATTTCCCAAAAATGTTGAAAATGTGGACATCACAAGTTTCATAGGGAAAAAGTAATTTTTTTTCACATTTTCAAACTTTAAAACGGGTCAATTTGAGCCACAGGACAACAGGAGGGTTAAGAAAACTTGAAAAATCAGCTCTGTCGATGAAAAAATATTTAAAATAAATGTTAGAAAAGGATGCTGGCTGTCTGAGCTGCTGCTGCTTCTCCTGGGTGTCCTCTGCAGCGCTCTGCACTAAGGTCAATAAAGGCAAACCAACAAACCAGAAAATGACTCCTGGTCCCAGTTCAGCCGGGTCAGACCTGCTGGTGTGACTGATGCGCTGTAAGCTATGAAGAGCGCTGAGCTGGAAACAGCTTTAGGAAGGGGTGAGTCACAGATAAAATACAACAGAGATGTCCTAAAATGCACAATAATTCAGTTTTTACAGGGCATGAATCAGCTCCAGTGGAAGGAATGTTTCTGTCCTTTCATCTCCATTTTTTTTTAACCTTTCAGGTTTATACTGATGTAGTTGCAAACAAGCTATGCAACAGGAATTAGGTGAAATTCAAAGTGCCAAATGAAAGAGATTGCTGAAGAAGGCACATGATAGATTTGCTTATTTTGCACTCCTGTTCAAGTGTGTCTGTGAGGGTAAAGGTCAGATCTCAGGTCAGCGACTGGATGTTCATTTTGGACTGATTAAAGGTGTGTAAAGAGGACAGAAGCTCATTGGCTCCAACAAGAATCAGTTCCTCCTTGTAGTCACCTCCAAAACAAATCCTCCAAATCCATCTACGCTGATGACATTCGCCTGATAACCAAGCACCAGAAACAGAAGAAAGCAGGAAAAAGAATCACAAATCGACCCGAGTTCAGTCTTTGTATAATTTAGAGAGCGTGAGAGGATGGTTTCCTCAGAGGGAGGTGACTGAACCTGGCCTTGTCTGACCCAAGTCTGGCACCTCTGCCTCCCTGCAGCATCAACTGTAACACCTCCACACATCTGAGGAGCTGCACTTACTCAGCACCATCCACAGACATCTCCAACAAACCAACTGTCGGTCTCCTTCTTTGGAGGAGTCACCCACCAGATGATCCACCACCCAGCGAGTCTGGGAAAGTTTAAAACAAACAGCTGATCTCAGAGCTGACTCAGCAAATCCAGGGTCAAACCAAAGCCTTTCATACACAAGAGGAGCTTTTTTAACTGTCCTCATTAGATCATGAGACCTCAGGTTCAGGTGGGTTCACATTGTTGACTATGTGCTTCATATAAAGGGAAATAAATGGTCTGATCAGAGCTCATTTTCTAGGATTTTAAACTTTATATCTACAGTGTAAGATTAGTTTCAGCACCAAAGTTTAGGACAGAGAAAGAAAATGACTGACCACTTTCTATGAGGTTAAAGAGGGTAAAATAAAATGATCAACAGCACAAATCATCTTCAGCTACAATGACTTCTTATTATGCAGTAATATCACCGAAGTGCAGCATCTTTCTGCATACACCCTCAGAGACAGAAGCGTCTTTGTGCTGCCCTGCTTCATATCTAATCATCGGGCTGAATTGTGGCATCGTGGGTTTGATTCATTATTCATCGGAATATTTGAATGTGGGCAAAGATTCAGAGGTTTGGAGCTGAGCTAGATATTTATCCACTCATTCAGCTTAATGTTCCTGATCGTTATATAACAACAGCTAGTCACTGCAGGTTTAGTTAAAACTATCTGTTGGCAGTGTCTACCATGTCAGATATTTAATATTAACATCACAACCTGAACGATGCTGGACTTTTGCAAATGCCAGTATCCATTTTTAAAGACAAAAGACATATACCGATTCCAGTTTTCTTCATATATACACGGGTTGGAGTAAAAATAATATGGTGAAATGATGCTGTTATTGCGTATTAATTTTCCAACAAAATGTTTGACAAACTTGTTAGTAGCTAACAATGAGAGCACCATTTGACCCCGCACCACCAGCTGCTCTATTACATGTGCTGCAGACAGTGCTGGGAATGTTGTAAACAATGGAAAAACTGCTGGACAAACTATGTAAAGGTGCCACTTTAACTCTCCTGTTGTCCTCATTTACGGACACTAAAAAAATTTGTTTCTTTGTCTAAATTTTTTTTTTTAAATTCAGCAAAAAAATTCCCCAAATTTCTGAAAATGCGCAAAAACTTCAGGAAGAAAATTCCAATAATTGCTTAAAAGTTTCCTTTCAAAGTTTTATTTTTAAAAAACCTTCCAAATTTGGGAAGAAAATTTTTGCAAATATTTTCAAAAAATGAGCACAAATCTTCCAAAAAAATTTTTTTTAAATTTAAGTGATTACATATATATCAGTAAAACTTCTAATTTACTATTTAGGAACATTCACAAAAAAATCCAGCCAAAATTCACCCACAAATTTTCAAAGATTTCCAAAAAAATGTTGAAAATATGAAAATATAATTTTTTCAATCAATCAGTCAATTTTGACTTGGAGGACAACACGAGAGTTAAACACTCCAAACATCTTCTTCTGAATAAAGGTTTTCTATCTGGCGAGCAGATACTGATATATCTGTAACAGGCCAATTTTGGCTCAAAATATCGGCCAACTGATATATCAGTCATATTCTAAGTGCTGCTACTACTAGGGCTGCCTGTATGACCTTAATTTCTCTGAATTTGTCACATTTTGTTAACCATTTTCTGTCAGGAATTACAAGACACCCACACCAGTGCTTTTACTTCTTTGCTTCACTGGTTTGTATCAGACCAAAGAGCCTCCAAAGCATCAAACACAGGAAAGGATTCTTTAAAAGTCTCCTTTACGCTGCAGTTGCCCTTTGTCCATCTACCTGTCCATTACAGAAGTCCACCTAAACCCTGAGGTGAACCACAGAAAGTGAAAATAAAATATGCACTTAAGACAAAAAAAAAGCAGCCTCTGTGTCTGCAGGGCAAATGAAAGCCTAAAAATAACTTCACTAAAATACTTTTGCATTGGTCTGGATCACACAAGAGTCTCAGAAATCTATTTTAAATAGCTGTCCTCTTGAACTTCACCTCATATTCTTAGAAATATCCATGCATGCCTGAGTGCGAAATCATTACAGGACTCTAGAACCATTCCAGAAACACATCAGCTGCTTTAACACAGAGGAGGTTACGCAGTACAAGAAAAGAAATGAAAAAAGTTCAACTCCCGCGATGACATTTTATGGGAGGCAATAATAACCAGTGCCCTCTGTAGAGCTGCAGCTAGTACACGCAATTAGCAGTTAAAGATTGTAATTTTCGGAAATGGCACCGCAATTTAACGTGACATTCAAAAGAACTCTGAAAGCAGCATCAACTGCGTATCTTAAACGCAGCACCAGCAGCAGCTTACCGGGACCTTCTGAGCAGCATTTCCAGCTGATGCAGGATGGACACACTTCTTGGCTGGAACTCTGTTTTCCGTCAGCTTCCTCTCGGCTTCTTGCTGCAGTGCGTCTCTCCTGTCCTATCCTGTCCGGCTCTGGATGCTCTGCGCGGCCAGGTGAAAAGGGAGGAAGCTGCCGACCGGAGACTCGGAGGAGAAAGGAGGGAGTTGGGAGAAAGTGACGCCAGATATGAAACCCTGAACTGCCCACTTTTTCACCCAACAATCGGGGATGGAGATGACGCATGCCTGTCAAAGAGGAGGGAGAGGAGGCTGGGAGGGATGACAGCTAAAGTAACCGATGTAATAGGCTGTGAAGTGCAGCTTGTGTGTTTTTTTTCTTCTTCTTTTACTGCAGGGACAAATAGACTGAGGATGAACCAGGCTGAGTTGAGTCAGCAGCAGGAGTCCAGAGCTGCTGCTGCAGGTTCTGATATTGCAGCACTCACTTAAGCTTGAAGAACGATAAGAAAGCTGCTTCTTGTGCCACTTTCTATCCTTTTAAATCATCCTGAGCAAGTTTGCATGTATCATCCTGCAGAGAAACAGGCCACAGCAGCTGCTCTGGCGTTTAAAACTTCAATCTGCTGGGTGTGTTTGATACCAACATTTGATTAGAGAGCATTAAAGTAAACGCAGGATGTCACAGTTTATGAATCCATTAACTGCAGCTTGTCCACGAGAAACCCACAAAAGGACTTTTACTGGCATGAAGCACCCTTCAAAGCAGCACAGAAATAGAAATATAAGTGATTCATTTTAAATCTATTGTTAGTTACAGGTTTGGGCTCTTGGTGAGTAACCTCAAGATGTTAATAAAACTGCTGGTGAAAAGCAATAAAGCCTGTATTAGTGGTTCTGCCCAAAGTCGGATTAATCTGCATTGAAATGGAAATAAACAGTTTTTCCCTTATATCAGACCTCCTAATGCATCATCCTGGCATCTTCAGGGAAACAAATTAAAGTCTCACCAACAACTCACAACTGTGAATGTTTATTTTTTCCATGGAGAGAATCCCTTCCTGTCTTAAAATGCTGTGGGTCAATATATACATACATTTTTATTAAAAGTAAAAAATTGAATGTTTTTACATTCATTAAGATCATATCTTTATAAATTCCATAACTATTTATTATGGAAACAATCATTTATTAATAAAAAATGACTGGATACCACTAAAATGCCAACTAAATAACCATCACAATTTAATAACAACCACCTTCTAATTAGCTAAACAATAATAACATGAGCTTATTCAAAAATAGTTTTGATTGTGTTCTTTTAATTCAGTTCAGATAATCATGACAGGTATTTCTTTTTTGCCAGTATATCAAATTTTATATGGGAAATACCAAATTGTATCTGAGACTAAGTTCCCCATCACAAAAACACCTCTCAATGAAGTGTGTTAATTCCAGATCACATGACCTGCTCCACATGATGTCATTTCCTCCTGAAGAAAAGACTGGAAAACTCCAAGGCTTTCTGAGTTATTTAACATAAAGTAGTGTGTGAGTCAAGTGTGGATTTATGGCATGTCAACAGATTTACTACAATATCTTTAGAAATAACTGTCAATTTGAATTTTACTCAATTGTATATATAACATTTTAGAGAAATCTTTCTGTAAAAATACCATGTGGTGTTTGGTTTATGGCGGCCATGTTGATTTTAGGCCTGAAAACAGCAAAAATGTCAACTATGTTACAAAAAGTTATATATATATATATATATATACATATAAAATTACATATTGACCCTTGTAGACCTAACTTTAACTGCCTTCTTGAAAAGGTGCAGATTTATGAAATACCTTCGTCTGTTTCCAGCCACTCCTCCACACTCACTGCAGCTCAGCACACCAGCTCACCTAAGACTCAAACACTCTAAAACTACTCTAAGTTACACAATGACAAGTTATCCTAAGCAACAGTCTTTTTTTTTAAAATTCCCATTAACTGGCAGAAACACTGTAAATCTGGCTGCTCTGAACAGCGTTAATGGACTCAGCACTGACTCATCTCTTCTCATGGCCAAGCTGAACCTGCAGACTTTATGAGCTACATACATTATTGTGCATTTCCAGGGATCATCCTGAATGTCCACCACATACTTCCCATGTGTTCATCCTGTATGTAACAGACACCCACCAGATGATCGGATCCGAGTCGGTGTGCAGCTCTGCAGACAGTCAATGGTGCTTTGTAGCGGTCCTGCTCCAGTCGCTGCTGAACACCTGAGGAATCTCACACCCACATGACAGCAGAACTGTCTGGGAAGGAAATGTCAAAGCTCCGAGATCAGAGGTGGGCTTCTAGCCACGACTGACTGTCACAGCGACCCGGTTTGACTCGAGTCCAGGCAGAAACAGGCATCATTATTCTGCTGCAGGTTTGTAGAGCAAAGTGAAGAAGAAAGTCGGTCCTCAAGCAGAAACCTCCCGCTTCTCAAGAGTCTACTCCTGGACAGCTTTATTCACAGATTGAGATGAGTTTACAGAGACCATGACCTCTGACCTCCGTCTGTGGAGTCGGACTAAGAAGAGAAGAATCACGCCAATGAGGATAACAAGACAAGGAAAGCTCTAAATGAAGGTTCCAGTGAGTGTGAGTTGATGTTCCCAGCTGCTGTCTTTAAGGCCAAAAAAGCAAAACGCTGTAAAATTTTCAAAAGGATGTAACACAATGTTCCCTTTATTAAAACACAGTCTGGCTCATTTCAACAGACACAGAAACAATTTCCTGCTTCAACCAGTAGCTGATGCTGGCAAATTAAATGTTAACTTGCCAGGATAAACTACTGCAGAACAGTATACAGTTAGCTGTGTGTCAGCTGGCTGACTTTGTGGCTCTGCTTTCTGTTTCACAACATTTTAGCTCTGTCAAGTCACCTATTATGTCTTAAAACAGAATGTTGGGAAACGGACAGTGCTGATTCAGCATCTTGTGTGTGCAGCGTGTTTGTTAGGACATTGATGGATTATGACAGGGGACACAGACCACTGGACACAGACATGCAAAAGACCTCCATAGTCTTACAGGAGCAAGAGAATCAGATTTGTGCATTTATTTGTGTTCATTTTGCATCTCTTGTTAAATGACTCAAACGTCTTTGACGTCATTTTGACACCCCTGCGATTGCAAACCACTTTTTCTGTCTCTTCTGAGTCATTGTCCACCTCATTCTTGTTTGTTTGCTTCTTTTTCCAGTCACTTTGATCACCTCACAGTTTTTAATTTCTAATTTTGGTTCATTTTTGGGGCTGCACAGTGGGGGAGTGGTTAGCACTTTCGCCTTGCAGCAAGAAGATCCCCGGTTCGAATCCCGGGGTGGGCCTGGGATCTTTCTGCATGGAGTTTGCATGTTCTCCCTGTGCATGCGTGGGTTTTCTCCGGGTACTCCGGCTTCCTCCCACAGTCCAAAAATATGCTGAGGTGAATTGGTTACTACAAATTGTCCGTAGGTGTGAATGTGAGTATGATTGTTTGTCTGTATATGTAGCCCTGTGACAGACTGGCGACCTGTCCAGGGTGTCCCCTGCCTTCGCCCGAGTCAGCTGGGATAGGCTCCCGCGACCCTAGTGAGGATAAAGCGTGTATAGAGAATGGATGGATGGTTCATTTGTGGCTCTTCGAAGAAAGTTCTGTATCTCTTGTTCTGTCATTTGATTAACTTTTCTATGTGCCTCCATCACATTTCAGAGGGAAATGTACTCGTTACACCACTAAAAGATACGTTTCACATAAAGATATTAAACACAAATATATTACTTTAAAAAAAAATTACATTCAGGTGAAAATTATCTTTCCCTATTGCATGTGAAATATTTACAATTTTCTCCAGCTAGACTCCTGTCAACATTTAAATTCTCCAATGCATCATTACTCACAGTACACTATTGCAGTACTGGGAGGAGTCATAATTGTTGTTTTACGTAGGTAGGGGATGTAATTATTTCTTCCACCACTGATGTCATGGATGCATCCTTTCCAAAGTACTTATTAATAATAATGTTACTAACTGTGTTGGATTCAATCCACTCCAAGTGATGCAAAAAGGGGTTTGGTACAACTTTCCTGATTATAGAGGATTCATAAAGAGCTGATGAGGTAATGAAGGATTTAGTGAAGCTCTAATATAGCACTTTTATGCATATTGTTATTTCCAAAAAAAACAGAATAATCTTCTTAAAAACACTTAGACTGACTCTCTGGGCAGAAGTGAGATGCTCACCTGCACAATAATATTCAGTAACATGTCAAAAAGTTCTGTTGTAATGACTTTTTAGCCTTTTACTGTAAGCAAAACATAAACAAAAAACCTGCAAATCACGTGCGAATGAAAGCATTCATGTAAAAAAATGAAAGGTGAGCTGTGTTTTACTGCACTTTCTAGCTCCTCATCGTAACACACAGAAGTCATACCCAAGAATCTTCTGGGATCTGACAAAATTAGACCAAACATAGTTAGACATGCATGCAAGCCATGCCTCAGACCTGCATACAAGCTAACGTTACATTTTCCAGCAGCCTTCAAACAACCAGCCTATAATTAGACACTATCATTACATTGTAGCTGAGCTCAGATCAGCCAGTGAGTCAAGAGCAGCACTCACATTTAGTCTTAAAGTGTCCTCAGATGTTCTGGACATGTTTGGAAAATCATGTTTTATGTGCAAAAATCTGCACAGCAAATTTGCAAGCACTTCATCGTGAATGGGAAAAGATGCTAGCATGTATTTACAACAAATTATGGCACTTTTAACCTGCTAGATTAGCAAACTTTAACGGTTCTGCTGGTGGATTTGGCTCCGACGCATGCAGTCTGCACAACCAGGTGGGAATCATTAGTTTACGTGGCCGGGCAGCAAATGTGACTCAGCTAAAATGCAGAGCGCAGCCTGCAGTTTATTTTTATGTATCCTTAATTCGACCAGTCATGTCGGTGGTTTCATTTAACTGGGTTTCCAGAATCGCTGTCAAATTACCACAAAGTAGAAATTACAAGATCTTAAAGCTCATTCACCCCCCAGCACAAGCAGAGACTCCCATAAATTAGTGCTTTAGTGTGTGTTAATGGAAAAAAAAAAAGAGAAATAAAGCAACACAAAGGTTCCACTTCACCAACATTACACTTCACCTTGCTGCAATCCCAGGCTGGACTCTGTACAACACTCATGCAGTGACAGGAAAGACGACCAGCCTTTGAATCATTTTTCCTCCCATAAAGGCAAAAACCTCAAAAACCCTGTTTCCGCTGACTGGCTGTTTTTATTCCCTCTTGGACGGAGAGCTTCAGCGGCAATCTGGTTCAGGAGGGACGAGTCTGGGAAAAGAGCTGCACTCACCAGCCAAACCAACGAGTTGCCATGCTTTCTGCATGATGTTACTGCGCTGACCAGAAATTAGGGTGTGGAGAGCCACTGCGAAATTTGATGCAATTATACTATCTGTGACACATCGTTGTTTTCGTGTCAGTCCTTGGCAGCGAGGCTAGTTGCTTCACCAGCTGGAGATCTGGCAACAAGCTAACTCAGTCTTTCAGTAAATCAATAAGTGTGGTTAACCGTCGAGGAAAAAGAGACTTCATACGCTTCATGGGCCGCCTCCTTTGTATAGGAGGGATAAATGTACAGCTGAGGATGGACTTTTTATTTGACTGCATTTCTCTTATGTTGGAAAATGTGGATATTTGGGTCAGTATATAATTGTGGGACTTTTTGTATCATAGTTGACATTTTTGCAGTTTTCAGGCCTAAAATCAACATGGCCGCCTATAACCAAACACCACATGGCATTTTTACAGAAAGATTGTTCTAAATATTATATATACACAAGTGAGTAAAATTGAAATTGAAAGTTATTTATAAATATATTGCAGGAAACCTGTTGACACAAATCCACACTTGACTCACACACTACTTTACATTAAATAACTCAGAAAGCCTTGGAGTCTTCCAGTCTTTTCTTCAGGAGGAAATGACATCATGTGGAGCAGGTCATGTGATCTGGAATTAACACACTTCCTTGAGAGGTGTTTTTGTAATGGGGAACTTCTTGGACACAGATACAATTTGCTATTTTGTGTTATTAAATAACACAAATGACCACAGAAAAACCCAAAATGACTCAGTGAGACACAAAATTATCATATAAACCACAAAACACCCAAAATTACCACCAACAGGTTGAAAACGGCCACAAAGGGCTGCAAAATGACCACAAAAAGACCTGAAATACCCACAGAACTGTCTGAAAATGACAAAAAAACTGAACAAAATGAGCACAAAACAACCAAAAAAAGATACAACATGACCACAAAAACAACCAAAATGACACAAAATGACTCAGTGAGACAGATAATTATCATATAAAGGCACAAAACGGCAAGAGACAGGCAAAAAGAACTTTTTTAAAAAAAAAACCCACAAAAACACCTAAAATGACCACAAAACGGACTGAAAATAAACAAAAAGAACCAAAATGAGCAGGTCATGTGATCTGGAATTAACACACTTCCTTGAGAGGTGTTTTTGTAACGGGGAACTTAGTGGAAAGTGATTTCTCTGACACAGATGGAATTTGTTATTTTCCATATAAAATTTGATATATTGGCAAAAAACAAATATCTGTCTTGATTATCTCAACTTAATAAAAAGAACATAATCAAAACTATTTTTAAATAAGCTCATTTTATTATTGTTTATCTAATTAGAAGGTGGTTGTTGTTAAAATCAGTTATTTAGTTGACATTTTAGTGATATCCAGTCATTTCCAAGATATGCTTTTTTTTAAAAATCATTGATATTCCACTTTAAATTCCATCAGGGTCAGGATTTAACTTGAGTGAAAGCTGAGGGTTTAACTGAGGCTTCACTTTTGGTTGTGTGGGGAGGCCTGACTTTAATTTAATAGGCGGGTTGGGGGTAAAGCTACCATGGTGGGGTGTGTTTAGTCTGCAGCGATGTTTAGGTGGGTGGTAAAGTGACGCCTACATGAATCCTCGGACTCAAGTTTTACAAGCAGAGCATTGCATTGCAGCATTATCAGTGTTATTTACTGGTTTTAATGCAGCAACTTTCTGTTTTTATCTCCTTATGTGATAGTCTAAATGCTTTATCACACTCTGAGGATACAATTCTAGTTGAAAAATGTGTGCATCAAACAGTCCAGTTTTAATAGATCTATTCTAAAAGACTTCTGTGTATTTACAGTATATAACTATTTAATTTTTCAAAGTACTAGAAAATATACAGAACAGAGTGTGAAAACATCCCTTTCTGTCCTGAATTTAAATTGATTGTGTATGTTAGTCACTTTTTAACTCAAACAGCCATGCAGTGTTTCTGATTTCTACCACACTTCAGACATTACAGGCTAATGAAACACGTTTAAACTTACCGTCCTCTCAGCTGAACACCACTGCAGGTAGCAGAGTGTCGGGTTGCTTTGTGAGCTGTAAGGGAGGAAAATGTTGGTAAAAACCGACGTGCTATCCCACTTCAACAGCTGCTACAAAAACGTCCTGTATTATTTCACTGGACTGTTTTAAAGGAGGACATTTGATTAATTTCAGCAGGAAAAACCGATAATATTTATGCTGGCTTTGGAGCATTAAGGCGTCTCGGTAACTGAGGACAGTGAGCCAATGCACGTTACCTATCATCTTTTTTGCATCATACGGCTCAAATTTCATCAGATTAAGATCAGTTTTTTGTTGATTTCTCCTTTCAAAATGCTTTTTTATATCTTGAAATTAATTTCCAGCTTAATATTTACATATACAAGTGTATATGGAAGAAGAAAATGGGTTCAAAAGTAAATATTAGGCTAACTTTGGGAGCAGTAATAAGCTTTGTAGGGTAGCTATATGGAAGTTGTACATTAAGGTACTTGTGAGTCTAACATCTGACACATTTCCCCGATTAGATTTACTGCAAAAAGATGATTAAAAAAAATTCTACTGTAAGTGAAAAAAACTTCTTCATTTACAGTGATTTTTCCTGCAGCCTGTAAAAGATCCGTCATTTCCTCTAGTGGGTCATAAATTCTCAAATGAGGTCATATTCCAAACCTGAAAACTGTCACATAACCCAGGTGAGACATGCAGTGCCAGTGTACAGAGAGTCAAATGAGGTGAGTCAGGACTTTGTTGAAACTAACCAGTCTCTGTGTAGTCTCCTCCCCGGCCATTTCTTTCCCCACATGGTTTCCCAGATGCGTTGGAAAGACGGGCTCATTTGTCTGAAGGCTTTCAGTTTTGGAGCGCTGCATGTCTGGGATCCTGTAAAATAATACCACTATTTTCAGCCCTGTGAACCATCCAAACAGGCCGCCACCGTTGCCATTAATAATCCGCCCAGTACCAAGAATAATGCTGCTTTTCCAATCATGCAGACTGAACCAGCAGTTACTACTGTTCTCCTCATGCTGGCACCAACACGAGCTTACTCAACGTTGTCATCTCAGCCGAAATGCCGCCCAAGTCTCTGATACTTATGTGCTTAAGGTTTTAATTCTTGTTCAGGGAATATTTCTCAAATACGAGTGTGGCAACAAAATTAGACTTTTTTTTCTTTCCAGATTATATAAGTTGAAGCTTTTGTTAATGTAAAATTGTCTCAATTGATTTTGTGGCCATTTGAGGGCAACAAGCTCTAAGCAACACAACCATGAGAACATCTTATAAGTTGCTGTGATGAAAAAGTTAGAAAACTGTTCACTTTCACATCCAGTAGGCTCAGAGAAACATTAGCATTCATTCTGAGCCATGTTTTAATTTATTTACCTTTACTTAACCAGGAAATCCCATTGAGATTAGAGATATTTTTTACAAGAGAGACCCGGCCAAGGCAGCAGCCATACAAAATTTAAAAATTAAGATAAAGAAAGATAAACAATAAAACAAAGAAACAGACTGACAGCTATGCAGGGACAGTGACCTCTTAACCCTTTGATGCACAACATGGGTCAAAAGTGACCTGTATTCAATGGAAAACGGGTATCTCTTGACCCATGTTGTGCATTAAACAGTTTAGAGAAACACTGATATTTCTCCTTTACTGTATTCTTTATATATATATATATATATATATATTTGGCTGTTTTTTTTGACAGGTTAAGTTGAGAGGCAGACAGGAAAGTAGGGAGAAGGGCTGTGAGCTGGAATCGAACCCGGGCCGCTGTGTCGGGGTCTATAGCCCTGTTTATGGGTCGCCCGCTCAACCAGCTGAACTGTCTGGGCGCCCTTTATGATATTCTTGAACTCACTGATGGATATGAATTTCTCTGGTTTAAGAGTTTTTTGAACATTATTTCATGACCGTGATGCATGATGGGAGAACGCTGTTTTGCCAAAGTCTGTTAGAGTTCGGGGAACATTTAAAAGCGACCACTTGGAGGTGCACAGATGGTAACGAGCAGGACTGAAAGTGAGAAGGGTGCAGAGGTATTCTGGGAGCTTGCACAGCAGAGATTTAAAGATGAACATACTCCAGTTTTGTTGTCTGCAAATGCTTAGTGATGTCCAGCCAAGCAATTCATAAAGAATATGAGCGGTGTGAGAGAGATTTTGCACTGGAAATGAAACGCAGTGAAGCATGAGACACTGAATTATGTCTCTTTAAGGTGGAGGAGGCTGCATGGCTGAAAGGCCTGAAAACAGCAAAAATGTCAACTATGTTACAAAAAGTCCTCCAATTATATATCGACCCACATAATAGTCTGGCTGACCCTCACGATCATTCTGCTATTCAGGAAAAAAAACAAACACTCTCTTGCTTCTCGTATAAGGAGGTGCTAAACCCAGGATAAAGCAATAGAGCCCCCTCAAAACAGTGATGATGATGGAACATTTGCACACGAGACGACAAGTACAGTCGTTTCACCAGATAATCCACCAAAAATAAAATGAAAAAATAGCAGCGCTGCCTCACTGCATGATCTAAATCCTCTGCAAAACTTTACATTTTCAGAGTGGTAGGTTACCAGTCTGTCGTTTCATGGAGTGGATTTTGAAAACGTAGATAGCGGAAGGAGAAAAGATAGTCGTCTGAAATGAGCAGCAACAGGGAGATTTATACCTGAATCCTACATGTGGAGAGTCAGATCAGTTCTTAACCAACTGAAACAGAGACTAAAAACCCAGTTCAACATTTATTCATAATATTACAAAGAAACAAACTGATAACTTTATAAACACAGAATGATTCAGGAAACTGTTACATTGAAGGTCTGATTTCACATCCTCATAGTGTTTACAGATACTTTCCTTGTTGCTAAAGTCCATATGCCTTCCTCTTGTCATCCTCACAGTTCTTCGACCTTCAGCTCGACTCCCACCAGAACAGGCCATGTTCAGAGTCCATGTGAGAGCTGGACAGCAGCTCAACAGGGAGCCTGAATGTCTCTGGGTTCTCCTTTCAGTACCAGTAGGACCTCTGGTGCCTCCTGTTCTCCTGGATGCCTAGTTTCTCCATGACCTCCTCCTCCAGGGTTTTCAGAGATGGTACATAGGTCTTTTCTAGAGCGTCTTCAGGACTGGTATCTTTAGGGCCATCTGTAAAGGAAAACAGCGTTCAGGACAAGTTTTGGTCAAAATGTCAGCATTTGCATCAAAAATATTGATAGATTTGAAACAAATGTTGAATAAGCAGAAGATTTTAGAAGTAAAAATGACTAAAAACTTTGTTGGACATGTTCTGTAGTTTTTAGTGAAAAGAACTTGAGTCGATACAGAATGTAAGGGACAGGAATCACGTCACTGGAGGGTTGTTCATTTTGGCAAAAGTTTGCACTCCTCGCGTGTCTCCTACTTTGGAAAGAAATATTTCATCCACTGTGAAACAATCAAACTGCATCACAGAGACCTATTTTTGGTATCCAAGTCTGCAAAGGCAGGAAAAATATACAACAGCTGCTTTTAATGTGCTGACTGTTAGCGACACCTGGAATAAAGCGGTTACTGAAAACAATCTCCCTCCAGTCAAAACACACACACTTACTCTTACCTTTCCACTGCTGAGGCACGATGCCGTCTCGTCGCTCTACAACAGGTTTAGGGATGATTCGACCCGTCCTCGTCGACACACGAACCCTCTCACCCTCCTCTGTGAACTTCCACTCTATGTCAGTGGGTTTCCTGAGAGGCAGGTCAGTATTATTTAATTGGTCTGTTTAAGAGATCTGCTTCATTTGTCACAAAATCCTTCAGCATTAGATTGCAGGGATGCCACTTACTACAGCACACAAGCATTACAGATAAAAATGGACAAAATATTACTACGAAAAATACTATTTAGCTGAATCATTGAAGATCAAATCAAAACTGAAACTGAAAAACACGACCGTTCCAAAGTTTGGTGTCACTTAGAAATGTCTTTATTTTTGAAAGAAAATCATTTTTTTTCCAATGAAGATGACATTAAAAATAACCAGAAATCTAGTGCAGACATTGTTAAAGTGGTAAATGACTGTTCTAACTGGACATTTTTAATGGAATATGTCCACAGGGGTACAGAGGAACATTTCCAGCAACCATCACTCCTGTGTTCTAATGCTACATTGTGTTAGCTAATGGTGCTGAAATGCTCATTGATGATTAGAAAACACTTGTGCAGCTATGTTAGCACATGGATAAAAGTGTGAGTTTTCATGGAAAACATGAAATTGTCTGGGTGACCCCAAATTTTTGAACAACAGTGTATATATTTATTAGGCCCTCTTAGCATAAGAACACTTGGAGTTACAACTTTTGCACAAAACCCCAACATTTAACCCTCCTGTCGTCCTGCGGGTCAAAATTGACCCGTTTTAAAGTTTGATGTGGGGGAAAAAAACATCTTGTGATGTCCACATTTTCAACATTTTTTGAAAATTTTTGAAAATTTTTTGGTGGAAAAAAGAAATGTTAAAAATGTTTAAAAACATTCACAAAAAAAATCATTTGTGAATGTTCTTAAAGAAAATATTAGAAGTTTTACTGATATATGTGTAAACACTTTAGATATTTTTACGATTTTTTGGAAGTTTTTTACTACTTTTTGAAAATATTTACAAAAATCTTCTTGCCAAATTTGGGGGATTTAAGAAATTATTGGAATTTTCTTCCTGAAGGTTTTGCAAATCTTCCGAAAGTTGTGGAATTATTTTTAGCTGATTTTTGGAATTTTTTCAGACGAGGAAACAATATTTTTTGGTGCTCGTAAACTAAGACAACAGGAGGGTTAACACAAATACAGGACTATCTAATTAAAAGCACAACTCATTTGATGATTTTAATGTCCTGACATGGTTGTGCAAGGGCAAAGTCACAGTTTAAATCCAATATTGTGCATTAGCTTACTGTACCTGTCTGAGGGGTCAATGAGGGCGATATCCTGGAGAAGAATTGGAGCCTCACTGGCAATGTAGGTCCCACGGTAACCTGGAGTTTTTCCAACATACCTGTGGTGCTAAGACAAAAACAAGAGCTCACAGTTTACCAACTTAAAAGGCACAACAACCGAGGCGACTTGATGGTAAAGTAGTTAGGACGCAGAGCACATGGACGCTGTCGAGCAGTATCTCCATTACATTACTGCATGTCGGTCTCCTGCTCCCTCTTCAATATTTACTGTGTCTTTACTGCTACTCTTCAAATAATGACGCTAAACAGGACCAGAAACCAAACTGATTATGGCTAAAAGCTTTATTTGGTGCACTTTGTTGGCAGTTGGACCTTCAACACCCTGATCCCAGACATCTGGCTCCATCTGGTGGAGCTAAAGAGCAAAGACAGGGCATTTTACACAGCTACAAAATCATCAAAATGGATCTGCTGACTTGAAATGAAAAAGGTCAATATATGATTGCAGGACTTTTTGTAACATAGTAGACAGGTATCATAGTTGACATTTTTGCTGTTTTCAGGCCTTAAATCAACATGACAGTCTATAAACAAACACCACATGGCATTTTGATATGGCTGTTGACATCCCATAAATCCACACACTACTTTAAATTAAATAACTCAGAAAGCCTTTAGTTGACATTTCAGTGATATCCAGTCATTTTTTTATATTAATACATGATTGTTTCCATAATAAATAATTAGGGAATTTGTAGACATGATCATAATGAACACAAAAAGATTAGTTATTGTACTTTTAATGAAAATGTTTGCGATATATCCCATTGAATTCAAAGTTCCTCAGTTATATATTGACCCAGAAGACAGGCAATGTCATCTATCTGAAGAGTTTAGGTGAAATGGTTTATAATCCTCTTTTATTAGATAATGTGATAAAAAATAATAGGAGATGTACAGAACTAACTATTCAATTAGGAAACACTTCTATTCAGTTGTCTCTGAGCAACAAATGACTTCTTACTGTGTTCAGTCCCTCCAGGATAACCCAGTTTCTGTGTCTGAAGACTTGCATCACTTTTCCCTGCTTCCCTTTGTCCTTCCCAGCAAGAATCTCAACCTGAAAAACAGATTCAACACAGACAGTTAACTCTAAATTTATTAAACCAGGTTTGGGCAAAATTCCACAGATACAGTCACTGAATTGTCTTGTAGCAGCCCTTGAACAAAAACAAATGTATATGAACTTCCACCATAGAATAGTTGTGGAAACACCAGAATGTTACAAACATCCGCTGTATCACCTGTTACAGTTGAATAAGCATTTAAAACATACTTATACAAGAATAATTCAGTGTTAGCTGGATCAGTTACTCCCAGTGCTGATGTATTTAACCCTCGTCTTGTCCTGTGGGTCAAAATTGAACCGTTTTAACCCTTTAAGCTTCAGTCAATTCCAGCCGTTTTCAGTACAAAAAAATCGTTAATATTCTATTTTTAAATAAAAAAAATTACGAAAAATACAGGGAATATTGGACGGGCATCGCGAGGTGCATTTCCTTGAAAATGACCGATTCGGGGATTTTATACCGACTTCAGGACATGTTTTGGATAAAATAGTTTACTGGCTTGTGTCATCTGGATGTAAAAGGTTGGATTATGGCCGTTTTTTGTGGAATCTTTTTTTTTGTGTGTAATAATAAACCTGGAAATGTGAGTCGCGCTGTGTGCGTTGAAGCCGTGTATAGAGAACGGATGGACGAATATTCGTTTTTGTCAGACAAATGTGTTTATATTACCCGCTGTGGTAATCGCATCTGAAAGTGGTTTATACCGGCGGATTCATGAGAATCTAAGCTTTCCATCGGCGTATAGTGTTTGTATAATCGTGTTTGCAGCCGTGGGACATTCTTGAAATTCCTATGCAAATTAGTAGGTGTACCGCCGGCGGTACACTGAAGCTTAAGGGGTTAAAGTTTGAAAATGTGGAACAAAAATAAATTTCACATTGAAACTTGTGATGTCCACATTTTCAACATGTTTGGGAAATCTTTGAACATTTTTTTGAGGAAAAAAAAAGAAATGTTAAAAATGTTTCTTATGAACATTCACAAAAAAAATTCAACCAAAATCTAGAGAAATTTTTGGTTGATTTTTTGTGAATGTTCTTTCAGTTGCTCTGATGGTATGTGAATGTGTCAGTGTCGTGTCTGAATGCACTTCTTGGCTACTTTCTTATAAAAGCCATGCTGCTAATTTCCACTAAGTGAGACGTCGCATCACTTTTGACATAGCAGAAATCTTATATTAACATTGTATTCTGACTTGTGTAAAACGATTTGAGGAAGAGCTTTTCCACATTTCAACACAAATATTACTTCATAAACATCACACAGAAGGCAGAAAACATATTTCGCTAAATCATAAAGCACATTTTTCCTTCACTTTGCTCAACAATTTCACATCTTTCACGAACTGAAATATCCACACACAAAAACACCCTGTGATGAAAACAGACTGCAACAGGCCAGATTGACGAGACTCACCAATACTGAATGCAGTTTGGGTTTTTAATAATGTTAAAAGGAGCAGTTCAGTTAGTTACTGCTTGTGGGAGTCTTTAAAATATATTTTGACATACTTGCAGCATCAGACAGCAGCAGGATCCAGATAAGCTTCTCCAAAGCAGGAGAGCTGCTGGCATTTACGCACATGGAAAAACAGCATTGGTAATTTAAATTAATCACTAACAATCACAAATGATCCCTGACATCAGGATCTAACAGTAAGTTTTCTTCACTTCAGACAGGTGAACTGTCATAGAGTCACAATTTATGAGAAGCAGTTAAATCATTTGTAACATAGCGGAGTGAAGTTCAGTCTTCTGTTTATTAGTGCATCATTATGCTTGGTGTCATTTGATCTACTGTCAAATCTCACATCAATAACAATTATCAATCTGCTGTGGGTATGTTTGAATGAAGCTGTGACAAACAGTAATGTAAAAGTAACCAACGTCTGAATCACCATCACTTTAACAGATGAAGCCAGCAATGTTATGCATCCCATGTGTGAAATCATCCTATTAAACTATTACAGAACGGCAGGCTATCTCAAAATGACACTAAAATATTCTGTTGGCTTCTACATTAATATATGGTATTCCAATAAGTTTGACTTGATTTGACTTTCTAAGGCAATATAATATGAAGAAAAGAAAATTAAAAGTCAGAACATTACTGCGGTGAATCTTACAAGAGACTTACTGTTTGACCCATGAGCAAAACCTTTTACTTGATAAAATCCCTCAATCTCTCTGTAAAAATGTCTGCATGCTGTGTTATTTAAATGACCAGCATGAAAACAGGTGAACTATTTAGAGGCTGCTTGTGGAGAGTTGAAAACTGTCTCACCAGGTCTCCTCTGAGCACAGACCAGTCCTCCGCCTCTAACGGCTCCACAAACACCTTTCTCCTCTTCTTCCCCGGAGGATTCAGCCTCTTAGCAGCCGCCGTCCACGGCCTGTTTGTGCCGTAACGGTAGTCTTTGGGCACAATGACCCTGGCTGCCATGGACAGGAGGGCGGTCAGCCTCATCGTGCTGCGGGGAACAGAAGAACCAAAGCTAGTCAGTTTCTGGTACAGCAGAAACACAAGCTAGGCTAACGCTAGCTTACGGAGACCGTTAGCTTAGCGCCGTTAAACAGCTCTATATAAATACACAGAAACCTCACATTAAACTGCTACTTATGTTTTCAATAAAACTTTTAAAGGCGTGAGTATTAAATAAAACTGAGTCAGAGACGTGCAGAAAAGCGCTTACCCTCTGTTGATGTCAATGTCACATGTAGCAGCGGCGCTTACATCAACACTAACACACAGGCAGCGCCACCTGCCGGACAGGAGGGCCACACCCGGGTCCACGCATGCGCAGTGGCCAAATCCAGTCCAGATCGGAGATTGATTTATGAGCGGAATGCAGACTGCTGAGGGCAAGACGTCCTTCGCTCCACTGCGGATTTATATTTCTCTGTATTCGTACTGCTATATGCTTGATAGGGACTCTACATTATCACTGATATCACTTGTTTTATTTGACATACACTGCACAGACAAAATAAGATCCCTTCAAGGAGAAATTTTGAATATTTATTTGAGTATGTGAGGGTCTCAACCTTGACATTTAATGTGTATTTTCTGTAATATTGGAGGATCCAGCCTACAATATTTAACTTATTCGGGCAAATTTACATAACATATAACACTGAAGTAGATTTTTTATTGCTAGTATTTTTATTTTACTGTTTAATTTTACTAATTTGTGCTGTCTTGATGTTTTGTACATCATTTTCCTGCTGTCTGTCTGACACCATGTACAGCACTTATTTTAAGCGTGCTATATAACATTTATTTAATTTGATTTGCAATGAAATACTGCCTCTTGTTAGGTGAATTAGCAACATTAATTTGTTGGTAAATGCTGTGGGTCGGAGGCTATAATAATGGTGACTAGACTAATACGGACATTTAGCATTTTTTTGTCTGTTTTCATCTTGTTTTAACTTTATCCTAATAGCTATATTGCCTTCAAAGCACTTTGTAAACCCTTGTTTTATTGTCATTCTTATTATTATTATAAACTGTCAGTCAGAAGACATTTATTATGCAAAACTCTTAATTCAAACAGCTGCCTTGCTAAATTAAATTTGATTTTTAAACACAAAATGCAGTTATTATAGTCCATATTGAGGGCAAAACACTGAAGCACTTGCTCAGTACTCAAATTACAACCACCTCTTATTGAGGTGACCTCAATAAGAAACAAATTCTATTTACCTCACCACAAAATTTGAAGAGGGAGAAAAGAAATGATGCAAATTGGATTTTAATGTTATTTATTATACAGATGTGAAAATAATATTTTAAACATAAGTAATTTATTGCAACCTTTGCATTTATTACCATTTATTTGTTATTTTTATTTTCACAGTTTAACTATTTGTGACGATAAATATAATAAATCTCTTGTTACTTTGGAAGAAGAAAATGGAAGGCTACTATTTTAATGTTAAGTTGCAGTTATGTTGTGATGCCTCAGCTGCGTTTCCCAGCCATACTGCTGTATCTCTGTAATTACTAAACTCATTTGCACCGACCACAACAGTTCATCTGTAAAATCTAGAATAGCTCAATGCTGAAACAGGCCCTCGGTTCATTTGGACACCACCCATGTAGGCAGATAAAGTCCATTATTACAAGTCTTACTGTAACGCTACTGTGACGAGGCTCAGGGATATTTATAGAACTCATAAACCACAAGACAAGAGACTACAGTTTCTGGAAACCTGCAGTCGAACATGTAAGCACAAAGAAGCAGACAATCTTTTAAATCACAATTAGAAAACCCAGATTAGAGTTTCAACTCAGTGCCTCATGGATACTAAGAAAGGAGAAGCGAGGATGGATTTAAAACATCGTCTTTACCCCCAAACATTATAGTTAAAAACTCAACCAAACCTCATTACAAATGCAAATCTGTCAGGACACGTTACATAACACCAAAACTAGTTCAGCTATCACAGCCTCTGGGGCCAAGATGTGCTGCAGGGCTCTCTAGAGAGCAAATTATTTATGACAACTGCACACAGACACACAAAAAGGTTCTATTGTTGCTTTATAGGTTTGTATCCCAGAGAAAATGAATGGAAACAGTAAATCAGGTTTGGATGGTTTGAGAAGTTACAGCTGATGGAAACAAAAGATGATCATTTTAAAATGCTTTTAACCTTGAAACCAGAAAAAAGTTGGTTTTAAATTAAGTAAAATAGGAAAGAACAAAGACCACAACAGGGAATTATTTTGTATTTACTAGTTTCTACCACTTGAATTCACTAACAAACTCTCAGACGTCTGATCAGCTGAACTGGTTGGATTTAGTTCAGACACAAACACCAACATTATTCTGGACTGCTTCTGGTTTTCAGGTTTGTTTTCCTCCTTCAGCTTTACACATGAATAAAGTTACAGACATCTGGAACAAGAGTTCAACATGTAGGGAGGAGTTTTACTGCTTTTACCTCCTTTTCTTCTGCATTTTGACTTTACTACACTTGGCATGAACATATGTCATGTTCTCTGTAGCCCTGCTTCAGTCCAACGCTCAGCTCACTGTTTGCTCTGTAGAAGAGAGACATTTACATCCACTGAGGAGAAACTTCATCAGCACCTCTGGGAAGTCACATCTTCAACACACTCTCCTTATAGCTCCTGTTATGCTGACATCTGCTGCACAAACACAACAACTACACTGGACATAAAGAGAAGCAGTTGGCTGAGGATTTTAAATGAGTTACTGAGTCATCCTGCTGCACATTCACTACAAAGACGTGTTTGTTACTAGATTTGTTTCACTGTTGAAACTTAAATTATCACAATAGCTCAGCTGTCTGCCGGTAGAAAAGCATTTAGGTTCATATTAAGGCTCCGTAATGAAACTGACTGAAGGAAACACAGAAACTAGCCACTTGGAACAACATTTAGCTAAAAGGCAGCACATATGTGGAGTCATTACACAAGTATTGATGTATTTTTAATTAGTAAATACAGTCGTAATGATAGCGGCACCTGGTGGATGGACAGGAAGTGACATATGACTAGTCTGTACATACTCCAATCTGCTTCAAACTTTACATGTGTGATCAGACTCTGGCCCTGATGACTTCCACAGACCAATATACAGTCATAATGATAGCGCCACCTGGTGGATGGACAGGACGTGCTGCATAAATGGCCTGTAAAGGCTCCCATTTGCGTGAAACTTTACAAATGTGAGTCTGGCCCTCAACACATCCATTGGTCGAAATACACTCTGTTGCAGCGCCACCTGGTGGACATGCTTCGATTTGCTGACCATAACGGACGCATTCAACGCTGTTTGCAACTTTTTCCTGTTTTTGGTGACTTTTATCATTTTGATCAGAAAGTAAAATACTGTATCTTTCATCTCCAGATACCCGTTTCAAAAAAGTGACTAAATGTTTAGTGCCTTTGTAGGTAGTCTGTGATCTGTAAGTTGTAATGTGTAAATGACAAACTGAAGCATAATATTGTTGAAATGACTTATTTTTTGAACAAATTTAAGTTTGCTCATAATGTTTTGTAAAAAGACAGTTCATTAAATCTGAACATTTTCAGAAAGTACTTTTCTGCACTAAAATAAAAGGGAAAATTTTGAGTTATTATATATTATAGGGTATCATGCTCTGATTTTGCTGGTCTGGCCCACTGGAGATCAAATTCGGCTGAATGTGTCCCCTGAACTAAGATGAGTTTGACATCGCTGGTTTAAAGAAAATAAGCAGGAATTATTGGATGTAAACAGGACACACACATTTTTTTGTAATCAACATGTTTATTAAATGGACTGGCAACTACAATAGTAAACTAAGCAGCAGATTAAGATGAATGACAGCTTCTGAAAATAACAGAGAAAGCTAAACCAAAAATTACACTAATGCCAAATTAAACCCTTGGAACTAACTGCAGATCTGAAGTGGCGTTGGGAGCTTTGACCATTTTATACTTTGAAATCGGCGGCGCGGTGAAGGGAAGGTGGCCGTCTCAGACACAACATTCAGAATTATTTTTTTGTACATAACGTGATGAACTGCAGGCTAAACGTCGCAAAAATACCTGAAAGAACACCAAAGCGATGACAATGACATTCAAGTAACATGGTGAAAAGGCTTGAACACTTGGATCGAGTTTCGCACCAAAATTATCCATAGTGGAAAATGACAACATCATAATTTTTTTTTGAATATGTCCGAACAGATGGTTGAATAAAACACGTCTTTAAAACATCACAAATTTGTTTCACATTCAAAATAATAAGACCACTGAAGTAAAAACAGACTCATATTCCAGTTAAGAGGGTGGGAAACCATAAAGTCAGAAACAAGAGTTAAACACATCTGTCTGTTCTTTGAGTCGATCACGTTGGCATGAACAATTTACTGAGTGCAATCAAATGCACTTGGCCGTTACATCTCCAGCATCAAGCAATAGGAGCTAAATATGACGTAACTGAGAATTAATGGTTTCAAAAGTCTTCCAAATAATTTCCTCAGAAAAAGGTGGCCACAAATAACTTTTCCCCTGCAGCGATCACCACTGCTCCACTTCGACTTTTAACGTTTCAAGATCGAGCTCAGACACAGCAACATTCAGGAATGTCTTTCAACAATGCACATCATGAGATAAACAAGCTACAGAGGGGTTTACTTTAAGAGGAAGTAACAGCTTAAATCCTACAATAGTTCTTCTCAGATGGGGTTTACATATTCGGTACGTTCAAAAGCTAAGTCGTCCACGTATGGGATCGTGTGAAATGAATCACATGATTTGGTCACCTGCAATGAAGCTTATACACACCTAAACCTGCGTTGCATAAAACTGTCAGAGTGAACTAGACGATGATTAATGGGGCAGAAAAAGAGAACTCTGAAAGTGCAACTCATCATGTATCCAACAGCTGAATAAATGATTTAAATGAGGCTGAGAAGCTAGGTGATACAAATGGAAGTGAAACAGTTATTTTATGAACTAAAGCTGAGCGCGTGGGTGAAAATCGGTTCTTTTTCCTGTACAATATCTACGTCTTAAAATCATCCAATGGGAGTATTTGTCTAATAAATTTATCTTTTATCGTGATTTAAATCTTCTTCTTTCGTATTTATGATATATTCAGTGTTTATTCCCTCTGAACTGAAAAATGTTTTGACACCGAGCATTCAGTCTTTGTAATTATGTAATTGCACTTAGAAATAAAAAATATATACACACCAAAATCCCATTTATAAATGAGCCTTAAAGTGCTCAGTTCAATTGTTTGAAATCAGATTAGCAAACTTTTTTGTCTCTGGGATATATGATATTCCAGAAATGGCAAATGAGGATTTGTTTGTCTCTCGATACAAACACTTAGGTTTCTTTTAAAATTCTCCTATTAATTAAACAGCTGAAATCTGGCATCCAGCAGGTAATCATGTCAATGCTTGAATTCCAGAGAGAAGCGTCAAAGGTTCTTGGTTTTCTTCTGTGAGTTGATGTTAAGCGCTGTCTGTTGCAGGCTGCAGGGAGAACACAGAAGAGCAGTGACAGGAATTACATCACCCAGTAGCTCTGACATTCTACAGCGAACATGCACATTCAGTATGGTTTTCATTTGGTGTCATTTGAATACATGTATTTAACATTACTGCTAACCACAGCTTTTTTTCTAGTTGTTACTTCTGTGCAGCCACTGGTTCGTTTGGTGGCAAGTTTCAACGCTTATCTGTGAAACATCAGCTATCAAACATGGATGTTAAATGCATGAAATGATGGAAAGTAAATCATGTTTGAGACATCTATCTATCTAATCAGGGTACCATATTTATTTTTTACTTATACTGTGTATCTTGATAGCTAAGAGCATTTCCTCTTTCAGTGGCAGAAGTATCGCACAAATATTAAGCAAACTGTCAAAAATGAACACTGTTTAAGAACGTCATCCTTCACATTGTGATTTTATTGGCACCCCAGATTCCTCCTCCTTTGACCCACAGAAAACCTACCCAGGAATTGGTCTGATCCTTAGACCCTGTGAGTGTTTACAACCCCACCTTCATTTCAAATCTGGACCAGATGCAGCACCTAACCTTTGATCTAAAACTGCACCGTTTAAAGCCTACGGATTAACTTACTATGCACAATGCAAGAACACAAAAATATAGAAAGGCACATTCAAAAACATTCAATTTCAAAACAATGTTCTTGTTTTTTTGTTTGAAGCCACAGCATGGTTATGGCTAAATTCCATCAGTTCGCAGCTCAAAACGCAGCACAACCAGACCGGCATGCAACACGATGAGTTTGACGTAGACAATGAATGGGATGTGGATCTAGTGGTCATGTATCTTTAGACAGCAAATGTTTTAAATGCATTCTTTGCAGCAACAGAACCCCAGCAGGCCTGCCTTACTGCACAGCCCACATCTCTGTCAAAATTTGCCGTTTTCAACATGCAGGTTGCTGTTCAGAGGCTGTTTGAAAACACTAACATGCTAACAGCTTCAGGGGAGGAAAATGGAGCCTGAAAGACAGAAGCACATTCTACATCCTGTGAGTCACACTTCATGTTTACTCTGTTAACATTATTATACTAGCAGCAGCTTTATTCATGTTTAATTATTAAATGTGTCTCTTCTTCATCCAAGTGTAATCCCACTGTATTATACAGAAGTTTCTGGTGGCCATATAGTGAAAATAATCATAATATTCTCTTGATGTCTGTCCTGAAAGCTTTCAAAAGCCAGACAGGACAATGTGTGAGTGTGTAAATAAGAGACAAGCTGCACAGATGTGGGATTTAAGGTCTGCTTTGATCGAAGGATGAGGATTCTCTGTTAGTATCTCGGGGGACTTTCCCAGCAGGACTAGTTTAAAAGTGTTTCATGTCCTCAGAAAGTATTATAGTAAAAGCAGAACTTTGTAATTGCGTTCACAAAGTTTTTCTATTGTCTGTGTTCACACAAGCACATGAAGACAACTAAAGCAAACTAACTGTTCACTTTGAAAATAAAGTTTCTGCTATTTGGTTTTTCCTAGTTTACTGGAATGAACAGTGGATGGTGGCTGCATGGAAGGAAATGGTAAGATACAACGTAAAGTCTGTGCAATGTGGAGCTGTTGAACCATTAGAGTGTTTCAAGCCCAAAATGTATGGGTCAGCATATTATTGTGGAACTTTTTGTATCATAGTCGACATTTTTGCAGTTTTCAGGCCTAAAATCAACATGGCCGCCTAGAACCAAACACCACATGGCATTTTTACACTAAGATTCTTCTAAATATTATATATACAACTGAGTAAAATTAAAAGTTATTTATAAAGATATTGTAGTAAACCTGCTGACATGCCATAAATCCACAATTGACTCACACACTACTTTATATTAAATAACTCAGAAAGCCTTGGAGTCTTCCAGTCTTTTCTTCAGGAGGAAATGACATCATGTGGAGCAGGTCATGTGATCTGGAATTTTTTTTTTTTTTTTTTCTTTTCTCCGTTTATTTGTAATCATTTACAAACATTAAGGCATAACATTACATTCATAACCAATCAAAATATGCTACTTTGAGTAGAAGCCAACATCAATCAATGATACAATGAAAAATAATACAAAAAAAAAAAAAAAAAAAATTCTTAAGGGTCAGTTTAGAGGTCAGTTAAATTGTAATGCTCTATTTGATTTAATAGCTCTATTGCAGTTTTCAATTTCATGTATTTCAAGGATTTATAATATTCTTTAAACTCATTTATAAAACATTTAAATACGGGAGGGGATTTGAAATATTTAGACTTATGTATATGATGTTTTGCCAATATGAGGATTACATTTATCAACAAGTTATCTAATTTACTTTCCAGAATCATTCCATATAAAATATCAGCCTGAGAGGATAGTTTAACAGTTACCTTCTTATTCTCCAACCATTCTTGGATCTGAGACCAAAAAACCTTAACCAAGACACACTCATAAAAAATGTGACTTGTAGTTTCCATTTCTGTTTTACAAAAGACACATTCATTACTATCAAATTGAAATCTAAGTCTTAAAAATTCACTTGATGGATATATGTTATTGATCAGTTTAAAATGAATTTCTTTAGATTTTGGTAACAAGGGGTATTTTAAATAATCTGTTCTTAATTTCTTGACTTTAATCAATTCAAATTCTCTAAAATCTTGGATTCTACAATATTGTTTGGGATATAAATCATTAGTAAGTATTTTTCTAATAAAACTATTGTTACAATTTCTATCCAAAAAGTTTATCTCTTCTATAAAAAATTAGGCAATCTAGGTACTGAATTGGAATGAATAACTACTTCTTTGGCTTGTGATAGGAATGGTTTAGGAATAGCATTTACAAGATTGAAAAATTGTTTTGGATGACAGCAAAAGTTCCATTTCACCCCAAAGTCATTGTATGAGAGAATATTTCCATTTGAGTCCAGCAAGTCCATAATACACCAAATATTTCTGTCCATCCACTCTTTGTAAAATAGAGATTTGTTCCTTCGAAGAATGTATCTGTTGTTCCAAAGCGGTGTAGTATGGGGGGTAAAGTTATGTTTGTATAACATCTTCCAGTATAGGAGAACCTGCTGATGAAATCTTGACAACTTGATGTTTAGTTTTTTAACATCATAATCGCATTTTAACAAAAACTGTAACCCTCCACAATAAGCAAAAATATTATTTGGAAATGTATTCCAAAAACATCTGGATTCTTTAAAAAGGACTTCAACCAGTTATTTTTAATTGTACCATTCATACACTCATAATCAATAGCTTTTAGGCCACCATGTTCATATTCCTGGAGCAGAACAGCTTTTTTCAAGTAATGGGTTTTGTTGTTCCAAATAAAGTTGAAATTTAGTTGATTTACAGCTTTAATAAAAGATGGTTCTAATGCTAGTGAGTATGTGGGGTGCAGAATTCTAGACATTCCATCAACCTTTGAGAGCAAAATACGTCCAAAAATGGTAAGATCTCTTTGCATCCAAAGGTTATAAATACTTTTACATTTGTTCAATTTATTCTCCAAATTTTCTAAATGTCTTTCTTTTGAATCTTTAGTTATATGTATGCCTAAATATTCGACATGTCGTTTTATATTGAAATTATGTATGGAGGTATCGGGAATACTTTTCACTGGTAAAAGTTCACACTTATCTAAATTAAGAAATAAACCTGAAGCTTTGGAAAATTGCTCCACTGCATTTAAAGCTGTGAGAATTTGACTATGGTCTTTAAGAAAAAGAGTTGTATCGTCAGCATACTGACTAATAAGCAGTTCTCGATCAAAAACTTTGATCCCTTTCAGAGTTTGTATATTTTTTAGGTGAATAGCTAGCATTTCTGCAGCTAAAATGAATAACCCAGGACTACAAGGACAGCCCTGAATTATACCCTTATTTACACACGTGGACAAAATTGTTGGTACCCCTCAGTTAAAGAAGGAAAAACCCACAATTCTCACTGAAATCACTTGAAACTCACAAAAGTAACAATAAATAAAAATTTATTGAAAATTAAATAATCAAAATCAGCCATCACTTTTGAATTGTTGATTAACATAATTATTTAAAAAAACAAACTAATGAAATAGGGCTGGACAAAAATGATGGTACCCATAACTTAATATTTTGTTGCACAACCTTTTGAGGCAATCACTGCAATTAAACGATTTCTGTATTTGTCAATGAGCGTTCTGCAGCTGTCAACAGGTATTTTGGCCCACTCCTCATGAGCAAACAGCTCCAGCTGTCTCAGGTTTGATGGGGGTCTTCTCCAAATGGCATGTTTCAGCTCCTTCCACATATGTTCAATGGGATTCAGATCTGGGCTCATAGAAGGCCACTTTAGAATAGTTCAACGCTTTTCTCTCAGCCATTCTTGGGTGTTTTTGGCTGTGTGTTTTGGATCGTTGTCCTGTTGGAAGACCCATGACCTGTGACTGAGACCAAGCTTTCTGACACGAGGCAGCACATTTCTCTCCAGAATGCCTTGATAGTCTTCAGATTTCATCGTACCTTGCACACTTTCAAGACACCCTGTGCCAGATGCAGCAAAGCAGCCCCAAAACATTACTGAGCCTCCTCCATGTTTCACCGTAGGGACAGTGTTCTTTTATTCGTATGCTTGGTTTTTGAGTCTATGAACATAGAGTTGATGTGCCTTACCAAAAAGCTCCAGTTTGGTCTCATCTGTCCAAAGGACATTCTCCCAGAAGCTTTGTGGCTTGTCAACATGCATTTTTGCAAATTCCAGTCTGGCTTTTTTATGAGTTTTTTTCAGCAGTGGTGTCCTCCTTGGTCATCTCCCATGAAGTCCACTTTGGCTCAAACAACGACGAATGGTGCGATCTGACACTGATGTACCTTGGCCTTGGAGTTCACCTTTAATTTCTTTGGAGGTTGCTCTGGGCTCTTTGGATACAATTCCAACGATCCGTCTCTTCAATTTGTCATCAATTTTCCTCTTGCGGCCACGTCCAGGGAGGTTGGCTACTGTCCCGTGGGTCTTGAACTTCTGAATAATATGAGCCACTGTTGTCACAGGAACTTCAAGCTGTTTAGAGATGGTCTTATAGCCTTTACCTTTAAGATGTTTGTCTATCATTTTTTTTCGGATGTCCTGGGACAATTCTCTCCTTCGCTTTCTGTTGTCCATGTTCAGTGTGGTACACACCTTTTCACCAAACAGCAGGGTGACTACTTGTCTCCCTTTAAATAGGCAGACTGACTGATTATGAGTTTGGAAACACCTGTGATGTCAATTAAATGACACACCTGAGTTAATCATGTCACTCTGGTCAAATAGTTTTCAATCTTTTATAGAGGTACCATCATTTTTGTCCAGGCCTGTTTCATTAGTTTGTTTTTTTAAATAATTATGTTAATCAACAATTCAAAAGTAATGGCTGTTTTTGATTATTCAATTTTCAATAAATTTTTATTTATTGTTACTTTTGTGAGTTTCAAGTGATTTCAGTGAGAATTGTGGGTTTTTCCTTCTTTAACTGAGGGGTACCAACAATTTTGTCCACGTGTGTAAGTTAAAACGATTTGTAGTACCAAGGGTCAATGCCACTGAACTATTCCTTTCTTTGTAAAATATTTGCATTGTTTTAATAAACTTTATTCCATAACCAAAAAGCTTTAAAGATTGTGTTAAGAAGGGATGCTCTAAATTATCGAATGCTTTTTTAAAGTCCAAAAAAACATTAAACTATTGTCTGTAATTAACTCATCATAGTCTAGTAGATCAAGTACTAGGCGAATATTATCATGTATAGAACGGTTTTTCATAAAACCTGTTTGAGTTGTGTCAATAATCTCAGGAAGAGTACGCTTTAATCTTGCTGCATATATATGAGATAAAATTTTATAGTCATTATTTAGGAGTGTAATAGGTCTGAGATTATCGACACGTCTCCTGTCTTTTCCGGGTTTTGGAATAAGAACAATAACTCCTTGCTTCATTGTTGGTGGGAGGTTTCTTTTTCAATTGCTTCTCTAAACACATCAAGCAGAAACTCCCGTAGTTCAGACCAAAAATGTTTATAAAAATTTGAAGTCAGGCCATCACAACCTGGTGATTTATTGAGTTTTAAACTACTAACTGCTTTGTCTAATTCATCTAAAGATATGTTTGAGTCACAAAGTTCAATTGAATCATTTTTGAGTTTGGGAACATTATGGTTTTTATTACATTCAAGAAATCTTCGCAATCTGTTGGTGAGAAGCAAGAATTATATAAGTTAGAATAAAACGAGTATATTTCTTTTGCTATTAACTTAGAATCAAAGCATTCATTACCATTTATTATTAAGGAGTTTATTACATTTTTTTCTTGTCTACTTTTTTCTAATTTAAAGAAATATGAGGAGTTCTTTTCTGCTTCTTCCATCCATTTAGATTTAGATCTTATAAAAGCACCTTTAGCTTTCACTTGGTACAGATTGTCTAGTTGATTTTGTAATTCCAAAATGCTTTGTTTTTGTTCATTTGATGAATTTAAATTGTTACACAAATCATTTATTTGAGTTGCAAGTTCTTTTTCTTTGATATTACTTTTTTGAGCGATATCTTTACTATATCTAATTGAGTATTGTCTTATTTTGTATTTTAAAAATTCCCATTTTCCACAGAATGTTTCAAGGTTTTTATCATTTATAGTTTCCCTAATCAATGCACATACTGTTTTACAAAAATCCTCCTTTAACAGTAGAAACGAGTTAAATTTCCAATAACCCTTATTTCTTTTTAGAGATGTTGGAGGTTTGATTTCCATTGTGATAATAGAGTGATCTGTCAAGGGAGCTGTATCCATTGAGACATTTGCTATGATATGGCACAAGTTATTGTTGACCAACCATAAATCAATTCTTGATTTGGAACCACCATTAGGTTTAAACCATGAAAACTGTTGTGTGTCTCCATATTTTTCCCTCCATATATCAGTTAGATTTAATTCATTGCAAAAAGTTTGAATTAATGCATTATAATAATTTTGGTTGTATTTACTTGGCCATCGATCTAACCATTCATCTGGCACACAATTAAAATCACCCCCTGTAATTATAGCTTCAGTGGGGTAAAGTCTTTTTTGCTCTAATATAACATCAGTTACTTTAGTAAACAGATCTTTGTTTTGAGAAGGAGTATTATATCCATAAATATTTGCAATAATTACAAATGTGCTGTCAATCTCCATAACTATTATAATAAAATGTCCGTGTTCATCTTTTTTAATAGACTTTACTGAGCCTATGTAATTATTTAACAATATTGCAACTCCAGCTGACTTTGAAGTACCATGAGAATAGTAAATTTTATCCCCCCATTGGTTATTCCAAAATTTCTCATCTGCAGATGTCGAGTGTGTTTCTTGAAAAAAGATTATTTGAGCTTTCTGACCTTTAGAAAATAGGAAAATAGCTTTTCTCTTGACCCTATCTTGTAAACCTCTTGTATTCAAAGAAGAAAATAAAAGACTGCTTTTCAAAAGCACCATGTACAAATAAAATAAATAAAATAAGTTAAAAAAAAAAAAAAATTATTATTATTATTTTTTTTTCCTTTTCTTTTCCTTCCCCTTTTTCCCTTTTCCTTTCTTTCTCTTTCCTTCTTTCCTTTTTCTCCTGTAAACGTGTATTAGCTCAATACCACACTAATACGAATAACAAAGGCTTTTAACAGCCAGCAGAACAACAAACTTTCAGAACAATAAGTCAATCTTCAAGTTTTACCCGAGTGTAACATAGTTCAGTATCGTCGTTTTCATGGAGGAGCGGTGATCCTTCTTCCTTCCACATATGCGTAGGGACCCTTGAATCCTGCTTTCTTCCCTTCACCTCGTGCTTTGGCGACGATTGGCCATAACGCATCTCGAGCCAGCTTGTCTTCTTTGGTTAGATCTTCCACGAAGTGTATCTTCAAGTCCTCACACACCTTGTGCTTGTTTGAAGCCCTCCATATTTCATCCCGGTAGACACGCTTGGTAAACTGCATGATGACTTGACGTGGCTTATGGTCAAGTCTTCTCCCAAGCCTATGGACCGTATCCACAGCCTCATCCATCTTCGGCGCCAGTTGTGGTGAAATGCGGCTCAACAGGTTGATAACATCCTGCCTGGTGTTTTCACCCTCTTTTTCTTTGAGCCCGTTCACTCGCAAATTCCATCTTCTTTTATATCTTTCAGATTCTCTGACTCTTTCACGCAGCTCGTCATTTTCTCGGGTTAACTCCGCCACATTACTTTTCATCTCCTTCACCGTCTTTTTGCACTCTTCTAACTCCGCCATAATGAAAGTAATGCTCTCACTGTGGTCATCAACAACATTCTTTATTTCACCAAGCCTATTGTCTTGCTTATCAAACCGTTCAATGAGAGAATTGAGAGAGGCTTGGATGGCAATCAGAATGGTAGTATTAGAAGGTTCTGGAGCAAAGTCCATCTCACCGGTTTTCATTTTCTTCATGTCGTTCTTGTTTGGAGTTGTTGGCAGGCGTTTGGCGCTGGTCTCTTTTGATGCTTTTTTAGGTGATTTAGAAGTCATCACGTCACCAAAAATAACATCCACACAACCGTGTTAAAAGTCCAAGGTTGTTTTGATGGGTAAATCCTTACAACTCAGAGAAAAAGTGAAAGTTTGTGTCTGCCGACCACAGGGCTTCTGCACTACGGCGCCATCTTGCCTCTCCCCCCCGAAACCGAACAATCATGTGATCTGGAATTAACACACTTCCTGAAGAGGTGTTTTTGTAATGGGGAACTTAGTGGAAAGAGATTTCTCAGATACAGATACAATTAGTTATTTTTTCCATATGAAATTTGATATATTGGCAAAAAAGAAATATCTGTCATGATTATATAAACTTAATAAAAAGAACACAATCAAAACTATTTTTAATCAGCTCATTTTATTACTTTATTATTGTTTAGCTAATTAGAAGGTGGTTGTTATAAATTGGGACGGTTATTCAGATGACATTTTAGTGATATTCAGCCATTTTTTATTAATAAGGGATTGTTTCCATCATAAATAATTCTGGAATTTGTAAATACACGATCAATATGAACATGAAAACACAGTTTATATATATATCCCATGGACTTCAAAAGTTCCGCAATTATATATCGACCCGTATCCTCATAATTTAATATTTCCCACTTAACCAAACAAGACAGTGAGCATCTCACCTTGTCTGCTGTTAGCTGGCTGCCTTCTGGAGCCTTTTCCTGGGCCTCTGGTTTGGACTCGCTCAGTGAAGAGGGAGCAGTCGCCTTGGGTCCAGCCACATCGTTGAGCTTGGCCTCTGCATTGGACTTGTTGCTTTCTACTTTAGAGTCGCCTTCCGCCTCTGCATCCTTTGGCCGCTTGGGAGATTCCTATCAAACGTTTGATGAAGTGACGGAGAGACAAACAGCTGAAGAGAATGCACTACGAGGCTCTCTACTTGGACAAACTGGGCGGTTGACAGCTCACCTCCGTGGACTCCTCTGCTTTTCGTTTAGTTCCTCCCCTCTCATTCTTCTCATCGATGACCAGAGCCCCTTCATCCTCGTCGCTGCTGCCCTCAGCGTCTGCTTTCTCTGAACTGCCTGTATCCCCTGCTCCTTCTGATGCGTTGTCCTTCTTTGATGACTAAAGGCAGACATTTACATATAACTGTCAATATCTCAAGATTTCTCAATCAGTGAAACAGTCTAAAAGCATCATCAGAACTGGAAACAATGCATTTTTTAATCCCCATCAAGCAGAAATTCACTCATAAAATCAGCTCCATAGTGCTACCACAAATCAAAAACGTCTTTAAGTGTTGCACTGGCGTCAAGTTTACAGGTAATGTCAGCTTCTTTCAACAAAAAAAACTAATTGAGGTAATCTCCCCGTTAAAGCAGACTCTTGAGTCTTCCCTGTTTACTTTCGCCAAGAGCTCGCTGATGGGAAAATTGTTGTGTTTCTCTGATATATTGTGAGGCTTTCATCATATTCAGGGTTTCTGCAGAAATCAGTCAGTCAAATTTAACGCTATTTAATCTTGCACTGTAAAAATTTTAATGCCACGGCCGTGAAGTTACACGGGTTTGGTTTTTTGTAAAAGATGATTTTGATATGAAAACTGTCTCTACATTTCACTATTTCTGAATCCAGAAACCACCCCTGACCACCAACAGGCTGTGGTCATTCTCTGAATTCAACATTTTCTAGTTATTTTTGCTGGAATTTGCATTTCTCAGCTCTCCTCCACCTGGTCCAGCCTGCCGGTACCCAACAGGCCGGAACAATTATCACAATGCTTCGGCATGTCTAGCAGATGCACGCATCTGAAGAATCGTAGTCTATAATTAATTATATATTATTATTGTCAAATATTTGTCTTGAAAATTGCAGAAGGAAGTTTTAATGCCACTGAGAATTAAATTTAATGATTTTCAATGCCATTTAAGGCCTTAATTTTCACAAAATCAATTTATTGCCTTGCAGAAAGCCTGTTACTGTGTAAAGAGCCCTGAGGTGATTTTTAATTTCCTACTAAATAATAACATTGAATTAAATCTAACTAAATGTCTTTTCACACAAGGGACCTCTAACAACATGATCAGGAGAAAAACTCATGCTTACATCTAACCTGTACCCTAAAAACCGACTTACCTCGTAGGCTTCATGCGTAACAGTGGGGTTGTTCTCGATCTCCCAGAGTCCCTCAGCAAAGCCTTTCCTCTTGTTTGCTTTTCCAAACTTCTCCTTGCATTCATCGTACGGGAACAAATCCTTGGGCCCCAAGAATGCCCTGCAGTGGGCAAACACTACTCAGTTATTTGTCTAAATGCCTTTTGGTCGGTTTTGACAAGGGACACAAGTATTATTTAGACTTCATGTAAAATAAGACTTACATCTTTAACACAAAATACTCACGTCTCATGTGTCCCAAAAAAGAACACTTGATACTTGTTAGAGGGCGACTTCACGGCTCCTTCAGGCAACTCGTCAATCTGTGAATTCAGAAAACAGCTGGTTTTTTAATTAAAAAAGGCACTGAAACTCTTTAGATAGTAAAGTGATAATATAAAATAGGCAAAAGTAGATTAACACTGCAATAAAGTGCAATTCATTTGTGCATATGTTCTTAAATTGTGTGTTATTAGTATCCTTGTGTGTGTCTTTTCTTATTTATATATTGCATATAGTGCATATGTCTGATGTCTTTCATTTATAGATGTGTTCTGATTTTTCTTACTGTCATTTTGCTGCTGTAACGTTGCAAATTTCCTCTTGTGGGACTAATAAAGAATATTCTATAAACACAGGGATGCATACGTTACTTTTCTGCATTACGATGAGTAAAAACAAAGATAGATCTAAAATAAATTAAAGCTAATTGTTTGCTTATTCATCAGCAATGCCGCTTGACATTTCTGAGCTACAGTCCTCATGGATTCGTTTAGTTATCAGTTACCTTTTCCAATAGTCAATAATAGCCTATAAATAAAAAAATAAAAAAAGAAAACAGTGAGGTAAGGACTCACAGGAATATTATAAATTTGCTTGTTCTGTTTGAACAGTTGGAAAAAAAACATTTATATAATAACAAAAGAGAGAAAAGCAGCAAATCCTTGACTGCCAGATGATTTTCTGTAAATTAATGATTTCATGGTTTCAACAGTAAAGGTTTTAATGTGAATTTAGGTTTATAGGACTGCAACACAATAGAGCATTCTTCATTGCTAATTGAGAGGTTTTTCAAATGAATGGCTCCGCTGGATGAAGCGCTACCAGCTACTGTAAATTCCCCTCTAATTTAATCTCCTAATGAGCCCAATGTAAGCAGAGGTCACCGTTTCTCATCCTTGCTGTGCACCGTTTGGCCTCAGGGCTCTGCCAATATTTGCGAGTTTTAAATAAAGACCGTAGCGCAGGAAAGCCCTGGTATGATGGGCGATCAAGGCGTCCGTTTTTGCCTCAGCCAGATGGGCCTTTTGGCATTCCCAGATAGGACCACTGTGTCAGGATAGGTGGGGCTGGGCCTGCAGCCTGTTGACATGAGGCACGGCTGATAAGACTGACCACAGAAAAAAAGGGAGGGAAAAAGAACCGATCAATAGTGACACTAACTTGTCTATTTTGGGTCAAAGTGCAGAGCCAGTGGTATTTTCATTGAGATGCACAAACTGTGAATGGAAGTTTGAATGGACATCAAAGGACAAGCTGTGCAATCCAGTGTTTCCTTTGCAACTGTGCAGGCCAGATGTGCACATTTTTGAGCTATTTTTGCTGCTCTTTTCTCTAGTTTTACATGTAGTTATAGCACATAAAAAGTGCCAGGCGTTTAAAGGAGAGCATGGAGTGACTTTGAAGTTAATTCACATGTTCTCCTGCTGAATTATTTGGAAACATTGACGACCAAAAGTGAGACTACTGACAGACATTACGTTATAGTCTTATATCACTGCTGGTCATGAGCTGGAAGCAGAAAACAGAGTCACCTCTTCGCAACAAGTGTGTTTACAAAGTACCACAGCATATGGCTACACAAGCAGCCATTAGTCTGCAATGCAACAGTTTAAAATACAAAAAAGGGACAGAAACTTATTAAGCTAATTGCTGTTTTTAACGTTATTTCTCGTCTGTGAGCTCTGACAGCTGAAGCGGACCGCCGAGTAGTATTTAAGCTACGACATGACCGTTAATTTATAGCCATCTTTTTTTAACGGTTACGAAAAGTGTAAAGTTGACATTAGCCCAACAAGGCCCCTAGAGAGACACGAAAGCGACACGTTAAAAGGCAAAACGGGCAGCTAGCGACTGTATTTTTGATTCATTTTAGCCCAAAACGGCGAAGTGGATTCATCTTCCTACATGATGAATCACCTGAAAGAAATTTGCAACCGTCTACAGTTGGCTAGCCGTGTGTGTGCGCGCGCGCGCGTGTGTGTGTGTGTGGATGCTGGGCAACGCTAGCTAACAGCTAGGCTAGGCTAACTAGTGTTAGGCCTCGCAGGTAAACAAGTGACAGGAGCGGGCAGCCGAAACCACAAACCTGAAGGTGGAAACCACACATGAATCGGCGGGTTCTTACCCTGGCAGGCCAGTGCGGATACCCCTTCATCTTAGCGAACACCAGATCCCCGGGTTTGTATTCCTTTTGCCTGTTGGACCTCGGCATGTCTCCCGGTAGAAACGGCTCCTTGCGTGCGTTAATTAAAACACGGTGGTTTTATTTAAAATCCGTCACCTCCTGCGAGCGAACGAGCCAAGTGTCCGTTTGTCATCCAAATCAAGCCAGGCGCGGAAAAAAACTGGAGCAGAAAGACGCGGCAGAGGCGACTTTTCTTTTTTTTTGGATTCAGTGGCAGCGCGCTTCAACCACGACAGGGTATAAATATGCGGCTCTGCTTAGCGGTGTAGTTTCTGCGGCTAAACGCGGCAGATAGACTGTTTGGTATCAAGGCTGTCCCACAATCCACTGGCTCGTCCCTCCGACTATTTGGGTTTGAAATTGAAACCCGCTTTCCTCTTCGCAGACGCGCCCCCAGCCAGCACCTGGAGCAGCACGGTGAGCGCCCCTGCCGACCGAAACAACACAACCCTCACATGGAAGACACGTTCAAAGACATGTCTGGATTTCAATTGATTTTATGTAAAATAAATAAATAAAAATATTCTATATTATTACTAAATTACAGATTTTATTTATTTATTTGCCTATTTATTTATATATGTCTTTATATATTCATTTTATTAGTAATTTTCACTTACTTTTTTGATTTAGATTATTTTGTCTATTTTATCTATTATCACTACTCATTTGCTATAATAAATTTATTCTTACTTTTAAGTCTGTTTTAAATGCTTTTTTACTCGAGTTTTTATTATTGTTCATGTAAGAAACATTAAAAGACATGCTCTTCAGTCTGGATTTTAATTGATTTTATGCAAAAAATAAACCGTATATGTAAAAATTATATACATATGTGTGTGTATATATTTTTTGTCTATTTATTTTATTATTCCTTCTTTTTTAAGTTCCATTTGCTTTTATAAATTTACGCTTACTTTTTAGACTGTTTTATTTTTTTTACTTCACTTTTTAATATTGTCTTTTTTGCTTTAATGAATTTTACCTTGTTTATTTAGTATTTTCTATATATATTTTATCACTTCATTTTTCAATATTATTTGATTCATTTATATGGATTTTCACTTACTTTTTATATATTTTTTGTCTATTTTATCTGTTGTCACTTCTTTTTTAGTTTCACTTGCACTTATAAATTTAGATTCACTTTTTTGGTCTGTTTTAATTGTTTTAAATAAATCTGTTAAAAGTTTTTAATTTTTCACTTCAGTTTTTTAATATTGTCCTGTTTTGCTTTAATAAATTTTCGTTTACCTTTAGGTCTATGTTATCTATATTTTATCACTTCATTTTAAAATATTGTTTTATACAGCTTTTTATTTAATTGATTTTAAATTATAAAAATATGTTATTAAAAAAAGACAGATTTTATTAATAGAAGTATTAATATTGCACATATTATTGTCTTTACTGCACATATATGATCTGTAATCTTTCACGGCTCACGTTTATGTCACACATCTGTAATTTTGGGCTTAGTGGACAAACTGGTCATACTGTGAATAAGTGATTTCAACACACCAGCGGCTCATACGACAGCACAGTTTAAGGAAACAGCCCAGATTTACTGACAATATGCATACAGTATTCAAAATCTATAGGCATTTCCCAATAAACAAACCACAACCTCAAAGCTTTTGCAATCTAGGTGGCAAAGAGAAAGTGATGTACAGACTAGAGCAGATCATTCGACAAAGGTGAAGCAACTAAAAAGCTCTGTAATCTCGAGCTCAAAGCCACAAATTAGTTGCAAAAAGAGTAAATAGAATATTATTATGTGACAATGAGCTACTTCCACATGTAGACAGGCCCATGAAGAAGTATTTCGGTTTTACTGGACATATTATTACTGCTCAAACAGTCTAAATCCCATTTTTAGTCATTCCACATTGGTCAGAAATATGTAGAAAACTAGACTTTAAACCAACTCATGACTGTTCATTGGTTGTTAATTGTTCCAGTTTATCCCGAACCAGTCAAGTTCTTCCACACCAGCACAACACTGTTTCTTAATGGACCTCAAGAAAGGATCCTCATCAATCTATTCCCACACATATAGTCCAAAATACTGCTGTATCCTTAAACAAAAGAAGATTTTTTCCTTAACTGAACAGGCTTGCTATTGGTATTCTAATTCACTGAGGTGCTGCAGGGCATCAATGAAATGTGGGCTCTGATTCAGCCAAAATTCAAGTACAAATGCAGCTGTCACTTCATGGCCCAGTTGACAATCTAACAGACAGTGGAGGCAACTAAGAGAAATCAATCTGTTATGGGCACTTTTGCTTTTTCCTGCAAGCTAATCAAGGTAGTGAATTGAATTATATGGTCACTGTGTTGTTTCTATTGAGCTGATCTTCTGCAGAAATTGATTTTAAGTGAGACATACCACACAAAGCTACACATTTCTCTCTAAAAGCCTGATTTTCTGATTTTTTTAATACATTCCTTAAATGACAGCCGTTAGAACACACACACTAGTTTATTTTTACTACAGAGGCATTGATTTAAACCCTGAACAGATGGGATGTTAATTTCTCTCTACGAACACAGCAATAACAAACCGCCAGATGCTGAAATCATACCAGAGAAATGATAAGTTCTGTTTTAAGAAAAAGACATTAACTGAGTCATGATGTTGTTTTTTTTTTTTTAAAACTGAATTTTAAATTTGAAACAGATCACATGTAAATTTTAATCCTTTGCTACTTTTGGGTGGAGTACCAACATGGTCGTAGCCAGAATTTCTAAAAATACTGAGGCCAGGAGTTCCCCTAACACTCTCTTCAACACACACACACACACACACACACACACACACACACACACACACACACACACACACACTAACAAAAACAAAGGAAAAAATATGAAATCACTTCAAATTTTCACATTTCAGATTTTCTGTTTGTGGATCAATTATCGTTTTTTGGAATTCCATTTTTAAACTTTTTCCACACTGGCAGTAAAATAGAAATATATTAGATGAATGCATTAAAGATTATTTTGTCAAAAAGTAGATTAATTTAAACACAATGATGTAGAAAATACTGCAATGATTCCGCTTATAAATAGACTCACAATGTGTAAAATGTTATTTATAGAATAATCATTAGAATTTCCCATAATATGGCTTAAACATTCCTTAACAAATCAGAAAACATCACCACTAAGTTCTTGAATAGCAGCTACAGTCGGTGCTGCCGGTGCTTAACTCCAGTAATAAACATCTTATAACTGGAGTTACACAGCTATTATTGTACAGTAGAGTTTATACTAAGGTTTAATGCACCAAGAAGCTGGATGCCAACCGCCGTAAAACAAGAAGATACTAAGGTTTATTCCCACTCTGTCCAGTAGAGGCGGTGCTGCACTGCAGCGTTTCAACTACTGATAAAGTACACAAGAAGAAGAAATTGCTGCGCAGAAAGGTGCGCAGTGGTCGTTTCTTCCAACACCAATGATGGAGGCGAATGTTTTGATGGAGTCTTGGGACTAATGAGCTCAGCTTGCTGGCGTAGCTACACACTCTACTACTGCATTGTGGTTTAAAACAACAGCAGCTGCACCTACCGACGCCGTTTTATGCGCAGTAATAGTTTAATTGAACTCGTTTAAGGAGGAAATGCTCAGTTAGCTAACACCGTTTGCTGCGGTGGCCTAGCTAACAGTAGCTAGCTCTGTGAAGTTGGACTCTTTTCAGTCACTCAGCGAACTGTGAGGCCTACTTGTGACCCGCCGTATTTTTATTTTATTTTTTAAAATCACTTTACAGCTTCGCCTGGAATTACTTTGTTTTCACTGTGTCTGTGGTGATCAAAGATTACCTTAAGTCAGCTCGTCGGATAGCTAGTGGGAGTGAGATCTCATCAGGGTGAAGTGGGTCTCCATGTCCACGAGTCTCTACAGCTTGCTAATCATTAATAACATCAGCAAACATGTCTTTGGTCGCCTATGGCAGCAGTGATGACAGTGACTCGGAGGAAACTAAACCGTCGGCAGGACTCTTCTCTGTCCTGCCAGCTCCCAAAAAATCAGGATCAGCTGGTGGGAACGATGGACCAAGTAGGGAGAGAAAATCAAACTATTCAGCAGGAGAAAGCACATCAGTGGATGACTTAGATCCTCCTCCAGCTAAGGGAGGCTTATTCTCCAGTTTGCCTAAACCGAGGAAACGAACAGAGCCGGTCAGAATCACTGTACCACAGATCCAGAGACAGGATGTGAGTACTGAGTCCCTTCAGCCTCATACACGGTGTAACAACTGTGTTACTAAATGATATGTTAATAATCTATGAATTTCTTGTCCACAGTCAGACTCGGATGATGATGAACCAGCAAAGAAGAGACAACCCCAGGTAAGGAAGTGTCTCACTGGGTTGTGATTGCTTTCATGGCACCAATAATGTTGTTCTAATCCCAGTTTCAGTCCATATTGTTAATACAACTGTCTTTTTTTTGAAGAATTTCCTCCCCAGTGAGACTTACAAATGGCAGAAAAATATGCCTCATCTGTCCATCTAAGATAATTCAACTGTCATGATCACATTATGGAAGTATTTGTGATGTATATTTATGACAAAACACTGGAGTAACTAAATTCCACAGTGTTCCACATGTAAACATTGCCGTGTTTGGTATGCATGCCAGCCTCAATGTAGCTTTTCCACCTCCCCCTTTAGAGTTTCTCAGCGTGTCCAGTCCTTTAAAAGAACATAAAAATAAAGAACCCATGACAGAAAAGATATCATTTCATTTCATTTGCAAAAGTAGCTGCCTTTCCTTGATGTCAGACTTTTCCCTCTATACCCACATCTCCTTTCTACATCAGGGTGCGGGTTCAGGCCTGTCCTCCCTACTGCCACAACCCAAGAACCTGACGGTGAAGGAGAAAGACAGACCTCTGATTCCTCATGCACTCACCAAACGACAAGAACCTAAAGGGCCTAAACCTGGAACTCCTGCTCAGGGTCTGCTTGGTTCTAGTGCGTCTCCCTCTGCCATCAAAGCTGCAGCAAAGTCAGCAGCCCTACAGCTGGCTCGGCAAATAGCTACAGACGACCAGGACAACGAGGACGACATAACCCCACAGAACTACTTTTCCCTGGGCGAGAGCTCCCAGCCTCTCCCTGCTGTTGTCCCCAGCTTGGACACGGAGCCTGGAGCCCCCTCAGAGCCTCTTCCTGTCACAGCTGCAGACGAGCCGGGACAGTCAGACGCCCCTCTCGACTTTGGGGGGAACCATGAGGCAGCAGGATGGGGAGGTCAATATCGGCAATATCAACAACCCATAGCAGACCCAGAGGCTTTCCCTCAGGTAGTAATGACTTTATATTTCATATGCATGTCAGATTAAACGGAATGTGTTCAAATTTGCTGAAGTCAATTTATTAAATTGAGTATAATTTCATGGCTGCTACTCAATGTCACCCTGACACCCTGTATGTTAATCATTAGCCTCATGTGTGAATTCAACAGTTAACCCTCCTGTTGTCTTCATTTACAGGCACCAAAAAATATTGTTTCCTTGTCTGAATAAATTCCAAAAATTCTGCAAAAAAAATTCCTCAGATTTCTGAAAATTTGCAAAAACCTTCAGGAACAAAATTCCAATAATTCCTTAAATGTTTCCCTTAAAAGCTTTGTTTTTAAAGAAATGACAAGAAAATTCTTATACATATTTTCAAAAAATGAGTAAAAAATCTTGATTTTTTTTTTTTTTTTTGTGAATGTTCTTAAAGAAACATTTTTGGAACATTTCTTTTTTTCCCCACCAGAAAATCTTCAAAAATTTCCCCAAAAATGTTGAAAATTAAGTTTTCACTGTGAAAATATATATTTTTTCCACATTTCCAAACTTTAAAACCGGTCAGTTTGACCCGCAGGACAACACAAGTGTTACAGAAAAACCAGAGCTGTCACTGCACATGTCAGAAATGTGATAATTTTGACAAAATGGATGTAAACCAACATTAATGAACTCAAACATAGAATGACATCCCAGCCATTGTTTTCTGTGAACAGGGATACTATAATGAGCCATACTACCAAGATCCCAACCCTGGATCCACGGAAGCTGAGGAGCCCGGTCACTCCGCCATGTTTGATGATGAAGCGGTAAGATGCTTCATTTTGCTCTTTCCTTGACACTTTTTAAGTGGGTTAAATATCGCTAGTTTTGCACCTTGTCTTTGTCTGGTCATCATTCTTTTGTTTCTCTACTTAATAAAGTAAGTCTGTTCTTTAACTGCCCTCCTGTCTTGTAGTTCATGCGGCTGCAGGGGAAGAGAAACCGAGGCAAAGAGGAGGTGAAGTTTCTGGAGATCAAAGGGGACGATCAGCTGAGTGGGAACCAGCAGTGGATGACCAAGAGCATGTCGGAGGAAAAACAGAACCGCCAGTCCTTTAGCAAGGTGACCTGAGCAGCTTTCTGTCACCGTGATGGCTGCATGTTTTACATAAAAGGCCCTAAATAGACAGGGTTGGGTGTGAGAGTATTTGCAGCTTGGTTTTCTGAGCTTAAGAGGGGTTTATGTGTTAGATTTCACAACAGGAAGATCATGTATTTTTTCTGTGGTATGGATTTACACTCAGTTCAGACTGGGAACACCTAAAGCCCTCCAGCTGTAAAATATTATATGACCTATAATTGGAACATTTAAGAGGGAAGCTCTGACTATTGAGGTGTCTGTTAAAGAAAAAATAAATGTACTCGATACTTGCTGTGTTGTTACAGAAATGATGTAAGGAGAGTCAGACAACAAGTAAAACCAGGGTGTGCTGTGACTTTGTAGAAATGAATCATGCAGTACTCTTTCAGAGGAAATGACTTATTTCTGTTTCCTAATTATAAGCAGGAAAACTTTGTAATGTAGCTCAACATGACCTCTGCTTTTCTTGACCTGTGTGCAGAAAAAAGGAGAGCAACCTACAGGACAACAGCGACGCAAACACCAGATAACGTATCTCATTCATCAGGTGAGTGAAGCTAAAGCTCAGACTACACTTTCAGCATTTGTATGATGTAAATTTCATCATGCTGTGATCGCCTCACGGATGTTTATCCAGACCTTTAAAGGATCATGTCTTATATTTGATATTGGGTTTCTGGTGTGGCAATATTCACCTATAAATGAGATGATTTAGTCATTTCCAGGTGTTTTCTTCTGCTGGGGGAAGTTTAAGGAGTAGGAATTCAGAGTTCAATCAAATGTTGTGGCTGTAACTGAACACAAACATAATAACTTGGAAAAAAAGAGCGTGCGATTGAAGACTGACCCGAAGCTCCCCTGACATGAAAGTACACTTTCTGTGTGTTTAGTGGTTGATATAAATGTATAGAACTTGGGGGTGTACAGTAAAAACATATGAAGACATTCACGTCTGCCCCTCTTCAAGCCCCTCCACATCTTAATAGCCTCCAAACTTTACAAGCTTTTACTGAGCTGCTACATTCCAGCTAAGGAACCAATCGTGGTCTAGCTTAAACTTGGTATAATCCTGCCCTTCTGACTGCCTGTCTATTCAGAATGAGCAGCTGCCTTATAGTCCACCAGTTTATTTACGGTCTAAAGTTGCGTCTGCTAGCTCTAAAATGCAACCAAATGCTCTGCTGGTGGCTGCACGAGTGAACAGAAGTGTCTTCCTGCACTCCCAGCATCTGAGGAACTGAAGACTCAGTGTTTTTTTTTTTAATGCAATCCAAATGACCCGCAACAACTGGAAAATCCTCAGTGTTAATGCATTGTGTGGTGAATCTGGCTCATGTTACAATTAGCTTTGAGTTTCAGAATTTGCAGAATTTCTCGAGCTCATTGACATTCACAAATGGTGGAAACTTAAGGACTGTGCAGGCTACTTTGTTTTGTTCAGTGCAAACTAAACTTGCTCAGTGTTTACATTTGTTTGCTTCTCTCCTGCTATCTGTGCTCACATGTACGAGATTTTAATACGATTGAATTACCAATAAAAGTGTTATCAGCTACGTATTTTCTGTTTCTGTTGTCAGACAATGAAACTAATTTGAAATAGAGACTGAAAAGCAGCCCATTACGACCACATATGAGACATTATTAATTTGCTGATAAGGGGCACAACTCTGGACCTGTGAGGTTCATAAATGATTTGTACTCTTACTGTAATGTACTCTTACTACGGCAAGTTTATACATTCCTTGTTTGCACAGAGCTAACCTCAAGCTTTGTGTCGACTACAAAGTACAAAAGATTTAGCAAAAAAGCTCCTGTAAACTTTGCCGGTACTTTCCTGTTTGGATTTCGGTGCAATCGGCTAATCAGTGAATCATTTGGAGTGTTTTTCTTGGATCACACCGCAAGTTTTATTTATACAACCCGCTGATGGTCTGATCAGCTCGCTGGGAGGGGATTTAGTCACATTGTTCGTACACTTGACTGCATATTCAGGCCTTTGGCTTCTCTATAAATAGAGATTTTCCCCTGAAATCTCTCCTAGTCTAAAGCCCCCATAGTTAGACCTGCATAGCATTCACTGATCCGGTGTGGTGAGCAGATTGGATCTATTGTTTTTCTTTAAAAAACTGGTTCAATTTACCAAGAATTTTGCTCTGTTTCCAGGCGAAGGAACGTGAGCTAGAGCTGAAGAACAGCTGGGCAGACAACAAGCTAACCCGCCGGCAGACCCAGGCCAAATACGGTTTCTAGATGTCACAACTGTGGACTTACTGGTGGCAAACGGAAACAACACGTCAGAAGTTAGAGTAGAACATCCCAGATTTACCTACACAAAGGGAAAATTCGGAACAAAAAGTATCCAAATCTAAATCCAGATTCTTCTTCCTGTATTTGTGTTGAATATTCAGTAGTTCCTTTTGCTCCTTTGTTAAAACGTCACTCTGAAATCTTAAATCCAGTCAGCCCTGATTCTCTCCTGTCATTTACAGCGAACATAGGCACAGTACCTTCATTGCAATGTACCAGTATTTTTAAGGATAATCAGTGGCAGAAAAGATGTACCGTGACCCTGAAGTGGCCATTATAAATGTTCTTCCTTTGAATGTGTATGCTTCCTTTTCATGGTGTACTCTGAGGTTTGTTTTGTGGTTAAAAACATGAATCTACAAAAAGGTCTGGTTCTCTGGGAATTATTCAGTGAGAAATGAGCCGAAGCATAAGAAAGCCGTTACATATTTATATGTTGATAGAATAAGAATGTTGCAGTAGCTCCATAGAGAGAAAAAGGTTTTTCCATGTCTTGGTTTGTCTATTTTCACTTCTTCCAGCTGGAAACTGAATTGCCAGAGAACCAAACATGAACTTTATTTTCAGCTGGTTCTTTAGCTGCATTAAAGATCAGAAATGTGTCTGATTTTTCACATTAAATAGGAACTTTACCTTAGTTTTACCTCATAAATAACCGAATGATTACCTGTTAGACAGAAAGCTCATTTCAAGTTGATATTTTATGCTCTGAGAGTGCTAGAGTTTTACTGTTTTCTCTTGAATGCTCCACTTTGATTTCAGTATGTCTGATTTATTCTCGACTGTTTTGGCTGCACAAGGCGTTATTAGGAGAAAAAAGCAATGAAGTGTGTCTAAAGGTCAGACAAGATGCTGCCGTTTTCTCCAGCTTTGAAGAATAGAACTTTTCTATAGGTACCGAGGCACTGACGTTTATTTTACCTCCATCTTTTCTCTCTTTTAAGTAGACCACACTCTATCAATGTTCTACTAGTTCTCAACATGTAGCAACATGAACTCATGAGCCAGTTTGAACCGTAACTCCTCCAAATGTGAACTGCTGCAGGTGGTGGTGGGTCGCTGCACCTGCCTCAAAGATTTATCTGTTTGGTAGAAACAGCGTTTAGACTTTAGTTAACCTGCAGAGCTTCTGAGAAGGTGTGTTTACCAGAAGTAACTCGCTCCACTTTGTGTTTGAGAATAAAGCTTAAACTCATTAAAATCTTCAGCAGGCGTCATGTCAAAACTAGCAAAACACACACCTGTGTTTGCAGGTTTTTATTGGCTCTCACATTCCAAATTCGGCCACTAGCGGTATTTATTGGCCTTGCTCAAAGCGCCCCTCTTTGTTTACCTTCTGTTTTGTGTGTTGTGCAGTTGAAACTGATGAATAAATTTGTTGCCTCTCCTCACTCCAAACCTTTGAATGTCTACTGACAGTTATTATGACCCAAAAAACATGGTGTTATGCGACAATCACCGTACGTTTGTCTGTCTGTCTGTTAGCAACATTACTCAAAAATGAACAAACAGATTTGGATGAAAATTTCAGGGAAGGTCAGAAAAGACACAAGGACCAAGATTTTGGCAGTAATGCGGTTTATAGTCTGGACCACGGATTTGCTAAAGATTTCGGTATCATTGAGAGATGGCGACACTGTAACTATGACAACAAGTGAACAGTAAGTCAGCTGCTTGCCAACGATCACATGATTGTGATCCTACTACAAATCCACCTCTGAGGACTTATCCGTCAGAAATGATACGACTGAGCAGCCTTGGCGGAGTACTGCGCTCTGAGTGCTTTTCTTGTTATTGCTAGTTTTACTCTTGTAGAGGTTTATGTCTTGTGAAGATTTGCATTAACTTACACCGAGTCCCGTTAGCAAAAAACTACTTTCACATGCAATGTTCCCGGTTAGCCCAGCTACACAATCCACCAAATCCACTCCGGACATGTCGTGATAAAAGGAAAAAATATAAACTCTCCGGTTTATTTTGTTCCCAAAAATATAATTCGACAGGCAGGAAAAGTGTGGCTGGCTAATACACTTACTGTACCTTTTTGTGAACGCAGGTAAGAAAACTATGCTTCTCTCACTATCGAGCACAGACTGACACTGCCGTAAAACGAAGGGTAAACAAAACATCTGCGTCTGCGCTTGAGACGTTAAAGGGCAGCTACACCTTTTTATCAATATGTATGCACATCTTAGGTCATCATATTAAAATGAAACTCAAATTATATTTAATTATATGTTCAATAAGCTTCTCCCTTTTAGCCACTACAACTCTGATTAAGAAAACAACACACTCACGTGTCACCCCTTCATTCCATTTCCCACAATTCTTTTATTTGTTACTGTCTGTCAGACCTCTAGATTCAACCACCTTTTGTTCTTTGTTGTCTACTTACCCTCTGTTACTGATTAGCAACCATATGCAAATTAACCACTATTCACCCTCTGACATCCCTATAAATTGTGTCCTCTTGCAAATGTTCTGGGTCAGTTTACCATCACAGACTCATGCTCCGTGTTGGGAAGCCCACTGTATGCCGGAATACCAGTAAACACCCCACTACAGCAAACTTCGAAGGACTAAGAGTAAAATTTCTGCAACAACTCTAATGCAGGTATTTCATACAGTAAACTAATCAGGTTTTGTATTGTAAGCTACATGGAAGCCGACCATAGTTCCCTTCAACACAACACTGTTTCTTCCCATCACCATAAAACCGTAGATAACCTTTGATTTTCCACATCATTGAGCCGAAATTGAATAAAAAATGTATTCTTGCGTATTACATTTTAATGATGCACTCACAACCAACATTACAGGGATTCAGTTGTTACATTTGTCCTCCATAAAACTCACAATCTTTGTGATGTTTGTACGTGTATTACAGGCAACAATATCCTCTGTGGTTCTACAAATACGCTCATTTAAAGTCCTTTACTTGGTTTTCGGGTCTTCACTCGGTGTTGCTGGTGGTTCTTGTGTCGTTCCTACAGTTTCCTCAGCAGCAGTCTCTTTAGCAGCTTCACTCTCTGCTGCTGCTTCAGCCTTTAAAATAACGCCCTCCTCATCAGCAGCTTCTGTAACATCTGTCTGCCGCTGCCTTTGTTCTTTCAACATTTTCTGATGGCTCGCAGAGAAGTCTTCATACGGCACCAGCGATATGGGGACACGAACTGTGTCCATTCCATTAACCTGGAAGAAAAGAGTGAGCGAGAGTCACGACGTTCTGTAGAACATCAGTTCAGCTGCACCTCGTTATCATTCTGCTGGAGGCGGAAAAAACACACTGAAATCACACAAAGACAAGCAAACGAGCTCTACTTGATGCAAAAGTTTGATCAGAAATTGAAGTATGTGATGCACCCACTTATACCTTCCTGTTGTCCTCATTGACAGGCGACAAAAAATATTGTTTCCTTGTCTGAAAAAAATAATAATTCTACAAAAAAATTCCCCAAATTTCTGAAAATTTGCAAAACCTTCAGGAGGAAAATTCCAATAATTACTTAGAATTTTTATTAAAAAAAATACTAATTTGGCAAGACAATTCTTGTAAATATTTTTCAAAAAAAGAGTAAACATCTTCCAAAAAAATCCTAAAATATTTAGTGATTACATATATATCAGTAAAACTTCTATTTTCTTTAAGAACATTCACAAAAAAATGTTCTTAAAGAAACATTTTTAACATTTCTTTTTTTCCATCAAATGTTTAAAGATTTCCCAAAAATGTTGAAAATGTGGACATCAGAAGTTTCACTGTGAAAATATTTTTTTTTCTCCACATTTTCAAACTAAACGGGTCAATTTTGACCCGCAGGACGACACGAGGAAAAGAACTTCTTACCGTAATTTCACACCAGTATTCACCCACTTCCTTCACCGACTCAAATGGAAGCTTCAGTGCATGAGGCGGCACGACCACGCCCAGCTAAGGAAGGTTTAATTAAAAACAACAAACAATTTATGTTCAGCAGAATCACTTCATGACAGTATGATTCTAATCAATTAGAAACAGAAAAGTGAGGTTGAAAACAGACGTAAAACCAGCCGTACCTTCTTGACCAACTGTCTGCAGACGATTTCTTTGTTAACCTGGAATTCTTCAGAGGGCATTTGATGAATCTTCAGCTTGGAGCGTTTGAGGAAATCCACCGTCTGCAGAAACAGCAGGAAAGCTTTGCTCAAAATCTGACGGCTCTTCTGTTGCTGCTTCCCAACTTTTTAATTCTGACTCAAGCGAATGATCTAAACAGGGAGGAGAATCCCGAAAACTTTTTTTTTATATCTTCTGCAGATTAAAACTCACCATTTGCCCGGTGCGGGTTTGGACTCTGTCCTCTAGTTTGCCATCATGGAAAAGCTGCACATTAAAACAAAAAGTTGACAATGATGAATACACGATGCTGTCTGATATGTGGAGAATAAATGATGGATTTTACATTCAGTACACACCCTCAACTCCTCAGCAAACAACGCTTTGTTCTCCGGTGATGGATAGACTGCGAGGCCTTCAGGCAGCAGCTTGTTTCTGCCGACAGACTTCCTCACGAACACGGTGTCTCCTCGCCCGCCGAGCTCTGTCATAAGAAACATTTTAGTACATTTTCCTTCCTGGGACAACTGTGAAATCATCCAGGGCTCTGGAGATACTCACTGGGAACATTCTGAGTCAGGATGAGCTCCATCCTCTCCTTTGGAGCGTTTTTGGTGTCTTCGACCAGCTTGTAGATTTTGTGCCTTCGAGCGTAAAGCCTCGGAGGGCTGCCGACTTTGGACAAAGGCACCTGCCACCATCGCTCCACCACAACTGTGTTCTGTGGAAACAATCAAGCGACCGGAGATGATTTCACAAAGTCTTAAGTCTGCTGTCAAACAAAGATGCATACAGTCATCCAAAAAATGATTAGACCACCCTTGTTTTCTTCAATTTCTTGTTCATTTCAGTGCCTGGTACAACTAAAGGTATATTACCTGAAGAAAACGATGAACACGACAAAAAATTCAGCTGATTCCATCATACTTTATGTCCTATCTGACATGCTTCAGCTTCATTGTATTCACAGAGTATATAACAAGCCATTTCATGTCATCAGCAGCACAGCACATGTAAAGGTCTAGAGTGGTTTCCTGCTAATATTCAAGCCGTAGCACAACTCACAAGTTGTCAGCTCTCACATAATGCCAAAAACTAAAGAATTGTGTGAAGCCACAAAAGCAGCCATCTTGGTACTGCTGGAAATTGGTTTGAGTGAGAGACAGGTAGCCAAAAAAACTGAAGATCTCCAAGACAGCCGTTCATCACACCAAGAAAAAACAAGCCCAACATGGTTCTACCAAACTGCTAGCTGGTGGCAACAGGAAACGTCTTTCTACCACCAGATGACCGTCACTCATCCGTTCCTGTGTCAGGAATCATCCTCGGACCTCCAGAGATCTGAAAAATGAGTGAACACTCCGGAGAAATGTGATTTGTTGGACAAGGACAGTTGGAAAGCGACTTGTTGAAGCTGGTTTGAAGTCACACAGGGCAGGAAGAAGCCCTTCATCAAGGAAAGGCAGAGGAAAGCCCGGTTACTGTTTGCTGGGATCACAAGGATTGGACTGTTGATGATTGTTCTAAGGTTCTCTTCAGTGATGAATCCAATGTTCAGTTGATGTCCACTCCAGCCAACTTACTGCTTAGGAGGAAGCCTGGAGAAGCTACAAACCAGACTGTCTGCTCCTACAGTACAACATGGGGGTGGATCAGTGACCATCTGGGGTTGTTTCAGTTTGGGTGGAACAGGGCAAATGAACCAGGTCATGTACAGGACTACTCTTGAAAACGGTCTTCTTCCATCAGTTGGAAAACTCTTTCCTGCCTCCAATGACTGGATTTTCCAACAAGATAATGCCCCTTGCCACACGGAAAGGTCAGTTAAAGCCTGGATGGAGAACCAGAACACTGGAACCATGCCTTGGCTGCTCAATCACCAGATCTAAATCCAGTTGAAAACCTGTGGAAAATCATCAGACGCAAAATGGAGAACCACAAGCCCCAAAACAAAGCAAATTTGTTTGAATTTGTGCAACAGGAATGGGCTGCTGTGACGGCAGAACAATGTCAGAAGCTGGTGGAGAGCATGCCAACACACATGGCTGCAGTCATGAACAATGGTTCTGAATCAGTACTAACTCCTGTGTGGATCATGAGACTGAAACAGACAGAAAAGAAATCATGGGATCCTAAAAGCTGTTTGTGGTTTTGGTTATCAAGAAAACCATAGAAAATGTCTGATATCAGCTGTTAAATGAAACTCTTATGAGCAATTTTTGTTGTTATATTTGTCGAAACAAATGTACCTTTAGTTGTACCAGGCATTAAAATGAACAAGAAACTGAAGAAAACAAGGCTGATCTAATCATTTTATCCATGACTGTATTTACACTTGTCAAATCAGAAGCTAACTTTAGCCACGTGTAAAAAACAAACACATTTAAATCAACACGTCTATAAATCACTTTAAACAGGACTGATGTATTTTCCTGCATCACTTTAATATCGGTTTTAAGTCACAGCATTAACTCCGAGTACTTTTTAATGACATTTGTTGGAGAGGACTGTAACACTGCGGTGTGTGAAGCCGAAAGCTTCAAACTGAGACACACAGATCATCGGTGTTTAGTTGAGATTGTTGCAGAGACACTGACCTGAGCAGGACTCAGAGAGAAGCTCCTGACAGAAGACAGGCTGAGCAGGTCCTGAAGGACACGGCGGCCGGAGCTCCACATGTTCCTCCAAAAAATATCAGCTTCGACTCTTAAACTCACTGAAAAACTCTCCAGAGGACCGAAGCTACGTTTGTTTCAGCGCCGACAACATCAATTCATCCTCCAAATCTCCTGTCAATTCGCCGTAACCGCTAGAAGAGACAGCATGGATGCTAGCTAAAGGCTAACCTGCTGTGGTCGCTTGTTGTGTGACGTAGAAGGACCCCGTCGGTCGCATAGTAGACCCGAAAAAAGCCCGAATTAAAACATTCATATTCGAAATTTTCTAACGTCATCTTCATCATCAGAAATATTTATGGTTCTAAAGTGGTGAACAATCAAAAGAAATCAGACATTTTTAACGCATAAACATGAATATAAATTACACAACCTATATTTGTCTTTTTGTTATTTTAGTTGTTGTATGCAAGCTGCTGTTAAAGTATCTATCTATACTGAATTAGTTTTAAAAAAGTGACCAGCACAGAAATACTTTACATATATAGCGTGTATGAACATAAATTGTAACTTGTAACAGATTGAACAAATATCTAATTTCACCACTGATTTTTAAATCAAAGGTTTCCCCAGGGGTTAGATGTAAATGTCCACTCCATAAAAAGCACAATACTAATGATAATACTCATCTTTATTTATAGAGCATTTCTAAATGTAAGTTACCAGGTGCTTCACGGAACAGCAAATTAAACAGATGTGTCATAAAAAAAAATTAAATGTAAAAGTTAAAAACACAACTTGGTATATATATAAAATGCAATACAGTGTTAGAAAAGGCAAACATATTGTTCAAAAAAAGTCCTTTCAAAGACTCCCAGAAAAAGGTATCGTATAAGAAATTACTTAAAAAAAATCTAACATTTACAAATGCAAAATTTTGCAAGGCATGTAAGATTTACGTGATGAAATTTAGTCTCTCCCTCACTACCTGGGTCAAGAAGGTATGTAGAAGAGTTCAATACTAGGTCGCCACTGGAACATCATTTTATTTGGCTAAAAATGGTGAAAGTTTTATTATTGTGTCAGCTCAAAGCATGTGATCTGAGGGATGTGATGGTTTTAGCAGCTCATAGATGTGGCTATTTTGACCTGTGAAGAACAACTGAGGTTGGATTCAGGTGTTGCTTTTACATAAAATAAACTTATTTAACTGCTTTAAAACACACTTGACAAGTTTTAAGAGAAGTAAGTTACCAAGTATTAAACATTTACAGGAGGACTGCATAAAAAAAGCCAAAAATTCTGTAAAAAAAATCCCAAATTTCTAAAAATGGGCAAAACCTTCAGGAAGAAAATGTCAATAATTCCTTAAAAGTTTTATTTAAAAAAATCTCTCCCATTTTTGGCAAGAAAATTCTTGTAAATGTCTTCAAAAATGAGTAAAATTTTTTCCAAAAAAATCCTTAAAAAAATCTACAATGAAAATATGTATATCAGTAAAACTTCTAATATTTTCTTTAAGAAGATTCACAAAAAAATCCAGTGAAATTTGCTGGATTTTGGTTGATTTTTTTGTGAATGTTCTTATGAAACATTTTTAACATTTCTTTTTTTTCCACCAAAAAATGTTCAAAAATTTCCCAAAAATGTTGAAAATGTGGCCATCAGAAGTTTCACTGTGAAAATATTCTTTTTCCCCCACATTTTCAATCTTTCAACTTGACCCGCAGGACAACACAAGTGTTAAATAATGTACTTCTACACTTTGTGTATGACTTTAATATACTGTACATGAGAAGCAACATAAAGCAACCTTAGGTGCAGAATCTGCATCATATTCCTCTGAAAATTTAAATCCAGCTTCCATATAAAATCCTTAAACATTTCAAAAACCATGAAGCAGGACTGAAATCACACATCACCAGCAGTGGTTTCGTTGACATCACTTGTGGCACCGTAGAAACTACTGCGGGCAAAGTAGCGTCTTGCACCCATCGTCTTACAGCAGATCACCAGAGCGAAGCAACAACCGCAGACGAACATGAGAGTCGTAGCGACCCACAGGATCGTAGTGACGATGAAGGCAAACTGGTAGGTGATCTGGTGGCAGTAGCGATCTGTTCCAGGAGAGTAGTCTGGAGGATACACAGAATAAACCCAGGTGGTACCTGCAGGGTGAACACACACACACACACACACCAGGCTTAGAAAATAATGTTTCTATTCAGTTCAGAGGTGAAGCTACACAGTGAACCTGAGAGCTTTTCACTATGACTGGGTCAATATATGATTGAGGGACTTTTGAAGTCCATGGGAAACATCTTGGGAAAAAAAAAAAAAGTTTTTTAAGTTGATTGTGATCATGTCTTTACAAATTCCAGAATTTTTTTTATTATAAAAAATAATAAAACAAGCTTATTCTAAAATTCAATTATATATTGACCTTACTAAAGTGGGTCAAACTTTACATTTTCTACCAATGTTAGAACAGCTATTTGATTTCAGTCTATGATGTTTGACTGCATGTGACTTGATCAGACTTGATTAATGCTGATAAATCAGCCCATCTGCTGAATTCTGATTGGTTGTGTGGGATTAAGTGATCAAATTTTTTCTTAAATGAGCCCCATTCACTTCAAACCAATGAGACAAGCACAAAGAGTATAAAAGAAAACAAAAACGTTCTCATGGTAAATAAATAAAATCAACAGTGTCAGAGTCTAATCAGTGACTGCAGCACAACAAAGTTATGAGGACATCTATATTCAGGTGCTTAACCCTCTAAACCTCTTATAAAATCTGCTAGTTGTTGAGCTTCTGTCACATTTGTACTCACTGTGGGTGAATTCTTAAACCACAAAATTGAAAGTTCATTATTTATGTTACAAAAATTGAGAAACCTGTTAACATGTCCAACATTTTGCCCACAGCTGTTAACACTGTAAAAAATAGTGGCTCAACATACAACAGATAATTTAATCTTTACATTAGTAAATTTATTTGTTTGTATGTTGTCTTCTAGTTCAGTTAAGTTCAATATTGTGTTTTTAAACAGGATCCAGTTGATTTTTTAAAAAGAGGCATGTAGAATGAAGTGATTTTGATGAAAAATAATGATTTTAGGCTTAAATTTAGTTAATTTTCCAAAGGAACAGCCCATCACACATAAAAAAGTTCAAAATCGACAATTCTTTGTTTTTTACAGTTTCTGGCTCGAATAAATGATTGAATTTCTTTGCTTTTTATTAAGGTTAACATGACTTTTAAACCTTCTGCAAGGTTTTGAGGTTCAGAGGGTAATTTAAAAACTGTTTTCAGATGCTGTTAATTGTTATATATATTTAAAAAAAAAACACGGCTAGGGGAAAAGACACTAAAATCAAGAAAAAAAAAAAACTGGCCTAAACACAAACAAAAACACCACCAGATGATATTAAAAGCAACTCTGATTCAACTGGGGGAGAAAATATTTTAATCTAAGTAAAAACAGCAATATTTTAATTTTAAAATACTTAACTGCAGGATGTAACTTAAGCAAAAGCATGCAAATATTTGTATAAAATCAACTTAAACTAAAAATTTAAAAACTGACTATTTATTTTTACAGTCTGAGCAAGATGCTGAGAGTATTTGAATAAATATACTTTCCGTCACTGCTTGATTTTATTAAAAAATACAGAGCGTAGTGGCATGTTTTCTTCTCCTACCTGCTATGAACCAGACAAAAGTGAAGAGGTGCAGGAAGGTCATGCAGGCCGAGGTGAGGATGCAGCCGGCTCCGTCCTGGTAGCTTCCTCTGCTGTAGGTCACAGACAGAGACAGGATGCTGGTTGCTCCCAGAACTATCAGGTAAATGGGGATGTTGGGCTGCACATGACAGCGGCCCAGATGAGTGGCGCCTGTGATGCAGCAGAACAGCCATAAAAGACAGCATCCAAAACATACCCAATGCTGTATTCACAATACATTAAGACAGAAAAGTGATGTCGTGGTAGAAGAGTGAACCCACCCAGTACAATGGCTGCTATCATCACCATCCACCACATAATGTTCACCACGACTACGAGAAACAAAGAGGCACAGGGTGAAGCATTGGTTTGATGCTAAAATAAGCAGAATAACGTGAAAGCAAGTCGAGAAAGTGACGGAGAGTCTAACCAACTGTTGAAATCAGCACAGGACCTCGAGGCTTGGATTCCATCTGTAGAGACGAGTTAATATCTACAGTAAGAATTAAAGTCATACAACAAGAGGAGAAGCTGCAGCAAAAGGGATCCACTGTACCTTTCCAGCTGTGAAATCTTTTCTTCTTCGAGTTGGTGTTAAAGTGACGGCTTCGTTAACATCCTCTGCTGTTGTAGCAGGATGTTGTGACACTCTGTTACAAACATTTCAGCAACTATTTTGCAACACTGTGTTTAACTAAGAGGAAATAATGATACAATCAGTCAGTGTTATCTGATATAAGAAAATTGCATGCCAACAATGTCATAAGCCACAAACTAGTTGCATGGCGTCCTTCAATTTCGCTACAATGTGGGATTTTGCAACTCATCAGATGTGATCGATGCGTCTTAATACGGAGCAGAACTTAAACAATGTAATCCAGCGCATGACAAACGAAGCGATGCACTTGTGATTACATACAGGAAATAACTGCATTATCAGCTCTGTGCACTCTACTCACACTTTCTGTCCGCTAATATTATGACAGATTATTAACAGACTGTTGCAACACAGCACATAAAGATCTTCACTAGAGGAAAACCAAATCCAGAAATCAAGTGTGACTGGTGAAAGCTGAAGGAAGAATCACAATTGCTGGTTGAATACAAGTGAGTTTAAACAGATGTAAGAGTTTTAAGGGTTGAGTTTGGATTCCTGTGAAGATTTGAAGTCGTCTTTGCTTGGAAACCTCTAAACCTTAAGTAGTTTGTGTGGATTTGTCCCAAAAGATGTAATGTAAAGTTCTGCACCTTTAGGGAACAGAATAATTTTGGCTAAAAGTGAACTCAAAATTGTCATCTATGTAATATGACATCATTATAATGCCGTCCATCCATCCATCCATCCATCCATGCATCTAGATATCAATCCATCCATTAATCCATTAATCCGTCAATGCATATATCCATCCATCCATATAGCCATCCAAATCCTACATATCCATCAACAAATACATGACATTACATGTATACACATTTATATGTATTGTATATGTATTTTTCCAACAATTTGCTCACATCTTGCTACTCTGTAACACTCCTTTTGAGCCATGCTGCTTTTATTTTTTATTCTATTGATCAGAAGGTATATTTTTTTCCCTCTCACTCTCTTGTCATCTCTGTTCTACACACCTACATTCCAGCTGAAAACCTTCTGAACTTTTAAGTCGCTCATTTCCTCTCGGTTGCTGAGGACCAACCTGCGCTCAAACGATAGTTGCAGTGGGTTTGTGATGCAAAGAGTGAAGCTACTTGTTCCCTAGCAGACAGCTGGCCACCACCTCACACACCAACAAGCCACAGCAGGATGTTAACACAACTCGATGCCATGCCTCTCTGCAGCAGCACTGCCACCCTGTGACAACGAAATACGACTGCTTACATCAAGTCCTGAGTTAAATGTGTTCAAAGAGACAAAAAAAAACCCTGACAGTGACGCCTGCAAACCTCAGTATCAGCTCAGGTGTTGGTGGTGTTTGTTAGCCCAAATGGAGCGGTGCTTTGCTGTTACTCACTGCTGATTTACATTCACGTGTCAAAACAGAAATCATAACACTTCACAAGTTTCCACAGTAGTTTATTACTGCACAAAACCTCATATGCTGTTGTTTGATTTATTTTCATGTGACCGTTTTGTTTCCGTATCTTGTAAATGACACATTGAGAAGTGTCATGTTCTTTTTAGCGAAGTTAAATCTGAGCTAAAACCCCATTCTAACTCAGACATTAGCAGTGAAATGTTTGATCATTTTCTTTTTAAGTGAAGTATATTTAAAACCTGCCTTGCTAGGAATGTGAATAGGTGCCTCTCTTCTCTTTCTGACCTGCGTTAGTTGGAAGTCAATGATCATTTGAATGAGTGGAGCAGCAGGGAAGTCCATGCAGATGATTCCAAAGCGCAGGTTCTGGCCCGTCTTGGCCTTCAGGTAGTTGTACAGCTGTGGCATGATGCACTGAGCGACGGCTCTGGGATGTGCAAACACACCAGCTCCACTGCTGAAGGTGAGAAAAATCTGCGCTTTGTTTCCTGTAGGTGCAGCCTCCAAGTGATTATAGACACTCTGCCATTTACTTTCCACGTACATAAGTGTCGGTACCTGCAAGAAACAGCAAAGGCTTTGCTATCACAAGGTGTCCTACGGATTACATGAGAGGGTAAATCCACTGTTAAATAGTTTCTACCTGTATTTTTTAAAAGAGTTCATTGTTATTTTACAGATTTTCCCTGTTTTGTTTTGACTTTATTAATCCACAGAGGGAAATTCTGTCACAACAACTGGATATTCAACAAGGGGGTAAACAGCAAGACAACAAATATTAGGGTCAGGTATAAAGTGAAGGTTACATAAAATAAAATAAGAATATAGAAAAAAACTACATATACAAGAAAATCCAAGAGTGATATGAATTTACAGATAACAGCTAGAAAAATCACAGAAAATCTGTTATTTTACTTGTTAACCCTAAAAACAGGCCAAAACTATAAATAGCATCCACATTAAAAGTGTGTTCTGTAAAATTACACTATTCTGCTGTATTTAAATCAGCTAAAAACTTAATTACTTTAAAAATGTGCTTTTATTTTCATGGTTGTTTCCAGTTTTTGAATGCTATAATATTCAACCCCTTTTTAACGTTGGTCTTGGCACCTTTGCAGCCAGATTTTCACTTTGTTTTTACAGTGTAGGACAACCCATTTAAAATACATCATCAGTTATAGTGAAAACACAGTCACTATTCTTGGATATAATATAGTGAGGAGAATTTTAAATTCTACACAGGTTATATTACACATATGTTTCTAAGAGGCAGGCTTGACTTAAACTCAAATTAATGCACTGTATATTTGGTGACTGGTTCTTGTGTACTTGGACATTTAAGGAGAACAGAACGATGGAACCGACAACGTCTACCTTTAGTGATTTGACTGTAATACCGTTTGCCTGCTGGTGTGCTTGTGTTTGACTTTCCGTACCTGCCAGTCGTCAGCTATGTCCATTGAACCATAGCGCATCCCCAGGTCTGGCCCAGAAAACTCTTGCATGATGATGAGTTTTCCTCGGGCCTCCCCCATGGTCGGCACGAGTCGACTGTGCCACAGCAGGTCCCAGTGAGCGTAGCGGTGGATGTAGTCGACCACGGCACCGTAGATGTCACCCGTCTCGCTGAACTCCTCCCTCAAACGCATCAGCACCGTCTCACTCGGGTACTCTTGAAGGAAATCGACCACACCCTCCAGGACATGCCCAAAGTGCGCCCGCTGGTAGGACACCCCGTGGTGGATGGTGAGGTTCCCCCTGACGTGACGCACACGGATGTCTAGGAAGCGAACCCCGGCACGGAGCTGGGAGGCCAGGCTCCAGGTCTGGCACTCGGCATACACGCCTCCAAACACAGCCATGGTGTTGTGGGTCCCCGGCATGGTGACCTCAGACAGCGGCTGGTCATCAGGGATGCTGGCCATCCAGGACGGGTTGAGGAACTCTGGGTTTGGTGTGTCGTCATAATCAGGTCTCTGAACGGCACCGTAAGTCAAACCTACGACTCTTAAAACCAGACAGATTTACGATGTGGTTTAAAAACATGCCAGGTTTTCATTTTGTCTTTTCTCAGACGGTTGCATATTTTGGTACAGCCCTTTAAGAATAGAACTGTTGTCAGTGGTGATAGAAATACATTCATTTTTCTAGGTTTAACCAAATGAAGAAGAAACAGTCCGTGAAAAATCCTTGCACAAGAGTAAAAATACTAAAACACTACTGCAAGTAATATTAAATAAAATGTAGATTCCAGAGGTGATTTGTGTGATGGCTGTGAGAGCTCAATGCACTGCCATGTAAGAAAATGTGAGCAAATAGAAACTGGGAAAACATTTTCACTAACATGACCACACATGAAGTGCACATAGAAAAAAAAAAAGTAAAATGAGACAACACAAACAAACGTAGAAATGCACCGTAAGTACAAAGAACTTTAGTTTTTGTATAACTTTGTACATCTGTACTGTCTTTGTGCTGACATGTTTGTAGAAATTTCTAGATATTTGCATTAATTACCTTTAAAATGCATTTTACAGATAGTTGTTCAAACTTATGGTGGCTGACAGACTTTGTTTATTCTCTGATTCATTGTGTGTACATATTGATCTCAACTCTCCGTACAGTATATCGATGCACTGACAGTGTGCTAAATTAAGTGTTGTCAATATGCGGCATGTTTTCAACACACTCACCCCAGCAGGACCGTCAGCTCTGCCAACAATCTGTACATTTTTACTGGACCTTGTCTGATCCTCATGTCTGATTTTCCAGCCCTGAAAACAGAGAATGATTTAGAGACAACAAAAATAAATTAAATATTTAAAACAGTTTGCCTGCATGTTGCTAAAGAGGAAAAACACACTCCCTTCATGAAAGTACAAAAAATATAAAAACTAAAGCAACAGTGAAAACTATTTGATTGGCCTGAGGTTGACCTCAGTTCACCCCTACGGACCAATTCAATGGCCGGCTTAAACCCTTCTAATCCCAAAACTGAACCAAACCGTTCACTGCTGCTGTGTCAAACCTGCTGATGTGCCTCTCTGTTCGCTCCACTTCATACCTGAAACCAGAGGGTGCTTGTCCTCAGTCCTGTCCGGGTGCCTGGGGACGACCGACAGAAAGAGACGAGTGGAGGTGTCAGAGACAAAATGACACCGGCCAGCGTGTAGACCTGCGATGCTATTGTGGGAAATACTATAGAGCAGAAGCTGGGCTCTACGCTGCAGGGAGGGAGGGAGGGAGGGAGGGAAAGTAGGGGTGTGAATGATGAGGATGGGGGGGTTAGCGGGGTTTTTGCCTCCGATCACGATACGGAAATTCATCAAAAAATCCAAAACAGACCAAAAATAATGAATGAAAGGTTCTTTTTAAGTCCACATTCATGATTTCCTCTTTAATATCCATTTCAAAACAATTTTTAGACAGTGATTAGAATGTAAAAGTCACATAAGATCTGCAGAATGACTATCCGTACTCACATAAGCAATCGCAGCATTAATTTCTGGCACACAACAAGTGCAGCTGAGGATTTTCACACAGCAATTCTTATCGTTCCAACAAAGTTACATGTACAGTGCCTTTCAAAAGCATTCACCACCCTTGATAGTTCTCTCTTTTTGTTGCTTTTAAACATTGAATAACTGTTTAATTTAGTCTTTTTTTGACCAGAATATACGAGCCAGTACTCCTGCCTAGAACTGCACCATAAAGACAAAGAGCTCTTCAATTTTGAATTTGTATTACTTTGTTGTATCAAACTATGAAGTCATGGTCTGTTAACCTTTTGCAGTACCTTGTAGCAGAAAATCTGAAGGATTTATTAGATCAAACAAAGTTCATTTGTGGGTGTTGGATGGACAAACTGAAGGATGATATAAAACCAACCGTACCTGTTTGAACAGCATCTGCTATGTTTTAAATTTTTCTGTTCAATTATTGGTAGAACTGAAATTACCGACACACTTTCAGGTCAGCCACCATTGACCAAAGACAAAATAAAATTTTTTTACACAAACATCCCACAGAATATTTCTCAGCACAGCTTCCTCCTCTCAGAGGACGCAGGGTGAGGCAGCGCTCAATCCTGAGCTGGAAGCGTTTAGCCAAAGTGTGCGTGTGCGTATAACACTTGGAAAAATCTGCAGATGTTTTCCCGCTTTGTCTCCTATCACTACACGGGGAGTCAAATATTACACAACAGCCTTGTCCTTGACTTGCTGAATAATATTTGGTTAGCTGTTAACACAGACTGTACACCCAGAGTGTGTAAAATAGAAATTCCTGCAATTTTTAGTAAATATTCAGGCCAGGTGAAACCCAGGTAATGATACTGCTTTTCTTATGAACACAGACCAGTGACACCATTCACTATATTCATAAATGTAACAAACCAATGAAAGAATCCGTTTCTCCAAAAAACACTGCGTGGTGTCAGTGAAGGCATCGACGGTACAACAAGTCGCATTCAAACATTTTAGCTGCTGTTTGAACATAATTACTGTTGTGAAAATACATTATTACATAAAATAACTCTGTAGGCATATCATTCACAAAAGGTAAAGGCAAACAAGATCCAAAACTACCAGGGACATTACAATAGTAGCTGTTAGAGAGGGTCCAAACAGTCCAGTTGGTAAAACTACAGGAACTTGTAGCATCTCAAATGACTGAGACATGCTTATTATAATCCGGCTCTAACTAATTACACAGCTAAGAAGAGCCATTTACAGCTATTGCAGTTTAATTGTGATGGAAACTGGTAGAAAGGACAAATCAGATTTGAAAACATCGATGCAAAACTGCCCAATAGCAAGTCAAATGTATTTAAGATATCTATTACTCTACTAAAGAATTATCTTCATAAGCGCCATACTACATTATTACTCAGGATGAATTCATGTGGATGCAGCATTTTAATGATGTGTTTTGGTGGAGAAAAAGCTAGTTTGCAGTACTCCTCTGCAATGTAGTCTTCAAAAGTGCATACCATTTTATATGCTGGTTTAAAATCCCTGTGGAATTGCATAAAACTCTGTATGTTTTGGTGCAAAGTTTTCCATTTTTATTCACAAGTTTATGGACATGACCTCCCTCCAGACCCAGAGACAGGCATTCTGGGCTGGTCCAAACAACTTGAGGCTTTCAGTCACTGGAAGGTTCTGTCAATTCAGTATGGAATGGTCATAGCTTAGAGGATTCTCAAAGCATGGAACAAGGAGATGTCTCCTAGTTTTGAAGCTTGGCTCACAGAGTTTTCGAGTACACTGCATTTAGAGAAGATTCGATTTGAGATTGCTGGGAAACCAGATAGATTCCATCAGATATGGCAACCTTTTCTTGATCACATTACACAATGCGGAGGACCCTCATGACACTTCAGTTATTTTGATTATCTTTGTCTATTTATCTCCATATTATTTTAAAATGTGATTATAGTTATAGATGTCCACAAAAATGTGTCTGAGTACTGATGTGTTTTTTTTTTTGTTATTGCTGTTGTTTTTCCTTTCTACCTTTTTGTTTGTCTGTTTTTTTCTTTTCCTAACCTGCTTTGTGGGAGAGGGGTGGAAGAAATGGGTATCTGATCGGGTTTGTTCTGTATATTTGACAATAAACAAAGTATTTAATAAAATCCCTGTGGAAATGCTTGTTTTTATTCTTAAGATGAATATCAGACGCTACCAAGTTGAAGAAGACATCCCAGTATCAGCATCAACAACCAAGACTGATGTCATAATGACATATTGGAAAGAACGTCCAATTCTGGGTTTTCCATGTACTTAAGAAAAAGAGGGTAAGGGGAATTTTTATCCAGCTCATCTGTGCAACTAAATACTTAAGTGAAGCTGTTAAAATGGTATGATGTATAAAAAAAATACTCTATTGTGTGATTTACCTTACCTTGCCTTTCTACAGCCATGGTCAACAGAGCTGGTACCGAGGCTGAGAGGAGAGATTAACCAGGACTGTGGAAGGCATTCGGATGTAGTTCCAGGAAGAAGTGGACCCACAGGGAGAAAGTCCTGCAGTTTAATAGAAAATAAAATAAATATCAATGCTGTCAACTGTTAAATGAATCATCCAACAAATCATACAATATATAGCTTGTCACAAAAATTATGCTTGCACTCATTTGGGCTCTTAAATGATCGCTTCATCATTATTTTAGTGGTCTGATTTTGGGCATTTCAGCATTTTTATGCCAAAAGACTTGCAACTCAATCAAGCATTGAATATTATTCATGGTATTAGAATCATGAAAACAAAATCTCGCTCAATTAAAGAACCTCTCCTTATGTCTTCTATTAAGCGAAGATCTCAAGTGACAAGGTGGAAAGGATTGTGTCTTTAACACATCACACATAACTGCAAACAGAATCACTCTCTCCAGAAAAACTTGTTCTTCATTCTTCAGAAATTCCCCCCATCAAAGATTATCTCATTGACTGATTTTTTGTATACCTTAAGCACTTCCTTCCTTCCCACCTGTACAGACAGGCATTTCAATAGCACTATTTCTTTCCCAGTGCTATGTTATTGTTCTTTACCCATGTCTTACTGCCTTCCTTCAACGTTGTATTGTCATTTTCAAATGCTTTATATATTTTAACACTCTACAAAACACCTTGTACCTCCAGTTTTGAAAGGCGGTATGGAAAGAAAGTGTATCATTGTCATTGTTTATCGTTAATTCTGTGTCATTATTCGCTTAATTCTTCATATACTGTTGCTACTATTAACAGCAAACATCCTGACTGTCACAGCAAGCGAATCACACATTACTGACAGCATTAGGGTTTCTGTTATACTCAGTCTCAACAAGATGTGACAGTTTCACAGTGAACCAGCAAACAAACTGTGAACCCTAGGAATTGAAGCAGCTAAAAGAAATTCAGCCATCATGAATTTTAATATTTACGTGGAAAAGCCTTCTGATGTCCTCTGTATTCTGATCTAACACACTGATGGTAGCTTTTTCCATACATTAACTCAATTTTTCAGGAAATCTAAAGAGAATTGTGCTGCTAAAGTATCTCTTGGCAGACAAAACCATCTTCTTGGTGACAATAAGAACAAAAAGAGCTAAATAATCATGTCTGTTATGATTTGAGTGAACTGGCACTTTCTGTGCTAATGTTTTGTAGCTGTATCTTAAAGAACACTTCTTTTGAATGATGGCACATTACCGACTTTCACTGAAAATAAAAGTACATTCTTTCCAGCATTATCACCGATACTGAACAGATGTTATTTGCTTCCTTGTCATAAAGTGTATTATTGTTGTTGTTGTAGTATCTGGACACCCAAACTGGTTAGGAAGGTGTGCAAACCTAACATTAATGAAGAGATGCCCACTGTTGGTATTGCAGCCTGTGGTTGGAGCGTCAGCCGCAGTGCATCTGAGAGAACTCCCCTCATCCAATCAGAACGGAGCAGGCATGAGTCACTTCCTCATGTTTACTCCCTTATTTGGGAGGAAGGGGCTGTCCTTGTTTGACTAGGGTGGAAAATGGTGGAAAGGAGAGTCAGACGGCTGCAGTAGACAGAGGGATACCGACAGTTTTATCTCTGGTGAGTAAACATCTGTTTCATCTGTGCTCTAATCTGTGCTCTACAGGATGTTTTAAGTCTGTGTGGAAGTCTGGTCAGCTGGGGCGAGGAAATTATACCAGCGTGAGCAGCTGATTCATGTTTGAGTGACTGGGAATAAGGAAATGAAAGAGACGAGCATGAAAACAAACAGCAGCACATCCCGAGTTTAGGTTAAAGACGGCAGATAAAATAGCCTGCGGAGGTTATTTTGGCTGCTAAACTGCTGTGATACACTACAGGTCATGACTTGTAGCCATTTCTTTGTTTCCAGTCTTTCTTGCGTTACTACAAATCAGGACACACCTACTGTTGTCCCAGAGTTATTTTTCCAGAAGGACAACATTATGAAGGATGATTAATGCCACAAGTATGAGAAAGATGCACGACAATGGGATTTACGTCTGTGGTATCACAAATTACGAGCTGATTGCTGCATATGTAATCTGTGATACTGCACTTAAATGCTTTGTTATAATTAATATATACTAATAATACTTCATAAAACAAAACACATAAAATAAAGATTTAAGTCATTTTTCTAGATTCTTTAAGCCTAATCACAATAATTCAGTTTGTTTCATTTTAAATTAATCTTTTCTTTACAGGAAGTAGTTGATAAGTTATCAGCTGATTGACAAAAAACTTGATTAGGCGACTTTTTGGATGGTGGTATTTGCTGGTCTTTGTGTTCTGTCATATTAAATGAAATGTTTTTAGACTACTGGTCAAACAAAAACAATTTTACAATGTCAACATGAGCTTTTCTTAATATATACTCTTAAGCTATGGTGCTATCAAACTAATTGAATAAGACTGAAAGTGGAAAGTCTGTGCCTTCATCCCAGCATGTTGCTAGTAACATTACAGTAAGACGACACCTGTTGGTATCACCTTACACAGTGTGGAGCAGCAGCTGGTAACACGTGGTGCGTATGCGCAGCACTTCGTCTTCAGTTTGATCTTCAGGGTAACGCTAGCTGAGGCAACATCGTGCACTCTCTGTGAGCAAGCTCTGACCTAAAGCTCACGTTTACTGTATTCAGAAATGTTGTGGTCAAACGCTGAAAGTACCGAGTTGAATATGAATTCAGTTTACAGCATGTTAATGTGCTTTTTTCCTCCATTTCTCCAGCCTACATACTCACCTTGTGTGGACCTTTAGTAGAAAAGTAGCAGTGATGGCTGATGCAGCACAGATCAAGAAAACTGCAGCCAAAGTGTTGTGCTGCGTGGAGAAAGTGTCATCTTTCGCTTCCTCCATCGACCCCATCTTTGGCATTGTCTCATCCCTGGTTGGGGTGGCTCGCAAGGGCCTGGTGGACGAGGAGGGTCACGCTCTGGACAAAGACTTCCAAGCGATCCGCACTCAACTGGAGGACATCTCTCAAAAGAACCAGCACTGCCTGAGGAAGATCCGCATTGATGAGGTGAATGAAACTTACGGCAAGTACGAGGAGTACATCAAGCACCAGTACAATGCCTTCAACAGCATGGTGGCGCAGATGAAGAAGGATCCAGACAACACCCAGCAGCACATGGAGACCTTTGAGAAGATTTATGAGAGGGACAAGTCTGACTTGAGCCTGGACGTGTACTACCGTGGTGTGATGGGGACAAACACGATGTTTGCGAGATCTCTGCTGAAGGTGTACCTGGACCACTGCGACGGCGACCGGGAAATCATGGAGCGGCGCTGTTCACACATCACCCACCTCTTCCACATGGGCCTCATCGCCCTCATGGCCTACACAGCTGTTACAGAGGATGACGAAGACGAAGTGCGTGACAAGTGGGCCGGGAGGGTGGAGGACATCCAGACGAAGATGCAAGAGGTGCTCAGTCAGTGCAAAGACAAATCGTCCTGAACATGGACAGAGAGAGAATGTCCTCTGGGTTCGCTGGAAAAAAAAAACAGAGAACTATCGATCAATCTCAAAAGACAAATTATGTTATAATATAAAAATATGTATAAGACCAAAGCCATGTTTTGATTTATGTAATTGAGCTGTGTCTGATGTTCATATGGCAGCATTTTAGTCACTGTTTTGACAGCGTACATTATTTTCAAAGAGACCACTATAACTTCCAGCTGCTTTGTGTCACATGCCAATAAATGCTGAAGTTTTGTACAATCTGCAGTAAAATATATAAGTTATCATTTTGTCAAGTTCATTTAATTTGTACGAAAACCAACAATTGACATATGAAGTCATACACTTTGCAGATATTTGCTCTTCTAAGATAGAAGTTGACAGCAAATGTTAAACATCAGTGAAGTAAAACAAAAAGAAAATATTAGTGAGCTGAAAAAACATTCCTGTGGTGCATACATGGCAATATAATAATCCTTAGTTCAAAAATCTATTTTTTGAGTTTTTGAAGCCCTGCTTCAGTAACCAGCTTCTCTGTAATTAAAGAATGGAAAGAACCAACAATGAATCCATAAAAGTTATATATTTAGTAACACATCTCTTCAAATTGAATTCATACTTAAAATCCATACAAAACATAAAAAGTTCCTTGAATGGAGTATGGAGTTAAATCTAAAATAAAACTTAAAGTTCATTCATATTACTAGATAAACAATGAGCTTGAGTTCATAAAACACGGTTGCCTCGATAGAAATATGTCTGTCAACTAATAATATTCTTTGGTTTCTCTGTGGTGTATAATGATTCTTTATAAGCATATTCAGACGATTCTCTTATGCAAGTGGTTCAACGAGGGGGAAAAAAAACCTAAATTAAAAAAGGTTTGGCAGACTAATACCTCTAACCTTCAAATGTAAAGTAAAAAAAAAAAAAAAAGTGAAGCATTTCTGTTGCAGGAAGTCTGAGGGTAAACAGACAAAACATCAGACTACCAGTTAGAGGTCATACAAGACAATGAATTACTGAACTGAAAGAATAATGTCACCAAAAAAGACAAACAATTTCATTTGGAACCACTTGAAGATTGACGTTAACGCCAAAACCAAACACTGTTCAAAGCCACATAACGCATAGTGCTAATAAAGACATTATTAAGTAGGCGATTAGTGCTGAATTAACCAGTCTATTGAACAGTTTTTCAGTCAAAAATATACTGAACAAAAATAGAAATGCAGGATATATTATGTCATTAAATTCTTTTTGGTCATCAACCAAGAATCACTCTTCCTTAATGAATCACAAATCTACAGCAGAGTTAATGAGGTTGACGATGCTGCTCGTCTAATGTTGTCCCACTCTTCCTGAAGGGTGTGGCAGCATTTGGGGGACAGAATCATGTTGTTGAAGTTGTCCATCCAGAGCATCATGTGGTGTATTGTTTGTTGTACCATGGAATGATTTCTTAGCCAACAAACAGTGGCGTTGTGGCCATTCCAGTGTCTGGCTGTAGCTCTAACTGACGTTCCAGCAATCAGAATGCAAACAGCCCATTCCCGTTTATTCCTGTGATTCATGTCATCTGAATAAAGCTACATTTTAAGGTAGCCTTTTCTATTCACTAGTCAAAGGAGTGTCTGTGTATTGGTCACACTTTCTGATCATTGTCCTTTACAGCCACACCTGAGTAAGGTGTGAATGAACTCAATGATTGAGAATTGTCACAGCTGAATTTTTTGGGCATAACTGGTAGAATTTAACCTTTTCAAACCATAAAAAATAGTGTTTTTATGTTTTCTCTCAGCCAGAAAACAAGACCATGTGCATGTTACATTTATATTTTTGTTCAGTGTAACTGTCAGATTGATAACACAAATAATGATTAATTCAAGCACTAAAGTTGATAGCCCTGGCGACCTGTCCGGGGTTTCCCATGCCTTCGCCCTAAATCAACTGAAATGGATTACAGGTCCCCTGCTACCCTGATGAAGGTAAAGCGGTGTATAGACAATGGTTGGATGGACCAAAGCTGATATATAATATAGTATTTAAGACTGAAATGCAACGCTTTGAACAGTGACACGTGTAAAGAAGTATGCTTATTTGCTTTGTGGCAAAGAATTACATAAAAGATTAATCAAGTCTAGCATTTATCCATTAATGATAAGTAAAGCTACAGCCAGCAGCTAGTTAGCTTAGCATAGCATGGGGAACCAGGAAAAACAGCTGGCCTGGCTCTATCCAAAGGTAGCAAAAACCGTTGAACAGAACGTTTGAAACTCAACAGTTAACACATTCTAGATTTTTTGTTTAATTCGCATAAAACGAAGGGCGAAGTTGACAAATAGAAAGCTTTGTGCTTCTTTCTTGGCTTTGAGCAGTGCTAGATTTCTTTGGTTGCCTGGCAACTTCGTTAGGCTAACTAGCTGTAACTTTGTGTTTAACTCTTTTAAAAATATAAACAATTCTCGCGAGAATACATTAAAAAAATTCCAAAAGAGAATTATTTACTCCTATCGATGTAAATGTCCCAATAATTGTTGTTATAGATACGGTTTTTAAAATATTCCCCAAATACTCTGATTTTGAGCAATGCTGCAGAACAAAATGGCTTCTAATTTTATGGTAAAACTTGCTAAATTTCAATTTAGCAAGCAAAGTGGTTGTTAATATCGTGTTTAAACGTGCTAAATTATAATTCAGAAAACAGTTAAAGCCACATAAATGAGCTGCTTCAACCTGTGAGTGAGTGGGACGATACTTCATCCCGCCGCACCGAGTCCTCTCCACCACCAGAGTCCTCTGTTGTCCAACAGGAGCTGCTGCAATGAAACGTGATTCCTCTGTTTGTCTTTGCAGCCCTGCCCCGAGTTAAAGGCCTACTACTACTTTAACACAAATATCTGCCGTGGGAGCTAACCCGGAGCATCCTCTTGACTCCGGATCGTCATTTTAACCCCGTACAGACCATCGGAAAGCCGAGAGAAGCTGCGTATGGTGGGTTTGAGTCGTTGCCACGTCGCTTTCGGTAAGTTTCAGCTGCCCAACGAGCGGAAAAGCGCCGCTGATGAGTGTAGCATCCGAGCTACTACTGCTTATTCAGGGCAAAAAAGTTGACCATGTTTGTTGTGGACGAAAAAATACATTAACAAGGGACAGTTCCGGAAGCGCAATGTGGTGTGTAAAATACGGCATATATGACAGTTTGTTTAGTTACTGTTTTAAAACAGTGGAGTCTGGTTTCCGGGGCGTGACCTTCCTTTGAACTCAACAAGTTGATTTCTGAACTGTATTATTAATATCTATCACTGTGTGCTGTTTTAACCCTATTTTATTTAATGTGCTTGCAACAAAACAGTGGATAAAAGTTGAAGTTTGTGCCATGTAGCAGAAAAGCGCTGCAAAATGCTTCATTATGATGCGTTCACAAGCCTCAGTAATGTGTCATTACTAGGTGTGAATATAAAATTTCACAACACTGAAGATCACAGTTGCTTGCATTTGCTTAGAGCATTTTACTTGAGAAAATATAACTATGATGCATTTAATTTGTTTCTTTGCTGGTTCTTAACAGTGGCATGAAAGTTAAGTGACTAAAAACTACTTTTGTGTGCATCAGATCCACATCTTCTGTCAGACAGCAGGAACACTGAGTTCTAGTTTCGATGAGCCAAAATGTTGTGTAAAGGTTTGGAAGATACTGCAAGTATTTTGTAAATAGATAAAGGTAAATTAGCTGGGTCAAAATATAATTTAGGGACTTTTGAAGTCCATGGGATATCTCTCGCATACCTTTTTATTAAAAGTAAAAAAGCTAATGTTTTATGTTCGTTATGATCATGTCATAATTGTTTATTATGGAAGCAATCACTTAATAAAAAATTACTGAATATCTAAAATGTCTACTAAACCATCAGAAGTTAATAACAACCACCTTCTAATTAGTTAAATAATAAAATGAGCTTATTCCAAAAAGATTTGGATTATGTTCTTTCTATTAAGAGATAGTCATGACATTTCTTTTCTGGCTAATCTGTGTCCGAGAAATCACTTTCAACTACGTTACCCATTACAAAAACACCTCTCAAGGAAGTGTGTTAATTATAAATCTCATGTCATTTCCTCCTGAAGAAAAGACTGGCAAGACTCCAAGGCTTTCTGAGTTATTTAATATAAAGTGGTTTGTGAGTCAAGTGTGGATTTATGGCATGTCAACAGGTTTACTACAATATCTAACTTATAACTTTCAATTTTATTCAATACATTACATTTTAGAAGAATCTTTCTGTAAAAATACCATGTGGCGTTTGGTTATAGGCGGCCATGTTGATTTTAGGCCTGAAAACAGCAAAATGTCAACTATGATGCAAAAAGACCCAGCTACAAGTCAGTCTTTCAACATAAAACCACTTTTACCATCAGTAGTGTTCATGTTTCATTCACCGACTCTTCTGTTTCAGGCATGCCTCTCCACAGCATCTGGCCCCCGTGTAGGATACTTTCTCAGGTCTGAGAAAAAGGCGACGCCATGGGTAACGAGGACAGCCTTGAAGATGTGTTTGTCGCTGTCATTCGTCCAAAGAGTCAAGTCAGCCTGAGCTCAAAGGAATACAGAGCCAAAGCCTATGAGGTAAAACAAGAAACAAAAACTAACTGCAACAAAGCAATATGGAACTACAAGTCATAAAAACTGAGGAAATACAAACGCCCAAAACATACAAATGTCACTGCAAAAACAGTATATGTGTTAGTGTTAACAGTATCTTTGTTAATTTGGGGTTTTCGTGGCTGTATGCCAGAACTGATTCTTGAGCAGCCACTAAGGTCAACTGCCAGCTGAGATGAACTGAATTGCAATTTTATGGTTTCATGATCTTTATTAAAATGAGAAAAGATACTTCTAACCAGATCAACCAACCACCTTACACACTGTCTGTTTCCATGTTTCCTTGGGTGCCTGTAAAGATCCTGCTGAAAGAAGTGCCTTTGGAAGGGAAGGAGAAGAAAAGAAAGAAAGTCCTTCTGGCAACAAAGATCAAGACAGGAGGAGACAAATCCAAATCCATATTGGATTATGTTGACGAAACGATCAGACCGATCTCCAATAACCAAGGCTTCATAGGTGAGGCTTTTGTGCACAAGTAGCATGTGACTATGAGTTGTAAGCTGTGTGACTGATATACGAGATTGCTTTGTTTGAATCGTTGTTCGAGGCTCAGCAGCTGCTGATCTAAACACAGTTTTGGTTTGTAGGAAAGCGTGTGGTGCATATGAAGAAATTCACTATTGAAGGAGACAATGAAGGAAAAGAAGCTTCACTTTTTGTTGTGCCAGTCAGTGTTAAAGGTGAGCAAAAAAAAAATCTTTTCTGGGACTGACTCCACAGATTTTACAAGTTTAAGCAGCACATGCTATAAATTAATGAGTCTCTCTGAACAGACAACAGCAAGCCCGTCCACAGTCCTGGGTGCCCCAACTTTTACTGCTTCCAGGACATCATGAGAGTCTGCAGTGAGACCAGCACTCACTTCTGCTCCATCACCTCCAAAATGCTCCTGGCCTTAGACAAGTGAGGTCTCATCTGTAATCAACACAGTCTTCTCTTTCCCCAACAGTGGGACGACGTTTTGGGTAAAATGGGCTTCATCTTTGCCTCTTTCACCTCCACAGATGGTTAGCAGAGCAGCACACTGTGCCTCACGCCATCCCCGCTCTGTTCAGGCCGGCACCTGTGGAGCGGGTGAAGACCAACGTCAGCAATCCGGCCTACGGCAGCGAAGGAAAACTGAGTGATGAGGGGTTGCACATGGGCTACACCGCTCTGGAGATCAAGAGCAAGATGATGTCTCTGGAGAAAGCTGACATGTGCATCCTGAATCCACTCTACGGCTCTGATCTGCAGTACACCAACCGGGTAGAGACCTCATCTTAAGACCTTCTATATGAAGAAGCATTTGTGTAAAAACCTCCTCAGCTGGATTTTTTTTTTGCACCAGAAGAGACTTGAAAGACTAGAAGATGAATAGACATATTTAACAAATGCAAAAATTCATATTAATAACTACAGAAACTTCTGTTATTCTCAGTAATACAGTCTTTCTGCCATGTTTCCGTGTAAAACATGAGGCTGCTTCCCGGTACAGTCTTTGGCTCCTGACGTGTGGCTTAAGCTCCTTCATATTATTACCCATAGAATGACGAAACAGCCGGTCTATAAGCCTCTCTCCAAACTGTTCTTTTTAACTCCAGCTTATCTCCCTCTAAATCGCTTCTGTAGAAATTCCTCTAGAATGTCTCACCCCAACAGTTTTGTTGAGAGCTCAGCGACATTGAGGGGAAACAATAGTTTAATAGCCGGCTCCATTGCTCCGCAGGTAGAACTCCACTGAGCAATGATCTTTTCCCACTTCATTTCATCTTCTCACTCCTCCAAGAGAACCAAAAAAAGTAGAATGAAAAACACTTAAATCACCAGAGATTGTAGGGAAAAAAACAAAACAAAAAACAAACATTTGGCCTCAAAATTACTTTCCTTCTGTTTTATTTGCAGGTTGACAAAGTTATCATCAACCCATACTTTGGGCTTGGAGCACCGGACTACTCCAAGATCCAGATCCCCAAGAGAGAGAAATGGCAACACGGTCCCAACTGTGTGGCAGAAGACAAGTGAGGGTTTATTCTTCTGTGAACCACACTCTGACTGTCCATTTCTTTTACCCTTTGTGCCTTGCTTCTTCCCATCGTCTTTCCCTTTACACCCCATAAAACTGCCTTGAAAGTGCTCAACACAAACTCCTGTCTCCATAGAGAGCACCAGTGGGTGGACGACTTCCCTCTCCATCGCAGTGCCTGTGAAGGAGACACCGAGCTGCTCTCCAAGCTCCTGGACAATGGTTTCTCAGTGAAGCAGCTGGACAGCGATCACTGGGCTCCCATCCACTACGCCTGCTGGTGAGTCTTACACTCCCATCACAGCCGCAGAAACTCTGAAGTGTCCAGAAGTTCTCATTCTCTTGGACTTTGGTTTGTCTTGTTTGCGAGGGTTAAGTTTGACACGTGTGTGGTTTCATCCAGGCACGGTAAAGTCGAGGCGACGAAGCTGTTGCTGGAGAAAGGCAACTGTAATCCAAACCTGCTGAACGGCCAGCTCAGTTCCCCTCTGCACTTTGCAGCCAGAGGAGGCCACGCAGAGATCGTGCAACTCCTGCTGCAGCATCCAGAAATTGACCGGGTACGAAATAATCACTCTCTCAACACTCAGGTTTTTTCCTGTTTTTCTACAGGTACATTGTGACAATTAAGCTGACATTAATTGAAATTTAACACAATAAATTGTTGCTGAAGCCACACTAGTTTCCACTGGGAATAATGCATTTCCTTATAAATTCATGAAACCAAACAGCATATTTTTTACTTTGTAAAGAGTGTCTTGAAAAGCACTATATAATTATTGTATTTATTGTAGAAAAGTAGAAAAGCTGGCAAACACAGCAACGTGGTTTCCTATTAATGTTTTATTTAATTTTGCTGAAGGTTTTAGTTAATCCTCCTGCTGTCCTCATTTACAGGCACCGAAAGATATAGTTTCCTTGTCTGGAAAAAAAGACAAAAATTCAGCAAAAAAGTTCCCACAGCTTTTGAAAATTTGCAAAACTTTTAGCCTGACAATCATTTGCGTTTTTGATTTGAAGTCTTTGTCGTCTGATGTTACAGGACAGATATTGCGGATCCCTGCATATTACTGTAAAATTGGCTTATTTGTTAGTGGTTTTACACTGCTAATTTAGACAGCAAAACTGCATATCATGATTCACATTAAAAAAAGTCGTGATGCTGTTAAAGTGGTAGATAATAATCAGTATTTTTCTCTTTCAATGACAGCACATAGAAGACCAGCAGAAGAGATCACCACTGCAAGTATGTGAGGAGAACAAACAGAATGAGTGGGAGGAGACGGTGAAACTTCTGCAGCAAGCCAACAGCAAACCAGTGAGTCACATAGTTACTGTGTTTGTTGTCACCGACTGTAATAGAAACCAACTTGTGGTTGAAGTGAACTGACTTAGAGAACAGACCGACTTCACAGCGACATTTATCATCACGGGCCACACCAAGGAGGGGAATCATGCTCGCCACTGAGCAGAGCTTTGTTTTTACACGCTGACAGCCCTTTCAGGAAGCTGTTTACTACCAAGACAAAGCTTGACTCTATATTTCAACACACTTCATGTCTATATGTGCATTTATTTGCTGATTCAGCAGGAGATTAAGCTGCTGTTGTATCCCAGCTGTGCATGTCTATTTCTAAAGAATATAATCTTAGAATGTAATGCTGTCATTACATCCATTCAGTAACGCTGGTTTTTAACCCTTGTGTCGTCTTGCAGGTCAAAATTGACCTGTTTTAAAGTTGAAAAATGTGGGGGGGGAAATAGATTTTCATAGTGAAACTTCTGATGTTCACATTTTCAACGTTTTAAGGAAATCTTTGAACATTTTTTGGTGGAAAAAAAAGAAATGTTAAAAATGTTTCTTTAGAACATTCACATAAAAATCTTTTTTAATGTGAATGTTCTTAAAGAAAATATTGGAAGTCTTATTGATAAATCTGTAATCATTTTAGATTTTTTGGAAGATTTTTACTCATTTTCTGAAAATATTTACAAGAATTTTCTTGCCAAATTTGGGGTATTTTTTTTTAAATAAAACTTTTAAGGAATTATTACAATTTTCTTCCTGAAGGTTTTGCAAATTTTCATAAATCTGGATTTATGAAATTTTTGGATTTTTTCAGACAAGGAATCAATATTTTTTGGTGCCTGTAAATGAAAAAATAGGAGGGTTAAACCGAATAGATATTGCTGTTACAGATACAGCTGCTGGTCACTAGATGGTGCTGTTTCCTCAAGTATAGTCAGAGGATAATAGTAAGGTACAAAGAGTCTTTTCTCTGTTTAGTGTATGATATATATTTGTGCTGATGTGTTCCACAGTATGAGAAGGTGCGTATCTACCGCATGGATGGCTCCTATCGCTCTGTAGAGCTAAAACACGGCAACAACACGACTGTGCAGCAGATCATGGAGGGCATGCGTCTTTCTCAGGACACCCAGCAGTATTTTACCATCTGGATCTGCTCAGAGAACCTCCGTGAGTTCACGTTAAACTCTCAAAAACGTCCGACCAAAGACCTGCTGTTACAGAACAGTGTTGTTTTTGATTCAGTGATTTTAATGCAGAAAGACAAGCACAGCACAGATGCATCCTTTAACCTCAAAAATTCTCAATGCCAAGTGTCCAATTTACTTTGTACTCGGTGTGTTTTCGTTGCAAGATTGCAGTAAGATTTGTGCATGTGTTTTGTGTGTCAGACCTGCAGCTGAAGCCGTACCACAAGCCCCTGCAGCATCTCCGCATTTGGACGGAGATAGTGACGGACCTGACGGTGCTGGATCCTCAAAGGGAGACGCCTCAGCTCTTCCTCCGCAGGGACGTCCGACTGCCTCTGGAAATTGAGAAAAAGGTAGCTCACTTTTACAAGAAGCTTTCTGTTCACAACCTGCATGTCAGAAAACAGTTTGACTAGAAATGTCGGAGGCTGTGACTGACTTTGATGAGGCATCCTCACTCTGCTGTTCGCTGATCTGTCCCAGGTGGAGGATCCACTTGCAATCCTGATCCTGTTCGACGAAGCCCGTCACTCCCTCCTGAAGGGCTTCTTTCCTGCTCCAGACAGCAAGCTGATCACACTGGCCAGCCTCCTCCTGCAAATCATCTATGGCAACTATGAGAGCAAGAAGCATAAGCAAGGGTTCCTCAAGTAAAGACTGCTTTCATATCATATCCATGCTTAAATATTACTGATTCTATACAGTCTGGTATGCCAGGCTTGCTTGAAATTAGGGAATTGCGCAAATGACGTTGAAAAGCCATTCCTGCTAGATGTTATTGCACTACAGAAATGTTTGAATCCTGCTTCTGTTAAATGAAAATGTTTTATTCACAGTGAGGAAAACCTAAAATCAATAGTGCCGATCTCTAAGGTGAAAAGCAAAGCGTACCACTGGACCAACAGGATTCTTCATGAATATAAAGTAAACTTGTGTTTATTACACCTTTTTTTTATTTTTATATACAATCCCGTTGCTTCCTGAGGTGGCTCAGGTCCGTCTGTCCCTCCTTTTCTCCCCTACAGGCCCTGAGCACTAGTGAAGGGGTGAGTAAAGAGATGCATCACCTTCAGCGACTCTTCCTGCAAAACTGCTGGGACATCCCGACCTACGGAGCAGCTTTCTTCACCGGCCAGGTCTACACCAAGGCCAGCGCTAGTAACCACAAAGTCATCCGTGTCTACGTCGGGGTCAACACAAAGGGGCTGCACCTCATGAACATGGAGACCAAAGTATGCTGCCATCCTGCTCTTCATTTAAACTTGTGCCAAATGTTTCCCATTTGATGTGTAATTATGAAGCTACAGGTCTAACTTTGTGTGTTAATTGAGCACCTGGTTCCTTTTTTGTGGATGCTTCTTATGATAACGTATCAAATGTGTCTCTTGCAGGTCCTTCTCATCAGTTTAGAGTATGGCACATTCATGTGGCAGCTTGGACATGCTGATCAGTACTTCCAAATACACAGCGGTGACAACAAAATGAACTTCATTGTGCACACAAAACAGGTAATTTCTCCAGGATGTGGTAGAATTTAAGAGGTTTAAGTTTATATGTAAAGTGAAATTATCAAATCAAGTCACAAATGAACCAGGAATTGATTTACAAACACTGAATTTTGAAATGCTGCCATGTTAAACCGAATATTGGAGCATTCATAGTCTCTTGTATTTATTATTTCTTCACAGGCTGGCCTTATTGTGAAACTTCTAATGAAACTGAGTGGACAGATGACTCCAAATGACAAAGGCACAACAGACAAATATGCATACGGCTAAAAAGTGTCGAAGAAACCACAGCTGCCAAAGATCCCAGACTCTTCGGACTGACCATCACCCGACTGCAATAACTCTGGATGGAGAGTTGGCCTCTCCACAAACGCCTCATTTTTGTTTAACAGCCTTAGTGATATCTGTCACGACTTTACATTGTGCATTTTGATGAGTCACACATTTTGGCTGCATGTAAATATGTTTATTATTTAATGTTTGTTTTAATAAAAGGACTGATGTATGAAGGAGGATGTGCCGTAAATATGTTTGAACCACTTGGTCTTTTAAAAACACACGGATTCAAAGTGTTATTTTAGAGTGATTCATTTAACAGAGGGAAAATTCTAACATGACCTGTTGAGGCAAATAGTGGAACACAGGGATGATGGGGATAAATGCTATGTGTATATAGTAATTACCTAATAAACTGCTTTAAGACTAAATTTTAAGTGACATACAGGATGCAAGCAATATGCCAAAAAAAAAAACAATAGTGCAATTATTTTTACTGATATTGTGATTGCAAGGTGTGTGACAACTTCAGAAGAAGAATATTTTATGAATTGTCAAAATAACAGTGTGATTTTTGCTGCAGTTTGTATGAAACATGCATGTTCCCTCATGTTTGAGAATATGGTGGATGTTGATTGGATAATGGACATGCTAATATGGCCATTTTTATATTTCAATTAATGATTAATCTTTACAACCATACAGCAAACTGGCCAATGCTAGAAACAGAAAATGGAGTCTGTTAGTGGAATTAAATAGTTCAAAAAACAAAAAAAGGATGCTTTAGAAATAGTGGCTTTGCAGTGGCGTTATAAAGAAAATATTGTGCATATACTTTGTGTACAGTGTATAATATGGAACATACTCTGAGGTTTAAAAGCTTATTGATGAGTTAAAGATAAATTTCCAGCCCAACTAATGTAGCCTTCTTTATATTTAGAACTTCACTTAGTCCATACAACACTTTTTAATAAATGGGTTCAAATAAAACAATTTGAGAGAGTAAAAATCTTATCGAAAGTTGTCAAATCGATGTTTCACCGGTGGCCATGTTCGTCCCGCTGCGGTGACATCATATAGCAAGACATCGGTTCAGGTACCGATAGCCAATCACAGCGGCCATTCTTTGACTGACACGCGGCCGGCAACCAATCAGAAGCCAGCGTTGGTCAGGCGGGGGCAGGACCAGAGTTGGCAGATAGAGGTGTTGGGGAAATATTACCACCGGACAGCGAGCATGCGCTTCATAGCTACTGGACGCGGAGCGGCTGCACTTTACTTTCACATCTGAGGGGTTATTTTTAGGTGGCTAAAATGCAATTTTATCAGATCGGCAGTAAGCTGCTGGGGGACACGGTGGGGAGGATGAACGACAACCTGACCTCAGTGGTGCTGGCAGCTTCAGTCATCACACTAACTCTGGCTTATATCTCTAAACTGCTGCTCAAACAGACACCTGACAAGGACAAGGTGGGTTTAATCAAGACGAATATGCACTTTCTGTTTAAATGCATCATTATTCATGTCTTCGTGCTTCTCTTCCCTCCAGAAATATCCTCCTTGCATTCCCTCCAGCATCCCCTTCCTTGGACATGCTGTTGCATTTGGAAAAAGCCCCATTGAATTTCTTGAAAATGCCTATGATAAAGTAAGTATTAGAAAAGCATATTGCGTTTGTTTGAACATAAAAGTCTTTTTTGTCTCTTCATAGCAGAAATTGCAAAAATGCTACTAGATCCTGCCTCTCAAATATGAATATTTGCTGTTTTGTGATTAAAAATATGAATATTGCAACATAAATGAGCAGCAGCGAAAAAGGAATAATGCAACAAATGTAGGGATGTCCGTAGGAAAGTAAAAAATACACAATTATTCTAAAGTACTGATCAAATTATACAGATTCCCACATATGCACATCAAATTTGATATTGAAGTTGTTTAATGATGTGCAGAATATTACCAGATCCTCATTGTCAAATATAATTTGCTATTTTTCCCCTCAGTCTTGTTTGATATTAAACATCTTAAAATTCTAACTTAAGTATGCAGACCAGGGGTGTCAAACATGTGGGTTTTTTTTTTGTCTCACTTGTGTAGTTTGACTATTTGTCGTTTTCTTTTGCTATTTTTGCCTCATTTCTGTCATGTGTGTCATTTTCTTGTTTTGTTCACTTTTTTGTCACTTGGTAAGTTTAATGAGATTTTGTCTAACTTTATTTCTCGATTTTGTCGTTTTGTGCCTTATTTTGTCATTTTGTCTTTTTAGTTCGTCTCATGTTTTTGTCATTTTGTTTCTTTTGTCTCGTTTGTGCAATTTTCGTCTTTTTTTCCCCACATTTTCTGTCTCTATTATGCTCTGATTTTACTGCTCTGGCCCACATGAGATCAAACTGGGCTGAATATGGCCCCCATTGAACGGACTCTCTGCTGCTCCTTCAGTACGGCCCGGTGTTCAGCTTCACCATGGTGGGTAAAACCTTCACCTACCTGCTGGGCAGCGAAGCAGCGACCCTGATGTTCAACAGCAAGAACGAAGACCTGAACGCAGAGGACGTCTACTCCAGACTGACCACTCCGGTGTTTGGAAAAGGAGTCGCCTACGATGTGCCCAACCCTGTGAGCGCCACATTTATCAATAAACGAGGTGCATTTGAAGGAAAGTGTCTACAGAAAGCAGCTGTAATACATTTTAAATTGAATTTTAATCTGCTGCAGATCTTCCTGGAACAAAAGAAGATGTTGAAGACTGGACTGAACATCGCCCGTTTTAAGGAGCATGTGAAGATCATCGAGGCGGAGACGGTCGAGTATTTTCAGAGATGGGGAGACAGCGGAGAGAGAAGTAAGAGGCTTCACTGATCACATGATTAAAACGTGAATATTAGAAAATGAGTCAGCTTCAGTTTTTAAAGTTTTGTAGAGTTGCAATCTTAATTTACAATCCATTGTGCAGCCTCACATTTAATGTACGGAGGCCCATTTCTGCCATTAAATGAATAAACAGATTAGTTAAGAGTGACTTTAAAAACCTAAACCACTCATTCACCACCCAAATTATGTCATACTTTTACATAAATTGATGAAATGAGAGCTTCTGTAGTGTGGATTTTTTTTGTTAAAAAGTGACACACTAAGCCAGCATTTGTGTCTTTTTAAATTAATCTCAAGTTATCAATTCAGACAAAAAGATCAAATGTACTTTTTTTTTTTTTTTTTTTTTGCTTCATTGTTTTTGATAAACTAAAACTGAGTACTCACAACAGGAAACAGCTAGATGGAAGGGGCAGGAAAGCAGGCAACACAAGAACAAGGCAGGGGGGAAATGAGTCCAGGTGGGGAACCAAACAGGGGCCGAGTTAAGTCCACAAAGCTGTGGTGGTCAGGAAATGATGCAGAATACAGAGGTCTATGGTCCAGCGGTCAGTGAGACTGAGCTGGGTTTGTACTGTGGACAGGTGAGCTGAATGAGCTGATCACTCTCATAGCTGCAATCAGAGGAGTGAAGGCAGGTGAGTGAGAGACAGAAAGACACAGAGACCAACAGATGAAGACAGGGAGAGAGAGAGAGAGAGTGAGAAAATGAGAGACGGAAACAGGAAGGAAGGAGAAGAACGGGGATCATAACATGTTTTATACAAAGTTTTCAACGTATAGAACAAATGTGTGTCTGTTTGGTTCTTACTAAATGCTCTGTTTCCTCCGTCAGACCTGTTTGAGGCTCTGTCTGAGCTGATCATCCTGACAGCCAGCAGCTGCCTCCACGGGAAGGAGATCCGCAGCATGCTGGATGAACGAGTGGCGCAGCTCTACGCCGACCTGGACGGAGGATTCAGCCACGCTGCCTGGCTGCTGCCCGGCTGGCTGCCTCTGCCCAGCTTCAGGTGGGTCCAATGCACTGATATCTGGCTCAATGTATGATTGTGGGACTTTTTTTTTAATCATAGTTGACATTTTTGCTGTTTTCAGGCATAAAATCAACATGGCTGCCTATAACCAAAGACCACATGGCATTTTTACACAAATATTCTTCTAAACATTATACAGAGTCGGCCATAAGTTCCCATATATGCACATATTTAGTGCTGCATTTGCCACAATATGAAGATGACACTACATTTAATTTGGCAAAACCCTTATGAAGAAGCATAAGAGAACAAGAAAATGATACTTCCAGACAAAGTACAAAAAATGTGCTGGTATCTGACTCAACTTCTCCATAGGACCATATAAAAGCTGCTTAATATTGGGTGAAAACATTGTACTCTTTTTTTTTTTTTTGTCCTTAGGAAACGGGACAAAGCTCACATGGAGATCAAGAACATTTTCTACAAGGTGATTGAGAAACGCAGGAGGTCTGGAGAGAAAGTGGACGACATCCTGCAGACGCTCATCGACGCCACCTACAAGTAAGAAGCTTCGGAAATCTCCATAAATATGAACCGACACGACGTCCAGGAACAGCAACTGTGTTTAGCTTTAGGAAACTTTAACTGAGCTGAGTGATGCCGCGCCATGTTTTTAGCTGACGGTGTAATTGGAGTTTAGATCAGAGAAAATATTTAAAAAAAGCGTGTTTTCTGCTGCTCCTCAGAGACGGACGCCCACTGAACGACGATGAGATCGCTGGGATGCTGATCGGCCTCCTCCTGGCCGGTCAGCACACCTCCTCCACCACCAGCGCCTGGATGGGCTTCTTCCTGGCCAAAGACAAAGCTCTGCAGGAACGCTGCTTCTCCGAACAGAAGGCCGTGTGTGGAGAAGATCTGCCTCCACTTGACTTTGATCAGGTAGGAATCGGTCATTTTGTAGCACAATTGACTTATTGCTATGATTTTAATGATTTTTAACACTGTCAGGAGGATCAGCTATTCAGTAAATTAGTATTAAATGGTGCGATGAGCTTGTACGGAACTTTAACCCTCATGTCGTTTTGCCAATTTTCAGAAATTTGGGGATTTTTTTTTTTTCAGACAAGAAAACAATATTTTTTGGTGCCCATAAATGAGGACAACAGGAGGGTTAAGATCTTAGGCTGTCCTACCAGAGATGTTAGAGGACAAAACGAGGCGACAGTAGATCTCCCCACTCGCAGTTTTTCTTTTAAAGCAGCGTCATATGGTGTTTATTATGATCTCTGCCAGACAAATAATGGTACATATTCATTTATAATTCAACTCATAAATAACATAATGTGACCAAACTGTATGGAAGTCACACATTTTACCCTGAATTCAGGTCAGGTGAAAGTCTAAATCCATCCATCCTCACTAGGGTCGCTGGAGTCTATCCCAGCTGACTCGGGCGAGGCCAGGGGACACCCCGGACAGGTCACCAGTCTGTCACAGGGCTACATATACAGACAAACAATCACACTCACATTCACACCTACGGGCAATTTAGAGTCATCAATTCACCTCAGCATATTTTTGGACTGTGGGAGGAAGCCGGAGTACCCGGAGAAAACCCACGCATGCACAGGGAGAACATGCAAACTCCATGCAGAAAGATCCCAGGCCCACCCCAGGATTTGAACCGGGGATCTTCTTGCTGCAAGGCGAAAGTGCTAACCACTCCTCCACTGTGCAGCCTGAAAGTCTAAATGAAGACACCATATTGATGTTGATCTTATCACAATATACAGGCAGGATAAACGATATGCAAGATGCTCTAAATTTGGCGTGAAGTGACACTTTCGGGCTATTTTGATGTGATTGCAAAGACTTAATTAGTTTCTATCACTGTCCTGCCATCTTCAGCTGAAGGATCTCAGCTTGTTGGAGCGCTGCTTGAAGGAAACCCTGCGGCTCCGTCCTCCAATCATGACCATGATGAGGATGGCTCGCTCTCCTCAGGTAGGAACACCCGAACAGATGCGACATTCTCTTCAATCTTATTGTGGAAGTTGCTCGCCTTTACAGTGGTCCGTCGACGAAAATCCGCAAGAAAATTATTGATATTTGGATCGATCCACCCACCTCTAGTGATAAAAGTGAACTGCGGTATAACGAGGGTCGACTGTTTTCTTACAGTTTTTTCTCTGTAATTGTTTTCCGTATATTCAGAACACTTTTGTGCCAGCGTCTGTGTTTTCTGGTTTGGTTTCTCAGACCGCTGCTGGGTACACCATCCCTGTGGGCCACCAGGTCTGCGTCTCCCCGACCGTCAACCACCGTCTGCACGACACCTGGGTGGAGAGGACGGAGTTCAACCCCGACCGCTACCTCAGCGACAACCCTGCTGCCGGGGAGAAGTTTGCCTATGTGCCGTTTGGAGCCGGTAAGAACGTTGATTTGTCTCCCTGCTAACCAGTCAGTCATAAATCAGACTGCATTAAAGCGTCGTCTCTCTTCCAGGTCGTCATCGCTGCATCGGGGAAAACTTCGCCTACGTCCAGATCAAAACCATCTGGTCCACTTTGCTGCGTTTGTACGACTTCGACCTGGCGGACGGATATTTCCCCACGATCAACTACACCACGATGATCCACACCCCTCACAGCCCCGTCATCAGATACAAGAGGAGGAAGCAGCAAGTGGAGAAATAACACTTCATGGGACTTGTGCTGAGGAATGTTTAGATGAATGCACTTTTTAAACGTCAAACCTGTGCTTTTACGTCTCCTTTATTTAGTGTGGAGTCCAGCTGTCACTCTGAATGTCAGTAGAATAACTCACTTTTAGATATTTGTGCTTCCAGAGTGAACAAACACGATGTGTGACTCCGACTTGATGCTCATATTCACAATGTGAATTTTTAGAAAAATGAAAGTGGAGACATAATCGAGTGCCTTTGACTGAATTAAGCGTCTGGTTTCAGGACAATTTTACATCCACAGTTAGTTTCTTTTTTTTAATGCTGAAGGTGACAGACAGTTCCACAAACCGTTCATCTCACCATCAGATCTGTTTGGAGCTTTCCATTCAGTCACATGGTCTTCCTTCTTTGGCCAGCTGTAATTAAATGTAAATGTTGAAATTGTCTTTTTTTCTGAGCTTTGTTAAGACTACCTGAGTATAAAGGCTTTAAAGTTGAGCTAAGTGTTCAGGAAACAGTTCTGTGTTAACTGGAAGATCATGCAGTTCAGTCAAAAGCTCCAGAACAGCGACCAAATAGACCTGCAAAGGGAAAACGAACACTCACGAATAAAGGTGCTTTAAAAACAATGAATAAATAGAATCACCAACATGAGCTGTATGCTGTAGAAAAACAATGAGCCTTTTTTGTTCCACCTATAAGATCCCACTGGGTGACAGGATCTCGGCTTTTTCCTCGTCTGTATTGTCAGCTGATGCTCCGATAAATCTTTTTCAGCTTTGTCACTGTTGCATCGTTTCGATAAGCTTCTGCAATGTCACAGTATTTAGGTCTTATTAGGATTAGTATTTCTGTCCAGAGATGTATTCATTTTTCACCCAGAGCTTATATTGATGATGAAAGCGTCAGACCGCTGCACCAAGTCTTCTCCAGAACATCCCAAAGATTCTCAGTAGGGCTGAGGTCTAGACTCTGGAGGACAATCCGTCTCATGCTCTCTGATCCACTCATTCTCAATGTGAGCCCCATGAGTCCTGGCATCTTAGAACACGTCCATGAAGTCAGGAAAGAAAAACTCCATTAATGGAAAGACCTGGCCATTCAGTATCTTCAGGGGATGACCTCCTTAACCCTCCTGTTGTCTTCGTTTACGGCACCAAAAAATATTGTTTCCTTGTCTGAAAAAAATCAAACAATTCTGCAAAAAAAAAAAAAAAATTTCTGAAAATTTGCAAAACCTTCAGGAAGAAAATTCCAATAATTCCTTAAAAGTTTGAATTTAAAACAATCCTCCAAATTTGGGAAGAAAATTCTTGCAAATATTTTTTAAAATGAGTAAAACCCTTCCAAAAAAATCCTAAATAGACGTAAAGTGATTACAGGTACATCAGTAAAACTTTTAGTATTTTCTTACACAGAACATTTATTTTTTCCACCAAAAAATGTTGAAAAATTTCCCAAAAATGTTGAACATGTGGACATCAGAAGTTCCAATGTGAAAATACTTCTTTCCCCCACTTTTTCAAACTTTAAAACGGGTCAATTTGACCCGCAGGACGACACGAGGGTTAAACAGTTTTCATTTTGATGGTTTGGTCAATATTTGTGCAATAATTCTGTCACTGAAATAGGAAATGCTCTTTTACATGGATTTCTATTCTAGGTTAATTTTTTAAAACTGAATACAATCATTTGCATTTTTCCCCTTATGGTTGTTGCTAGACAATAACCACAAGTAAAGAAAAGTCACTTGAAAAACATCCCATCATTAACATTTTCTTTTGTCATTAACCACGCCCGACGGGTACGTCGGTGGGGTTATTGCATTCGGTGCGGTATCCGACTGGGTGAGTATGCATGTATGTATGTATGTGGCTATGGCCAGTCCGATATCTCTGCAACCGCTGAAGTCAGGATAATCAAACTTGGCACTGAAGATCAGTCTAAGGTCCCCTGCTCAGTTGTGGAGTTACAGGTCAGCAGATCAAGTAGGGAGGGAGATACGTACGATGATCAAAATTGATGCATATTGCATCAGTTGTATAGGGAGGACAGGGTTTTCGCCAGCAGAGGGCGTGGTTCTGCCCTCTACTGAGGGCTCCTCTAGTTTAGTTTGCCTTCAGGTATTTTTTCCTGTTTTCTGTTAATGGTGATGTTTCAAAGAAAATGAACTGTAAAACAACAAAAAAAAAACTACAGCCAATGAAAAATACACGTCTTTCATATAATGTAGTCCTCTTTATTTCAGTTTTTGACAAAATACCCAGAAAATTCAAAGCTCCTACGCTTTACAAAAATACGTTCTCTACAAATGTCCTCTGTAGTCTGTCCGGCCTAAACAAAACACAGTGTAGTGTAGGATATCCAGTAGCAGCCTCCTTAACAGTAAACCCAAACATTCTCTACAGAACGCTCCACCCATACAACACAAACATATAAATTAATCACAAAGTCTTAAATTAGCATTAGACAAATATACACGATTGTAGATCATCCACAACAAAGAGGCAGATTAAATTACAAACATAGCTGTTTTTCAAGTGCTGGCGACAAAAAGCCTGATACAATGTCGTACACTAATAAAAAAATGTGTTTTGGTCCACATGGAAAGATACAGTCCACACCAGTATGATAGAAAACAGCAGAGCGCTCAGCACGAGAAAAGGCAACTGAGTTTCTTCAAGCCAAAGTTTAACTTGTCAGCATCTATCTTCTCAAGCCAAAGTGCAATTGAGCATATGAAGAAGCACCTGCAGGGAGGAGGAAAAACAGTTTGGTCAGTCTGACAGAACACTGCCCAGTTAAAGCTACAACAAACACTGTACACATGCTGCTACTAAACAACAGATCTGTGTGGTTGTGTGTAGAAGAGATGATGCGTTCAGGTGCAGATGTGTTTATGTGCCGCTACACAGCTTCGAGATGAAACACGTCTGATGCACTGACATGTTCCACAAAACCACAAAATAAGCTTAAAGCAGAATCTCCAGCAGCCATCATTAAGGTGAAACTCTGCAGGTAAAACCTTTGTTAACCCTCCCGGTGTCCCCATTTATGGGCACCAAAAAATATTGTTTTCTCATCTGAAAAAAAAAAAAAAAATCTTTTGAAAATTTGCAAAACCTTCAGGAAGAAAATTCCAGTAATTCCTTAAAAGTTTCCCTTAAAAATTTTATTTAAAAAAAATCCCCCAACTTTAGCAAGAAAATTCTTGTGAATATTTTAGAAAAAATGAGTAAAAATATCTAAAGTGATTCCATATATATCAGAAAAACTTCTAATATTTTCTTGAGGAACATTCACAAAAAAATCATCCAAAATCCAGCAAGTTTCGCTGGATTTTGGTTGATTTTTTTGTGAATGTTCTTAAGAAACATTTTTAACATTTCTTTTTTTTCCAACAAAAAATTTTCAAAATTTTCCCAAAAAAGGTTTATTTAAGAAACAAAATCCCCCAAATTTGGAAAGAAAATTCTTGTTAATATTTTCAAAAAATGAGTAAAACTCTTTAAAAAAAATCCGAAAAATATCTAAAGTGATTCCATATAGTAAAACTTTTAATATTTTCTTTTAGAACGTTCACAAAAAATCAACTAAAATCAACCGAAATTCCCTGGATTTTCGTTGATTTTTTGTGAATGTTCTTAAGAAACATTTTCTTTTTTTTCCCCACCAAAAAATGTTGAAAATGTGGACATCAGAAGTTTCACTGTGAAAATATACTTTTTCTCCACATTTTCAAACTAAAACAGGTCAATTTGAAATGCAGGACAACACGAGGGTTAATTCAAGCTCTGGCTGATTTTGAGATCTTGGGATATTTTGCCTCCATATCACGCCTTCTTTCGCACCAAAATCGCATTCAGGTGTTAATTGCACCACATTTTGACTCACTGTGTCTGTAGATCTCAATAATAAAACAAGTCTTTGGAACTGCTTTGTCAAAGTGAGTCTGAGTCAGAAATCTCTACTTCAGCAGCAGTTACATGTGAAAAACTTTCCAGTGTTTGTTTCATTTTTTGTTGTTTTGTATCTCATTTAGGTAATGTTTTGTCTTGTTTTTTTGGTCTTTTTGTCTTACACATCCACACATATATGTCCAGCTAGCTGTAACCTTGTCTCTGCTCTCTGTGAATCATCTGAAGCGTGTGTGCTACCTGATGTGACGCTGCCCAGCCTCCTCTGCAGGGCCTCCAGTCTGGAGATGTAGTCGGTGAGCGCTCGGTCGGGGTCGTAGCTCTGCAGGTGGGAACAGGTGAGAGGTCCGTGGTCTCCGGCCAGATGATACCTGCTCAACAAACGCACACAGGAACCACTTCAAAATGACAGCATGATGGAGCATTAAAGAAACTGATTTACAAAAGTAACATTTACACTGATTGGTTTTATTTCAATACATTAAAGGCAACATAAGCAACGAATTATAGAAATGTAAAACGAGATATGATCAGGATGATTTAAATATGTTTTGTTAACATGTCAATGAGTTTGTGTGTTAAAAAAAATCTGCACATAATAAAGAGCTTATGACAGAGGTGACTGTCAAAGTCACATTTAAATTTGCTTATAAGAAAATAGTAATAAAACGTGCATATTAGTGCTCCTAGGTGATGAAATGGCAGAATAACTGACTAAAAGAAAGGCGTTTCAATGAATCGACAACTTGTGAACCCATATTCAACACGGCTTGCTTCTCAAATAAAAAGATTTCCAGTTTCATTTGATTATTACCACCACACTCTGACTTTTAATCGATCAGAAATTTTATTCCTATTATTTTATTCCTATTATTTTATTCCTATTATTTCTGCTAGATAGAAAGTACAGAAACAAGCAACGTGGGAAAAGAAAAGATGCCTTCCTAGGGAACAATTTTTAAAATAATTTACTTTATTGAAACTCTAGAATGAAATGTTACTAGCATCCTAGTCTTGCTCTGCCAGCATATTCTGGAGAACAAAACGGTCTGCTGTAGGGGAAAAACACTGTGGCTCATTTAATTTAATCATAGTTGTTGTGAGCAGATGAGGCTTCAGTGTTCCCTTAAACCAGTGACGGTGGAACAGCTGCATGTCAGGAGGCGAACACTGTGATTTAAATGTGATCTAAATGTCCGTGTGGCATTTTGAAAGCAGTAACATGTAGAAAGAGGACGGACAGGAGAGGTCCGGCTGACATGAGGTTTAGAGCCGCTTCCTGCATCCAGTGAGTCGGACAGAAGGCCGTACCTGTGATGTGTGGAGGAGGCGGCCGATCGGGGGGATTCACGTCCACTTCTGCCTCTGCTGCTGGAGATTCCTCCTCCTCCTCCTCCTGCACCTCCTCTTTCTCTGTACATCTCCACACTGCCTGGATGAAGATACGGCGAGTCCCTCACCTCTGAACCTGAGAGAGATTAAGAGAATGAGAACTGTTTCAAGCTGGAAACAGGATAAAGCCAAAAGGCGAGAAGTGCTTTGTTTACCTAAAGTCTGTCCTGTTCCGTTCTTGTTGATGCTGCAGGAGGTTGTGGAGCTCATCCCTGTCGCCCTGTGCCATCGCTTCACGAGGAAACGCATTCTGGATGAACAAAAACAACCAGCTTTATAATCAAATCAAATCAACTTTATTTATATGGCACTTTTCATACAGTACAGTAACACAAAGTGGCTCACAGAGGATAAAAACATAACACAATACAAAACACTATGAAAAACCCGAAACCTCCCACCCCCCACAAATATACACACAGATACACAATCACATATACATTCACACACATACGTAGACATGCGAATAGACACACACACACACACACACACACACACACACACACACACACACACACACACACACACACACACACACACACACACACACACACACACACACACACACACACACACACACACACACACACACACACACACACACACACACACACACACACACACACACACACACACACACACACACACACACACACACACACACACACACACACACACACACACACACACACACACACACACACACACACACACACACACACACACACACCATCTGTTGGTAAGGAGACATGGCTGGGCACCGAAATCCGAAGTGAGGAAGAAATAAACTAAATTGTGCTAATTTTAGTGTTGTCAAACAATTAAAACTGTAAATCAGATTAATCACAGGGGCTGCTGTGGATTAATCATCATTAAATATCATTCATTTTTAATCTATATTAATCACATTTCACTTTTGGTATTAAGTGAGTCCTCAAAGCACATGTGCTGTAAAACTAATCAAAATATTTCTATTTTTTTCACTACATGCATCTCATCGGTGTGTTTTCTTTGTCACAGCACGGTGTTGTGTTACATTTCATCACAACACAAAGAACACGCTCAACCAAACCAGACTGAAGTTCACTTCTGATTCATAGTTAAGGGAAAAGTTACGGGAAACTTGAACTTTTAAGCATTTTTCTGATTTAAAGATGAGAGAGATGCTTTAGATTAGCCCTCAATAAACCCACCTTCAAATGTGCAAAACTTAGATTCTATTTGTGAAAATGCAAAATAAGTATTTACATTTAGCATCCAGCTCTAACGTGTTCGGTCCACGTGGAAAAAAAGCACTGCAATCTTCCTTCTTCTTTTGTTTTTACTGGTAAATTTTTTAAAAATCACAGGGTACAAACTGTGCTTTAAAGAATTTTAATTCTCTGTAGGACATTCCAGTCTAGATTTGAGCAGTTCGTATTAGCCCCGTCAAAAGCTTCAAATGTTTAATCAGATTAATCACAGGGTTGCTGTGGATTCATTTAGATGAATCACAATTTAACAGCATTCATTTTTAATCTAAATTAATTGCGTTTCATTTTGCATCTATATATATAGCACTGACAGTTCCCATTGAGACGGTTTAGCGTTTTCCATTCTGAGTTGCTTGGTTCTGTCAGATTAACGGCCCATTTGCACAACGGGAAGTCTACTTGGACAATCTGCCCAAAATGTGTTGCCAGAGATGTTTCAGGGATTTTTATTCACTCTGCACTGCAGATGCGTTAATTGCATTAAAAGTTTTAATCAGATCAGTCATTATGATGGATTAATCCACGCTAATACGTTAATTTTGACGTCCAGCTGCCTACCTGGAGAGGGCGATAGAGACTCGCACAGCAGAGCGGAAGCGCATCAAACCCCGGCGGCGCTGGCTGAGGGACTCCAGGCTAGAGAGCGATGGCCGGCTGCCCATCCTGGACAACAGCGTCAGCGTGGCTTCTTCACACTCCTGGAAACCGCCCAGCAGTAACAGCAAATACTTCTTCTGGTAGATCAAAGCTTTGCGGAAGCTTTCTGACCTCAGGTATTTCCCATACATCCTCTGGAGGCGAAGACAGAAAGGAAGGAAAAGAAAGAAATGAGCTTTTCAACTTTATACTCAAGCATTTGTTCATGTTTTAATAGTTTTCAGTGCTGATTTAACACACGAGTGCCTCAAAGAAACTCATCACAAACAGGTTTAAAGGTTCTCATCAGCTGTTATCTGCTGACCTTCAGTGCAGCATTGTCGGCCTCAGGCCCGGTGATCTCTCTCAGAGTGTCGGACCGGATCTCTGTCCTGAGTCGGGCCACCTGGGACTGAGCCAGATGTAAAGCTTTCTCCAGACGGAACTTCTCCCGAGTCCAAGCTTCCCGCTCCTGAGAGAACATCATACCTGCCGAGTCCATCTTTGATGTTCCTCTCCTGCTGGACTGCAAGAAGAAACCAAACACTCTTTAGTCAAAGTCTGCTACATGAAATGACAAAAATAATTCATGCTCAAGCCTGTTTGATCATAAACATTTATTTCAAATAGAATGTAAAGGCAGAAAAATGCAGGAGTCACTTTCTGTTTCGTATTCAAGTCTATTATATGGAATTAATAATGTGGGAGACAAATATTCTGGCCCCAGTAAAAGAAGATTTTTACACCAGAAGCACAGCAGCATTACTGTAACCTCCAGATCTAAGAACACAGTTTCTATCCATGTTTTTCTGCGATGTACTCACGCTGTCACCAGATCCAAGTCCAGCCTGCCGGTAGCGTCGCAGTTCCTCCTCCAAGCGGAGCGTGTGGTTCCTCAGATCGTTCTTCTCTTCGGTCAGACGGCTGACGAAACCTGTCAGCTCGGCGTTCTGCCTCAGCAGCCGCTCCGTCAGGGTGTTGGAGGAGCTGGAGGAGCCTCCTGCCAGCAGGGACACGCTCTGAAGGAGGAAAACACATGGATGAGCAGTCACAAGCATGTGCAGAGCTCAACAGATGTTGTTTACAAAACACCGACATGAGCGGCAGATTCTGGTTCACTGAGGTTTCTTTCTTTTCGCTGAAATTTGTGTCTCACATATAGTTTGCCAGGAATTTGATTGGACATTTTTCTTCCCTACGTCCTCGATTAAACACAAACACAACAAAATCAGATATAGATGATGTGGTAGTGTGAGAACATCTGCTGACCTCAGGGACAGAGGGTAGACCTGGGGATTGCTGCAGCATAGTGATGACCTCATCAACACCAGACTGGATCCAGGACAGCTCCTCACTGTCGACCTCTGCAGTCGGCCTGCACAGAACAAATGTACAAATTCATGATGAGGACATTCTAATCAGGCTCTTGTAGACTGTTTTACATTTCATGTGCTCTGCTGTAAACACAAGTAAAAATTTCAGCAATCTGGTGCTATAGAATTTGAATTTACTTCAACTATCTGAATCCCAAAACGTTTATGGGTGTTTTTTGCTCCTGTCACATGTTTACACCTTGTGAGCTCATTTATTTTTACATTTTTGGAAACAGCTCACACATGGCCACCATAAAAAAGAATCTAAATTATTTCTTTGATGAATTATTTTACAAAAACCTGGAAATAACACATATTCTTTTCCAAGTGTGCATGCATGTTACCTGTTCCAGTGACTCTACATATAATAATATTTCTCCAATTAGGTTGTACATTTTTTTCCATACATTTTCCATACACTGTGTAAACACAATCTGTACTTCAGCCAAAAAGACTAAAACATCTTCATCACGTGTCAGTTTGTCACAGCTACACACGTGGACAAAATTGTTGGTACCCCTCAGTTAAAGAAGGAAAAACCCACAATTCTCACTGAAATCACTTGAAACTCACAAAACTAACAATAAATAAAAATTTATTGAAAATTAAATAATCAAAATCAGCCATTACTTTTGAATTGTTGATTAACATAATTATTTAAAAAAACAAACTAATGAAATAGGGCTGGACAAAAATGATGGTACCCATAACTTAATATTTTGTTGCACAACCTTTTGAGGCAATCACTGCAATTAAACGATTTCTGTATTTGTCAATGAGCGTTCTGCAGCTGTCAACAGGTATTTTGGCCCACTCCTCATGAGCAAACAGCTCCAGTTGTCTCAGGTTTGATGGGTGTCTTCTCCAAATGGCATGTTTCAGCTCCTTCCACATATGTTCAATGGGATTCAGATCTGGGCTCATAGAAGGCCACTTTAGAATAGTCCAACGCTTTTCTCTCAGCCATTCTTGGGTGTTTTTGGCTGTGTGTTTTGGATGGTTGTCCTGTTGGAAGACCCATGACCTGCGACTGAGACCAAGCTTTCTGACACTAGGCAGCACATTTCTCTCCAGAATGCCTTGATAGTCTTCAGATTTCATCGTACCTTGCACACTTTCAAGACACCCTGTGCCAGATGCAGCAAAGCAGCCCCAAAACATTACTGAGCCTCCTCCATGTTTCACCGTAGGGACAGTGTTCTTTTCTTCGTATGCTTGGTTTTTGAGTCTATGAACATAGAGTTGATGTGCCTTACCAAAAAGCTCCAGTTTGGTCTCATCTGTCCAAAGGACATTCTCCCAGAAGCTTTGTGGCTTGTCAACATGCATTTTTGCAAATTCCAGTCTGGCTTTTTTATGAGTTTTTTTCAGCAGTGGTGTCCTCCTTGGTCGTCTCCCATGAAGTCCACTTTGGCTCAAACAACGACGAATGGTGCGATCTGACACTGATGTACCTTGGCCTTGGAGTTCACCTTTAATTTCTTTGGAGGTTGCTCTGGGCTCTTTGGATACAATTCCAACGATCCGTCTCTTCAATTTGTCATCAATTTTCCTCTTGCGGCCACGTCCAGGGAGGTTGGCTACTGTCCCGTGGGTCTTGAACTTCTGAATAATATGAGCCACTGTTGTCACAGGAACTTCAAGCTGTTTAGAGATGGCCTTATAGCCTTTACCTTTAAGATGTTTGTCTATCATTTTTTTTCGGATGTCCTGGGACAATTCTCTCCTTCGCTTTCTGTTGTCCATGTTCAGTGTGGTACACACCTTTTCACCAAACAGCAGGGTGACTACTTGTCTCCCTTTAAATAGGCAGACTGACTGATTATGAGTTTGGAAACACCTGTGATGTCAATTAAATGACACACCTGAGTTAATCATGTCACTCTGGTCAAATAGTTTTCAATCTTTTATAGAGGTACCATCATTTTTGTCCAGGCCTGTTTCATTAGTTTGTTTTTTTTAAATAATTATGTTAATCAACAATTCAAAAGTAATGGCTGTTTTTGATTATTTAATTTTCAATAAATTTGTATTTATTGTTAGTTTTGTGAGTTTCAAGTGATTTCAGTGAGAATTGTGAGTTTTTCCTTCTTTAACTGAGGGGTACCAACAATTTTGTCCACGTGTGTAATTCATCCGTGTTTTCTCAGTTTGTTGAGGAGCGCAGGCTTTTTTGTTTTTTAAAGAATCTGGTGAGCACAAACAGCATATTTTAGGTGAAGTTTTAAATGAGACACGTGGAATAAAATCATCACTTAAAGTGTAGATTTAGGGTTAATATTTCCAACTGAACAGCACGTCACAGATTAGTAGTTAGGGAAGCTTCTGGATGTGATGAATGGTGGAATCCTGTGGTTTTTTTTTAAAGATAACACAGGTCGTTTCTGGTTCAGAGGGTTAAAACAGACACTGACATCTTATCACCTTTAAAACTGACACTGTAAACCTGTTTACACATCCATCAGACACGTTGAGCATTATCATTCATTTACAAAAGTAAGTCCAAAATTCAGAAAATAACTTTTTTATTGACTTCTGCGAGTTTATTTCCATGCGTCATGGTGTAAAAAAAACCTTCAGAAAGTGGGTCGACATGCAATTTACACAGAAACACCTCAGAAAATGTTGGCTATACAAATAGGTATCGACATTTTATGCTATAAAAATTCCAGGTAAATGAGAGGAAGGTGGAGCAGAAAGAAGCTGATGATTTCTGACAGAAGGAGGACTTAAGATGAATGTTTTCTGCTGACATTTGGTCTATAAAACGTCACTCAAGACGTCAACCACATAAAAGCAGCAATATTCCCTCTTCAGAAGCCACAAGTTAAACATTTCCTTGACCTGATTGATGAATATATCATTTCTGGACGTTTTCAGGAAACAGTTCAACAGCATTAATCTGATAAAAGACCGGCAGTCCAGAAGAGAGACTCCAGAATTAGCATATTTCTGAATAAAAACTCTTCCTGTTTCTTCTTAATCAACTTGAAATAGGAAATATCGGGCTCTACAGAGCACTAGTAACACCAACATGGTTTTTAGGACTGAGTTTTTCTTTTAAGAGCAGCTCGTTTAAAAAATGCACGAAGAGTAAACTTGAACACTGTAGCTGCACCAAAACAACAAGCTGAAAGACAGTAAATAACTCTGAAAAATGCATGAAAACATCTGAGTCCAGTCTGTTTATGAGCAAATAACGTAAAAATAATGAGGACAGCTGCTTTGATTACCTGCCAGTGGTGTTGCTGGACATGCTGCGGATCTTTGAGGAAATTAGGTGAAGTTTGCCCACAATCTTGTCGACTGTGCGCCAGGGGCCGTGGTGTAGGCCGCTGGAGAGGCCTGCTGGAGAGACTTCCACCTGAGGAGAAGCGCTGGAGCTCCCTGGGTGAACATTTCCACTCTGCTGCTGGAAAACCCAGTCTTTGGTGAGATCAGTGGACTCACTCTGCCAGATGGCGTCCTGTTGAGATGACAGAACAACAGTTTTAATGCTCTAACATGAAAAAGAAACATTAAAAAGCTACTAAAAAGGCACTCAAAAGTAAATATCGTGTCACTGGTTTCACTCACACTCTGGCCACCAGCCTGCAGAGCTCCACTCACCTCCCTCGGTCCAAACTGGTTCAGCCTCTCCTCCAGTCTCTCCTTCTCTTCCTCCAGGCTCCTCCTCCTGTCCAGCTCGTTCTCCAGCTGCTCCTGGACCTCTGACATTTGCACCTCCAGCCTCTCCAGCTGAGCTCGAGCCTCCAGCAGCGCCTCCTGGTCTCGTCCAGACTTCTGACTCGCCAGAGTTAGCTCCTCCTCCTTTCGTACCACCTCGAGTCTCTGGACCTCCACCTGACTGAGGAGATCCACCACCTGGAGGAGGAAAAATCAGGTCGAGTTAAGACAGAAATAAAGATGCAACATTTAAACACACAGCTGCAACATCACGTATCTGTAAATATCTCATTAACCCTGTAAAACCCACTGTTGAAAAAATACATCAGCTGAATATAAAATTTTTGCTCATTTATTTCTATATTTGGTTTTATACAACTTATATTATTATTATTTTATTTATTATTGTTTTCTAATATATATTTAAATATACATAATTTTTGCACATATATTTATATATTGGGGTTTTATTTACATGCATATCTAAATTTAGTTTTAGCTGTATTATTTATTTTTGCTCATTTGCTTTTTTAAAGATTTGTGTACATATAAATAAATCTTTTTTTTTTGTATATATTTATTTTTGCTTATTTTTTCCTTTATTTGGGTTTGTATATATGCACATCTAAATTTAGTTTTAATTTTATTTATTTATTTTTCTAATTTTCTTTTTTTTAGATTTGTGTACATATAAATAAATAATCTTATTTATTTTTTGTTTTTTTAAATATATTTATTTTTGCTAATTTTTTTCCCTTTATTTGGGTTCATATATATGCACATCTAAATTTAGCTTTAATTTAATTTAATTTATTTTAGCTAATTTTTCTTCTAGAATTGGGTCTTACAGGGTTAAAATAATTCTATGCTGCAAGTACATTTTACTTTTTTTGTGTCATCAATTGAAAGATGACAGACAAACCGGACTTCAAACCATACATCCATCCATCCTCTATACACCGCTTTATCCTCATTAGGGTCGCGGGGGGTGCTGGAGCCTATCCCAGCTGACTCGGGCGAAGGCAGGGGACACCCAGGACAGGTCGCCAGTCTGTCACAGGGCTACATACACAGACGAACAATCACACTCGCATTCACACCTACGGACAATTTAGAGTACTCAATTAACCTCAGCATGTTTTTGGACTGTGGACTTCAAACCAGATTTCTGTAATTAGATTTCATCATTAATGTGAAGCAAACAAATAAGAAAAGACCCTTGACTTTAAAGCAACACATGCATACTCTTGAGCTCTCATCACAGGCTGTATGTCCATATTTTGTTAACATTTCAAGTGTACACAAAAGTTTGGACACACCTTCTCATTCAATGCTTTTTATTTATTTGGATTATTTTATACAGTGTAGATTAATACCGAAGATTAACACTTTTTGTTGACAACATAATATCACATGTATTCTTTTATACTTCGATGTTTATAGTATAAATCTACAATGCACAAACTAATTAAATAAAATATATCGAACAAGAAGGTGTGTCCAAACTTCAACTGGGAGAGTACATTTGTTTGTCCTTCTCATAGTGTCTGCATAGGTTTTAGAATTGGAAAAAAAAAAAGAAAAAGAAAGAAATCAGGGCAACAAATTTAGTACTTCCAAGTTGTGAATCACTGTTTTAGCTCATGAACGTTCCTTTTTGTGAATCATGATTCAGAAGCAGGGAATTAAAATGTGGAATTTGTGTCACAGTTTGGAGTTAGTTCAGTAAAGCTCCACCAACATCCCACCTGTGCATGTTTATCATCCAGCTCCCTCTGCAGTCTTTCCAGGAGACTCCCTTCCTCTCCGGGGCTCCTCCCGTCCTCCTGAACCCGCTCCTCGTTGGACGGACCGCTGTCAGAGGAGACGCTGGTCCTCAGCTCCCTTTCCCTCCCCAGCGCGGTGCTCATCTCCTGGGCTTTGGCTCGCTCTGTCTCCAGCTGGACCTGGAGCTCCTGCAGCCGTCTGTGGAGGCCGAGCCGCTCCTGTTCAGCCTGCTGGGAGAGCTGAGAGGAGGCCTGCCGCTCCTGCACCAGGGTCTGGTTCAGATGGGCTACGTGGTTCTTCTGCTCCTCTATAACCATGTGCAGGTCCTGGTGGGGAAAGGAAAACACGACTTGATCTGAAAATGTCAGGGTCATTGCAAGGAAGAGCGGGAATGTTTTAGCAAGACAACCCAAGCTACGAAGCAAAGCTGTCGTACCTCCAGTTCCTCTCGTTTGCTCTCCTCCGATCTCCCGGTTCGACATTTCTCCTTCTCCATGGTCCACTGCAGATCTCTGATTTTCTTCCTCTCCTCTGTCAGGTGGTCATTTAGTGCATCCACCTCTGCAGCTTTTTGAGATACCTCTGCCCTGTTGACATGTGGAGATCATTTTAATGAGCTGAATTTCAATCATACACTCATTTTAGTGCTGTTGATTGAGATTTATTCAAACTGAGCATTTTTATAAAATGTGTTTCTTCAAACACAAATAAAGTTTCGATCAAGCAACTTAAGGCAACCTGAACTTTACAATGTTTCTGGGCATTTCTGCTCCCGTCACATTTTTACTCACTGTGGATTCATTTTTCACTGCGATATGAAGTCCTAAACCTCTATGGAAACAATAAAACCTTGGATAGAAGTAGGTGGAACTAAAAAGTGTCTATTTATGCACTGTGACAAACTTAGAATAAGCAGTCCCTCCAAGAATTTATTCGACCAATCTCTGTGAATTCTTGCAATTTTGTCCAATCATTGCAACTTTTCCACAATTCTGGCCAGCGTCGAGTGACTTCCACCGATCACAGTAGCCCCCAGCTTAAACGTAACGCACGTACATCACCGAATTCATGTCCTTGTTTATGATCTGAAGGTGCAGACAAGTCCAATTCTAATGTCTGTCATTTACCAACAAAAATGACTGCTGAAGATCGTGAAAAACAATTCCTTGATGTTCTTTATGAAAGCGGAGGTTGCAGTGGGAGGGCCAGTTGTCCCACTACGTAGGATTTATGTCTAACCTGATCACTCAATGTAATAACACTTGTAATTTAAATCTAAGTTCTAGGTCTGAAAATATCTAAGTCTCACCATAGAATCATCAAAGGAATTCCAGGAGCCAAGTCTTCAGATGCCACGAAGAAAAGTGTTTATTCTTGTACAGACACAAGTCAAACACATGAGAGCGATCCCGGGACCCTTCTGACCTCTGGTCAAAACGCTCAATCTTTTATACAGTATGGGCCAGGTTTGGTCACTCCCCTGGCCCTTCCTTCCTTTACCTGTGCCAACTTTCATTTTACACTATTAATACATAGGGTTAATTTTTTTAATGATGTCTGGAACATCCCTAACTCTCCAAAAATAATAAGACTGAGCTGGCAATCCCTCAAAGGGAGAGACCCTCCCTTTAGCACAGTCCCCATGCCGTCTCTGTTTTTTACCTTCGTTATTTTCAGGTACAACCAGGTATAGCCAGGTTCACAAGTGCAATACAGGTCATACTGACAGTACATCAAATTCAAACATCAGGTTCATAAGTGTAGCACAGGTCACTCTGACATCACACAGCTCTAAATTGGTAACAGCGTCAGCACAATTTATTACACAACAAGGTAAACTGTTCTGCATCCGAGCAACATTGTGGTGGAATACAAACGAAGATCATCCATTGACGAACACTTTTCTGCCACGAAAAATACCAGGAGAACGGTTGAAATGAGCGGACCACAGACCAGACAAATCATCGTGACGGAAGCTGCTGCATCTAAGATCTATTATGAGCACTGAAAGAATGAAGGCCAGTTAGATTAATTAATTGACGTGACGAGCCGTGAGCGTCCCCCATCTCCCGCAATTTCATCATAACAAATATGCTGAAAAAAATCGCAACTTACGTGGCAATTTTTTAGAAAAGATACCACAAACTCAGGCATTTTAGGCCACAGCAATCCCGAAAAAAGCCCCCCAAAATCCTAGAGGGACTGAATGGGATAAATCGAATAACAACATTTTCTTTACTTAGTTTGAAATGAATCACTCACACCTAAATTGTCGGAAAAAGATAATATCTGATGCTAGCTTCATATCAGTGTTAAGCGGTGAACTTGCACTGTTGTCTTGCAGGTGTGTTGCATCAGAGTCGTGTCTAACCTGAGAGTGTCCAGCTCTTTGAGGTGCTTGTGCTGGGCTTTGAGCGTCGTCTCCAGCTCTAGTTTAGTCTGGGAGAGTTCACTCTTCAGCTCCTCTACGAGAAATCTGTCCACCTCCACTGCTCCGCCGGCTCCTCCTCCCTCCCTCTGCTCCTTCATGCTACATTCACCGGCGAGCGAGAGGCCGGGCTGGACGCCTAGACGACAAAGAAATGACACATTAATATCATGTTGGATTTAAAGCATCCAGCTGAGCCAGCTGGTATAGAAAATGTGAATTATGCCTCTTATATTTACGGCAACGGGTAAATCTGCAGGTAAAAAACACAATATATGCGTAACAAAGAGTTTTTTTGGAGCTGGTTTACCTTGATGAAGTTGCTCCAGTTGACCACGGAGCTGATGAATCTCAGAGATGAGACTTGACCTTTCTGAAAAGTGGAGTAAACCCATGGCGTCTCTGTGCTGGGCGTCCTGCACCAAAACCACATAAACAACGTCTGTTTGGTTACTGAATGGTTCAAATAATAACAAGAAAACACAAAAGAAACACCTGAAGAGTGTCTTTCTGTCCAGTAAATTAGAGCTTTCTCATCCTTTGGTTGTAAACTAGCATTTGTGCCTCACAAAAAAATACGATATGTCCAAAAATACATGCTCGAGCATTCATGTAGAATTGAAATAATATTAAATAAATCAACACTTTCTATCTTTGCGCTACAGTGCATTTAAAACACTTTCAACTCATTCGGGTAAATACCTTCATTAGGGAGACTCCATTAGGGAGTTGTTCAAATCAAATCAAATCAAATTAAACTTTATTTATATAGCACTTTTTATACAAGAAATCGCAATACAAAGTGCTTTACAGAGTTGTTGATACTGACCTGTTCAGCCAGTCTTTGCTCCAGCTGATTGAGATGAATGATGGCGTCACTGGTGTCGAGCAGGTCCAGCTGGCTGTAGAGGGCGCGTTTCAGAACACTCCGCTCCTTTGCAAACACCTGACGGACTGCATCCAGGAGCTCCCCACGCCAGTCAACACCGCCCGGCGTCTGCAGCGAGTGAGAAAACACATACAGACTTCATCCAGTTGCTTCTGATAAATCATTCCAGGAGATATTCGACATTTTGGTGCTTTCAAATCACAACATTCTGACTGGTTCAGGCCTGACAAACTCTTTGTGACGAGGTTTTCTCTACCTGCGTCTCCCTGTGCGTCTGCATCTGGCTGATGAGGCTTTTCAGAGACTCCACAGTCGCCAGCAGGGCGTCTCTCTCCTTCATCCAGCCCTGGACGTTGAACTGGCCGCTGGGTTCGCCTTCAGAGAGAGGAAGCTCCGACAGAGAGAGGACCTGCATGCCTTCCTGGTGCACCTCACGGAGCAACGTCTGGTTACACAAACACCACACAGAAACACAGTTACTTTGTATTTTTCTAAATGATTAAAGCCATATCCGTACGGGATTAGTATTACCTTGGGACCAATGGTGATTTGTAAGAATTGTGGAGGATGTCTATGATCTTAAACCCATGTGAATGTGTCATATCGGTTATTTGTAAAGTAAAAATTCCACCGCAAATGACCTCCTATATTTCACCGAACACAGACGTCCTGTGATAATACTAATCCCATGTGAATCTGGATCTCAGTGATTGGGGGTATTTTAGTTGTTTTGTTTTTTTAATTCCATGCCTTTTTCTACCTCTTTCCCGGTTGAATTACATATCAATATCCTCCCAAACTTCTCTCTTCTTGCTGGTCTGATTTTGCCGTTTCTACTAATGGTCCATCATACAGTTTGACATAAAACTAACTTTTCTCACATCATTGTATGGTTCGTGAATCGGCGTACCTTGATCCGGTCAGGCAGAGCGTCGTCTGTTTCTCTCCTGGCGCCCTCTGGAGTCGTCCTGAACTCCTGCTGCAAGCTCGGTAGGTCATATCCAGTCCTCTGGCTGTAGTCTGAGCTGCTGTCTGCATGACGACAAAAACTCTCATGAAGCAAAACACCGGCAATGGGGAGCAGAGAGAAAACACAGGTGCTGAACAAGATAAACTAAAGGGTACAAAGGAAAACAGTGTGGGTGAAATCAGAGCAGCTACCATATCAGAACTGCTGTTTACAGCAAGTTATTCCAGTTATTGTTTATTCAAGCAGAACCCTAAAGCACATGATGAAGGTGTGGACAAAGCAAAGTACAGAGTTTGGACAGAGTCAGGCATTAGGTTTCTTTGTTTTGTTTTCAATCTTTCTACTAAGTAAAACCCCTCCTTTACTTTAAATAGATGAGCTGGTAACAATCATCTCATTAAAGGGAATGACGTGAAACCTTTCCTAAAGAAGAAATGAAAGATAATACAGTCTAGATGGACATAGTTAAAGCAGTTAAAGTTAAATATAAGCAGAGGAGCTGTTCACAGCAGTAATGAATGTACTGTATCTTACCGCTGGTGTAGCCATCTTTGAATTGTGACGTAGGACGGTCTTGTCTTGATGCAGGAGCCTAGAAAGAATGAGATGAGATAAAAGTCAAGATTTCTCTGGATTTTGGATTAAAAACAAAGTATTTCATCATGAAAGAGATTTCTGTTCAAGTCTTTTGGATCTACAACCTTCAAGACAAGTTTCATAAACACATGGAGCCAGAAAAATGGTCCCTAAAAAAGCCTTTCAAACATAATTTAACACACAATGAATTCTGAAAACAGTCCATGAAAATAGAACCTCTTGTACATAAGGAGGCTACGAAGCATTTTTGGCAGACATTATTAATACAGTCCAACATGTTTCTTCTTGCTTTCTGGCCTCACCTCAGCTGATCGCAGTTTGTCGATGATGGCCTTCAGGGCTTTACACTCGTCCTCCAGCGCCTGAGTGTCTCTGCGAAGGTTCTCGCTCTCTGAAATGTGCCGAGCCTCCATGTCAAGGATTTCTGCTGCATGCAGCTCCTGCATCTGCACAATCTTCTCCTCGAACTCCCCGATCACTTCCTCCACCTCCTCTTTGGTGGCAGACTTGCTGTCCGCACTGAGATCAGACATTTGCAGAGGTTCGGTCTGTGTGAACGAGTTTGTAACGGCCACTTGCTGCTGCTCTGAGCTGCTGTTTAGCCGCGAGCTGTGAGATTTGGTGGAGGACTGGCTGGAAGGTGCAGAGTTTTTCCTGGAGACAGCTGGTTTATCTTTGGCACTGCTGCCCTTACTGGCCGGCTGTTTGCTTCCTTTCCTTTTGGGCTGTGTAGTTGAGGAGGAAGAAGTGGAGGAAGGAGGCTGAGGAGAAGGAGATGGAGAAGGAGTTGGAGGGCTGGAGTCTGCCGTTTTCATCAAGGCTGTTTGTACCTCCTGCAGCTCCTCTTTAAGCTTAGAAATGGAGAGTTCACGGCTGTGCAGCTCCTCGTGGAGTTTCTCATTGTGCTGCTTGTAGCTGCTGAGCTCTTCTTTGGTGGTGTCCACGCTCTTTCTCACCTCCTCCAGCTCCTCTTTGACTTTAGAACTGGAGACTTTACTGACTCGGAGGTCCTCTTGAAGTTTCTCATTTCGCTCCCGGTAGCTGCTGAGTTCTTCTTTGGTGGAAGCCGCATCGTTTCTGACCTCCTCGAGCTGTTGGATGAGCCCCGTCGTGTCGGCTCTGTCTTCTTCAGCTTTTACCTGCAGGACGATTGGGCACGTGGTCAAATACGATAAAAACAACCAGGTATCACGAAGAATATTGTCATCAACACAAGTATAAGTTAAAATACTTCCGACTTACTTGGAATAGTTCTCCTTTAAGGTGAGCAATGGTCATTTCCCGCTCCTAAAAATAATTCCATACACTTAAACTTACTCGGAAACAAACTTATTAAGCACATGTTGAGTTTTCTTTAGTACAGGTCAAACAAGATTTTTGGGAAATACATTAACCCTTTAAGCTTCAGTCAATTCCAGCCGTTTTCAGTACAAAAAATCGCTAATATTCTATTTTTAAATAAAAAAATTACGAAAAATACGGGGAATATTGGACGCACATCGCGAGGTGCATTTCCTTGAAAACGACCGATTCGTGGATTTTATACCGACTTCAGGACATGTTTTGGACAAAATAGTTTACTGGCTTGTGTTGTCTGGATGTAAAAGGTTGGATTATGGCCGTTTTTTGTGGAATCTTTTTTTCTGTGTGTAATAATGAACCCGGAAATGTGAGTCGCGCTGTGTGCGTTGAAGCCGTGTATAGAGAACGGATGGATGAATATTCGTTGTTTGTCGGACAAATGTGTTTATATTACCCGCTGTGGTAATCGCATCTGAAAGTGGTTTATACCGGCGGATTCATGAGAATCTAAGCTTTCCATCGGCGTATAGTGTTTGTATAATCGTGTTTGCAGCCGTCGGACATTCTTGAAATTCCTATGCAAATTAGTAGGTGTACCGCCGGCTGTACACCTACGACGCACTGAAGCGCAAAGGGTTAATCAATGACAAAGACCGATATCACAAGCAGCCAGTTTGCTGAAAACAGTAGAGAACAGCTCTGTCTGAAGACAAAATCGACCTACTAGCGCCCCTAAAGATTACTAAGTAAAGCTTGTTTGATTAATCCATACAAAATAGAGTAACAATACTTGCTAGGTTGTGATTTAGACATTGTTTGTAAATTTCTGAGCTTCTAAGGTGCTGCAAAGTTGCTTTTGTTACTTTAAAACAGAGCCGGGAAAGCTGTTTTCCTGTTACCGAATCAGCTACTGCAATAAAATAATATCAAATAATCGTTTATCTAGAAATATTAACTTATTCTTTTAAATATCACTTTCATGAGCACAAATCTCCCTGAAACAAAATGATAAATTTAAGGAAACATGTGAAACAAAAGAAACAAAAATGTAAAAAGTACCACACTCGGCACACAAAGTCAGATTTGATTTCCAGCGTCTGTACCTGCAGCAGCTCCTGTAGTTTCTCCAAACTCTCCTTGCAGCTGTTCAGCTCTTCTTTGGTGGCAGCTGCCTCTCTTTGAGCCTCCATCAGTGCTTGTTCCAGCTCAGACACCTTCGTCTCTTCACTGCCGCTAGCTGACACCTAAAGTGAAAAGGTTCAAATGTTGAATCTGATTTGTCTGTAGGCCTGTTTGTTTCACAGGAAATGACTGTTTTATAAGGATCACATTCTTCTTCCTACCTTTTGAAGCTGGTCCTGGAGTCTCACTGTTGTTGCGTTTTTTTCCTGGAGAGAAAATAACGGGTTTGTTAAGTCTCAGCAAACACCAGAAATACCTTCATAAGTAGCTGGAATTCACTTCTACATACCCGGAGGTCCTCCTGAAGTTTGCTGCAGCTCTCCTTGTAGCTGCCGAGCTGCTCTTTGGTGGTCGAGGCCTCTTTTCTGACCTCCTGTAACTCCCGAAGAAGCTCCGCTGCTGTAGGTTGGTCATCAGAGGAGGTCTGATAAGAAGGTGACAAAGATTCAAACTTATCAGAGAAGTACGGAACAACAATTCACAGTCTGAGGGTTTATCACAGTGAATGCATTTAGATTTTTGCAGGTTACCCATTAATCTGAGTGCAAAGAAAATATACAGCACAGAATCCGTCCAGTTAATTATTGTGCTTAACCTTTTTTCCTCATTATCCCAGGGCAACACCGCAGCCACAGGATTCATATTTAATGTCAGTGTTTTGTCTTCCAGTGCACTCAGTGAGTTTTATTATTTCTGTCCAGAGGTCAGTTGTCTTTTCTGTGACAATATTTTTTCCTTCAAGAGCACTGCAAGTTTGCCTGAGCTTCGTACATGTGAAACCAATCAGCCATTCTTGTTTTTTTGTGCATACAAGCTGAAATTAGTTGTTCTTTTGAATGGATAAAATATTCTTACCTCTTCTGTAATCTCAGGAATTTTATCGTTTACTCAAAGCTATCTTTAAATCAATGACTGGGCTTCAAATTGGTATGGTTGTATACCACTGGTTGGTAACATTTCCACATTAATGGCACATGATTTATGCATTCATAAACACAACAAAATATTTTTTGCAGCTGGCTTTCAAAAGGGATTTTATGTTTTAGAGAAATCACCAAAATTACACCATTTATCTGACCGAGAAACTGTAAAAAGAGAGAAACATTGGACTTTCAACTTTGCAATGGTCCTTCAACTAATCTGTGACATACAGTGGCATTAGTAAAATAACAGGTATCCCTTTATTGTAGATGTCTCATTTAAAAAAAAAAAAAAAAAAAAAAAAAAGCATTTCTGGGCACAACCAAGAAGCGACGAGGGAGTCTGCTGTGTCCAACAGCCATGTGACAATCCAGGAACTTTTTCAATGAACTGGGATGAACTGCAGGCCGTGTTCACACAAAGCAGTAAAACTTTAAGTAGTAAAACTCTAAGTAGTAAGTCATCTATGGTATGTAGAGCCACTGTTTGTTCATCCAGGATTAGCTACACTTGTGAGCACTTGGGGGAATGTTACTCAAGTTCATTGTAGGTTTAAAAAAAGAACTTTAAACCGGGAAATTAAATTTTTTTTGTGTGTGATTTATGGCATTATAATGGTGTCATAGTGCACAACAAACATTTCTGAGGTCTCTACTTCTAGTCATGTTTGTGCTGTTTCCATAGAGGTGCTGGACTTTACAGTGCAGAGAAAATTTGTCTACAGCAAGTAAAAATGCGACAGGATCAGAAAATGCCGGGAACTGCTTGGTGTTCAGGAGGGTTAAAGGAACGTTATACACTCCACAAATATGCTTATTTGCTTTTGTAACTGAGGGTTCGAGGAGAAAATCAATACCAATCGCATGTCTGTACAGTAAACATGAAGTTACAGCCACAAGAGACAGTTAGCTTATCTCAACATAAACACAGGAAACAAAGACATCAACATCTATCTACAGGACTATTCATTGGCTGGTACACCAAATATAATATTCTTTTAACTCTCACCTCCAGGGACGACGACGTCTTCTTGTGCGTCTTTGCCTTCATCTGACTGAGCAGATCCATGAGCACAGCCAGCCTCTTCTCGTACTCCACCACCTCCTCCTCAGAGCTGGAGAGCAGCTGCTTCTGGAGCTCCTGGTCTTTCTGAATCCCACTCAGTCCGACCTCCAGCTCCCGAAGCTTCTGCGTCAGACAAACCACCTTCCCCGTGGGGACGTGTTTCGCTTGACCCATGGCACTGAAATCCAGTTTGGGAATACCAAAGTCACCAAAGTTGTAAATGAGGGGCTCAGCACGTCTCTGCAGATCCTGACCCTGCTCCTGTTTTGATTCCACTGACTGCTGCTGGTGCTGGAAGGCCTCCAGCGTTGCCTGGCTGACCAGCGCTGCAGCCACTTTTTCCCTCAGATTTTCCTCCAGCTTAGAGACCTTCTGCTGGAGACCATCTGCAGAGCTTTTAGCTTGCTCCAAAAGCAGGCGACAGCGGCTGATCTCAGAGTCTTTCTCACCAACCAAGTCCTCGAGCTGCTGGATTCGGAGGCCTAACTCTTCCACTCTGGATGTTGCGCTCTGCTCCAGAGCTTGAACTTGGGCCTGCATGACTACAAGTCCTGCAGTTTTCTCTCTCAGAACTTCTTCAAGCTCGCCCTCTGAGCTCTCGAGTTTTTCTGTTTCAGCTAAGGCTTCTGCGCTCTCTTTCAAGCGCAGATACGTCTCCAGCAGCTTACTGTGCTCTGTTTTCAGTGTCTCCAGCTCCTTGGTGGCCTGGTCCATCCTCTGCTTCATTTCATCGTATTCCTCTTTACTCGGCCCCAAGGAGTCGCCCTCTGGCTCATCCTTGGTGTCCTCGTCTTCCTCCGGAGGCTGTTTTTGCTCGATATTGGCCAGTTCCTGTTGAAGTTTGTCAATGACTGCATTCAGTTGGTCGAGCTCTTCTTCGTTGTTCCTCTTCAAGCGCTCCTGTTCGCTCCGCAGGCACTCAACCTGGGACTCCAGGTCTTTTATCAGCTCATCCCTCTCATCCATTTCCTAAAGAGTAAGACGCAGACATTATTACACCATAAAAATATCAGCTTTGATGAGTTCATGGCTCTCCCAAACCTTTTGATTAAACATCTGAGTCCCTGTTGTGCCCGTTTTTATTGCCATTTTCTTCTACAGTTCTCAGAACTTGATCAGATTGTAAGCACCTCGCAGAGACTCAGAGGTTTAATAAGCCACCTCAGATGAGCAAATGATCACCTCACGACAACAAAATGGTGCTGTGGATCTACTTACCGAGACAAAGCAAGCAAACACAACCCAACAACAACAACAAAAAAAAAAGAATCACACAAAAAAATGGAAGCTAAATGGAGTCAGCAAAATAAAAAGCAAACAGGGAACCAGAGACCACACACAATGATGCACTTCCACGGAGCTATGCGTATCCGAAATAGACTGTGGTGCTATTTCGCATACGCATGTAGCGTTACCTTGTTATCAGAGGCTGTTTCCATGTGTTGAAGCTTAGTGATCTGTTCATTAAGAAGTGCTATTTCCCTGTCCTTCTCCTCCATCACCTTCAAAAGTCAGAGATTATAATGCGACGGCTATTAATAAACACGCCTTAATCCACTCGCAGTCAGCCTTGCAGCGGACGACTGAAAATTCACTCATTGAGAAAAGAATAAAAGTGTCGGCAGCAGCAGTGAGTCTCGCTAAAAACGTGCAAAATAATATTGGCAGCATGGAGCAAAAACCTTATTTTAAAAAAAAAGATTGTAAGCAGAAATATGACAATGTTGAATATCTACTCATGAAAACATTTGTCCTGTTTCAAAATCCTGAGAGACATTTTTAGTCACGTTATTAACCTTCAGTTTACATCAAACTTATCTGGTGATGTCACATTTATCAGGTTTATACTTTAAATTTCACAAGTGGAAGCAGAAGTTAAAGCAGGAAAGTGACACATTAAATTAATCAATCAGTAGAACACAAGTGCAAATACAATTTTTAGATACCGTAGATATGTAACTAGTTGTCTATTTACCTGCAGGATACTCTCTCGTGTTTCCAGGTATTGCTGCTGGCTGCTTATCTCCTTCCTCTGGATCTCCAGCTGCATGTGAAGCTGCTGCACCTCCTCGCTCTTGTTCTCCAGCTCCTCCCTGAACTGCTCCAGCTGCTCCTCCAGATTACAGATCTGAGGCAACAAACAAAAGTCACTGTAGAGGAGACAACATGAGACTGAGCAGAATGTAAACAGCGTTGCCTGAGACAAACTCAACTAAAGTTTATTTTTTTCCTGTGACTGAGCAAAAAAAAAAAAAAAAATCAAACCTTGATATAATAAGATACTACAACACGTATGGGTTTTCCTTGCAGCGCTGTTTTGTAGTGTGAATGCTCCTCCTTTGCATGGTGGAGGAATCAATGTGTGATTTGTAAATATGTTGACAAAAATTCTTTCCAGCAGCCGTGTTCTATTTTCACATTGCATTTTTTTCCTGTGCATATAGTGTTACTTTAGGCAAATGAATAAAGTTCTTCAGATTTAACACTTTAAACCTAAAAACCCACCACTATGTTTTAAAGGCATGTTGTCTTTTAAAAAACTGCCAAAATTTGACAATTTATCAGAGCCAGAAACGGTAAAAGCAGTCAGATTTTGAACGTCATAATGGTCCTTGAACGTGTCATCTGTAACCAAACCTAAGCCGAAAATGGTGGCATTTAATCACTTTATCCTATGGGTCTCATTTTAAAAAATTCCAAATATTAACCAACTGCAATAAGTAAAAGCTCTGTAACACCAAAAATTCTGTGCTCTTGGTTGCAACTGAAAAATCATGAATGAATCAGATGTGACCAACAGTTCAGTGACAAAAAAAAAAAAAAAAAAAAAAATCGGGGACTTTTCAGCTGAACTGGTTTGAACGGCAGGCTGTGTTTATTTAGAGCAGAGACAGTCACAGAAGCAATTTTTAAAAATATAAATAGTAAAACAAATACATTATGTATAGTCACCATTTTTCTAATAGTAGAAACATTTTATTTTTATTTTTGGAAAATAAATAACTACGGTAATTAAATTTTCTATTTTTTCCTGCTTAAAGATTTATGGCATTTTTATACTGCAAAAAATATACTTTTGAGTTCTCTTTTCTTCTAGTTTCTTGTACTGTTACCATAGAGGTGCAGGACTTTATACAGCAGTAAAAAATAAATGCCCAGAAACTGCTTGGGGTTTAAAGTAGGTGTATAAAAAAAGAGCAATTTGATTTTCAGTATGTGTTTAATAACATCCATTCAAAGGAAACTGTTACCAATCAGACCTCTAGTAATGCATTTTGATATAAAGTAACAACGCTGCATCTGAGCATCCCTCTACCTCTTTCTCTTTCCGCTCCAGAGCTTCTCTCTCCGTTTGGAGCTGAGCCTCCAGTGTGGAGTGTCTCGCCTCGGTGACGGATGCATGCTGCTTTTTCTGTTCGACCTGCGACACGTGAAAGAAACTATTCAGCTCAGCAGTTATTTACGACGTGCGCAGAAGAGCGTGGAAAAGAAACACCCTCCTCAGATCAAACTGAACCTACACATGCATGCTGTGAACACTGTAACGCAACCTGAACTCAGTTTTCCACCTGAGCAGCAGGACAACTAACAGGAGCTTCTCCCACTCTGCTTTTGTTTGCTCACCACAGCCTTCCATGAACACTGGGGGGCAATCTTGATACCTGCTAGCTGTAGCTCAGTGTCATCACCGAGAGGAGAGTGCCTGGGCGACAGAAGTAGACCCACCCACACATTGTTCTCCCTCTCAGTGAATCCCAACCCTCCTCCCATTCCTCTCCTCATCTCCATGCTCTCTCACACACACACCCACTGCCATGCTCTACAGCTATTGTTCAGGCTGCTTTTTCTCTGCTTCGGTCTCCATCCTCCCGTCTCCCCTCTTCACCCCTCTCCTCCCCCTCTTCCTCACCTTCTCCAGGGACTCAGCGCTGGCCAGCAGGGCCTGCTCCAGCTCGCGGATGCGGCTCTCCAGCTTGTCAATCTCTTCGTCGCGCTCTCCCAACTCACGACGCAGCTGCTCGGAGCTGAGCAGCAGCTCACTGCACCAATCCGCCTTCTCCTTCAGCTGGGAGGTCAGCTGGTCCACCTGGTAGTGAGCAACGAGGGAGAGAGAAAGAGAGAGGGGGGGGGGGGATCGTTTAATGAGATTCGCTCTCAGACATCACTCGCTACAGCAGCATAGCCGGTACATGTACAGCTAGCTGGGAGGTCAGCTGATCCACCTGAGAAAGGAGGGGAGCCGGGAGGGAGATGAGGTGCAGGGACAGAGGGGGAGAGAGAGATTCACTCAGGGGGGGACACAAAACACAAAGCATGATTCAGGAGGACGGCTGGCAGGTAACTGATCCACCTGTGAGATGGGAGAACATCAGCAGATCAACGGGGAGGAGGAAGAGGGGTCCACAGGAGGGAGGCTTGTTTAGGAAGATATTCACAGTCATTATTTAATGTTAGCTAAATGTAGACGGTAAACAGTCCCCTTGCCTGGTGAAATATTAACTGAAAGAAAAACAATCTCCTTCAAAATTCATTTTTCAGAATTACTGCATAAACTGAAGTGAAATCCAGATGAGAGCGTCTTTTCATAGCCTCCCTTCATCAAATATTAGTATAACTACAGTGCAGGATGGACTCTTCAGCACAGAATAATCTCGTCCCCTTTTTTACAAAAATGTCCCATGTGGTACATTTGTGGTTGGATTTTTTCAAGTCCAATATTTTCATTCAGTAAAAACAAGAAAGCTGCTTGTTTTTCTGCACAAATAGATTAAAGAAATATTTAAGCTGCTTTGTGAATTGCAAAAACTGCAAGCAAGCTGGGCGATGAATGTCAAAATTATATCTTCTTATCATTTAAATGTTGTACTTTTTACTTGGCATGTTGAAATAAGGGAGTAATGTTCAGTGGAAACAAAAAAAGTCTTAATTCAACCATCTGAACCCCAAAAGAGTGTCAGCGATTTGTCATTATTTTTAGCTAAAATTTGGGATGTTTGAATTGAAATTTTATCAGGGAAAACAACCTAAATTGAAGCTTAATGTTGTAATATTTCATTACAAATGTCTTATTTTACATGTCTCATGTAAATAAAAAAAAAAACACCAAAAAAAAATATTTACACTTACAACACTGTGCAAAAAAATAATAATTCTGAGTTATTCAATATACCTGAGAAGTCATGACTGACTCAGCTGTGACCGACAGTCGCGTGATAACAATTCAGGAACTGCGGCTGTATTTCCACACAGCAGGAAAGCAAGTTAAAACTGTACATAAGTAGTGAAATATCTATAGTATGTACAGCTTCCAATTCAGGTAACATCTGAGAGCACTTAGAAAAATGCTCTAAATGTTGATTACAGAATTTTAACATTTTTTAAAAAGATAATCAAACAAATTAAAGGTTTACTTTTACTTTTTTAAGAATATGGCGCTATGACTTAATTTTACTGCAGAAAAGACATTTATGAGTTCTCTACTTTTTACAGTTGTTGTGCCGTTTCCGCAAAGACTTTAAGTTACTTCACAGCGATCCATTACAAACTCAACTGTTTTGAATTTAGGCCGACATTTTGGCCTGAAAAACAAGAGGAAGGAGCAGAGGGAGGTTTCGGACACAGACGAGTGAAAAGTGGAAAAAGAGGGGCATAAGAGAGATGGGCAGGCCATTAATAGCTACAGGGATGGGCAGGCTCGCTAAAATGCACTAATTTCTGTCTGGGGGAGACTTAGTTCTACACGTAGCTAGAAGCAATACCTTAAAGGTTACTCCATCCACCTGCAATAGCCATGGGAGAGAGAAGGCAGAGCCATAACGGATCACAGGGTGGAGAGTTCAAGGGCAAGAGGGAAGCAGAGGCAGAAAAAGCACTTAGTGATAAGAAAGCTGCAGGAGTCTGTGGAAATTATAGAAACGGTAGAGGTTATCTTTGGGGTGATTTTTCTGTCGGGTCAAAGCAGAAGGGCAGCTGAGGTATTAAACTACATGGAATAAAGCACAGAACTAATAGCACAAATCCAGCTGCAGTCACCAATTTATCACATTTAATCAAACAAAGTAATTATTAAGGAGCAGAAGCCAAACAAGGAGGTATCATTTGATGATATAGGAAAAGAGAGAGAACATTGTGAGCAAAGTCAGACTCATCGTCCCCTGAATGAATAACTGACTCGTCTTGTCAAATTATTTTCCACCAAGCAGCTGAAACACACTGAGGGCTCAAATCTCAGAGCTGATTCTTTTCTGAGGCTGATTGTGTTGCTGTGTATCATCTAAAGGAGTTTTGTAAATATTTGACTGCTCAATTCCTTCACTAGAAGCAAGTTGCTCTCACAAAGAACAGGATGCAATGTTTTCCCAGCAAATTAGTCTGAAGCGCGTGATAGCTGGGCTAATTGGTTTGAGGACATTATTAACACTTCAAATGCTCTGCAAATTCCCCCGATGATTACAATTAAAGTTCTCCTTGCCCGGAGTAAAGCGGATGACTGGATGACAGTTGACAATAAATGACAAAATTCTGAAGGGACCAAACAGCAGCCAGTGACACCACAGGCAATGAGAGCATGTAGCGATGAATCTAAGTTGTGATAAATGAAAATGAGGCACAAAAATGAACATTTTTCTACTATTTTGTGCTTTTACAAAGGCAGGTTAAGTTTTATATCCATTCTTATCAAATACTTGTCATTATGAAATGAAATCAGTAATTCAGGACAGGTACAAATGTCCAAAAGTTTTTCCAGAAAACTGGCACTGTATCTGTGGAAAATAATCAGGATCATACAAACAACAACCACTGAGGATTACATTATGTCATACTGCAGGTGTAATGTGAGTTTATCTGTGCTCACACAACTATCAAAGCAAGCTGAGGGATTTGTTTTTGGCCACTAACTTGAAAAAGTTCAGCAGATAGTTGTCAACTTTGTCTGTCTACAGTTTCGTGCTGAGAGAAGAAGAAAGACGCGAGCGATGTGACTATCAGTAAAGCCAAAGCACTAAAACAGCCTGTAGAAGTGAGGGGAAATACAGAGTTGGGCGACAGCTTTCTGAGGAATTCATCTCTATGTATGATTAGTTTCACATTTGGTCCACTGCTAATAAACAAACAAAAAGTCCGTGACTGCTACTAATATAAAAAACATAATAATTTTACATTTCTGGATATAAACTATTAGAATTTAGCCTAGAAACTAAATGGTGCAGAGCAAATCAGTCATGAGATGAATATTTATGTCAAGAATCAATTTCACGTCATGTAACTAACCCATGATGTCAAAACTAAGGGTCAGTTCCACAAAATAACATTTATCATCAACCCCATAGAACTGTCCACTTGTTGTTTATTTTATTTTTTTATGATTCCTGTAAAGTTTAATGGTATGCAGCAGAACATTATGTCAAATCATAGACTGTATATAAAGATGGACGTAGCATCTGGCTCCAGAATTGAAGCCCACCCGGAAGTGTCAAAAACGTGCAATATCACGCCGTCCGCGAGGGCTGGCTCCAAAAAGCTTTTTCTCCATAGACCCCAATTCATTTTTGGAAAAAATAAAATTTGATAGACTGATTTTCTACAGCTCAGGATTTTTTTCCCGTTAGTTTTCATGGTCAAAATGAGAGATCAGGTGGCCGATCTTAAAATTAATCAATACTGAATTTTAAATAAATCGTTCAAGTTGGTGGAGCCAGGGGGCGTGGCTATACTTGATAGACAGCAACAGAAGCCTCTGCGGTAAAATGTGGGCGGGATAAGAGAGTCCTCAGCCAATCCTGCCCCTAGTTGCTCTCCGGTCCAGCCTGTTTGATGACGCTTTTTACGTCACTGGCTCCAAAAAATCCAAAACGGCGACCAGGAAGTAGCAAAATCCGGGCTTCATTTTCTCGGCGTTGAAACCAACGGGTGACATTACGGTTAGTTTACGCCTGTGTCAAATTCCTCACATGGGTAAATCTTCTTTTAATTAATACAAGAAAGTGTTAGAATAAACTGACTGAAGTTTTACAGAGACATCTACTTGACAATCCAGGAAGTGAAACCTCTTATTACACAACTTACAGAGAACTAAAGAACTCCTTTCACCTGCGCATCACTCCCTCTGTTTGGTGTCATTTTCAGGGCAGCACATGTAATTCTACCGCCTCTATTGTTCTGCTGTGTGACTCGGAGGCCCAGACTTGTAGCCACAACAGTGTTATGTTCAGAAAATAAGCATCTCTCTTACAGCCTGCTCCTCTGGCAGAGGAACGAGCGTTTCTCCTGTTACCTCTTGGTTTCTCTGCTCAGAGCCGCTCTGGAGCTTCTGTGGACTCTTCAGCTGCTGCTCCAGTTTCTGGATCTCCTGCTGGAAGAAATCCCTCTCGTGTTCTCGATCCACCGCTTGTTCCTGAAGCAAAGACACATAAATAATGAAGAATATTTGTTGCGTCAGTGCGGGTTTACAATTTGGTGGATCGATTCAAGTGTTCATGTTCCTTTACAGTTTATTATCTTGTCAATAATGCACTTGCAGAAGAAAAAAAGAAAGGTGAAGGTCCAAGTTTAACTGACAGTAAACAATATGTCTGGAGATTATAAAGTAACTTGTTAAAAATGCACCATAAAGTCCCTCAGAATCTAGCAGGAGATTTAGTGTGAAGTCACATGGATTTTACTTGACTAGGTATGAGGCGAACAGTTAAATGCTGTGCTGTTCTTTCTGCTTACTTCTATAAAAAATATTTCACGTTAATGTGAATAAATGCCAACAGTGACACACTGAAGTTCCGGCAGCTTTTCTCCTGATTGTTATTAAACTGCAGAACGACTGAGCTGCTGAATAAACCCAGTTTCCAATAAAACCCCAGATTTAGATGACCTCAAAATGAAACAACCTGAGGATGTTTATGGGAGCTTGTTCACCTAGTAAAAATGTTTTCTGTTAAACAGATAGAAAAACATGCTGCAGCGCTGGCTGTCAAATGAGAAACACAAAGGAAATCAGGACTTTTACAACATCCTGCAGAACAATGTGTTTTTGTCAGTGGTCCAAAATCGGCCAAACAAGGTAATCAGAAAATGACATGCTTACAAAAATGCCATTTTTATATCTGTATAACCAACATTAGCAGCACAGAACAAAAACAAAAATGCTTTCAGTCAACATTTAGACAATTACAGGTCAACTCCTGGCCAAGTGGCCCAATTATGGTGACGGGAACACAACTCATTAGACCAGGAGCCAAAGAAAAGGAGGGCAAATAAACAGAGGCTCTGCAAAAATATCATAGCATGAGTCTGACTGTCAGACTGTCCAGCTCAAACTAGAACATCTTAGTAGCATTTCAGCAGCCTTTAGATTTACCCTGCTTCAAGCAACTCACATGAAATTAGCCGAGTCTTTATCTGCCAGCATTAAAATTAATCCCACTGTCAGGTGTCAAAAAATGTACACTACATCTGCAAAAATGCAAATCATCAGTTTTCTTGTCTTTGGAATAAAAATGTGCTGGTAAATGACAAGACGTGCCATCTGTGAGCAGTTACTCATGAAGAAATTACGGTGCGGACTGAACAGATTTGATTTATATCTGCTGCTGTAACTTTTAATCAGATGTTGGCGACGTGTTTCAGCAGGAAACAGGAAGATCTACAAAAAGAATGAAATTGAGAGCTATCGAGTTATTTTCACTCTCAGCTGGCTGGCAGATCACTTTTTTGATTCATTTTTTGGTCTAAAAACATCCAATAATAGTAAATGTGGCAATTTTCAAGAGCCCAAAGTGACATCTTAGAAATGCTTGTTTTGTTTCAAAAAAAAAAAAGTCTAAAACCTATATATATTCAGTGTAATATCACAGACAAAGAAAAACAGCAAATATTCTTCTTTAAGAAACAAATTATTTGGGGCATTTTGTCATTTGGATTAACTGGTAAACAAAACTGTTGCACCCTGACTGACTTCAGGCAACTCATAATGAAAGGAAATCAGGATTTTGTAGAGGAACTCGCAGTATACTGAATTCTAACTATTTCAGCAAGCTGAATCAGACAAAACTATGCAGCTACACGATGCCAGAGGTGTTGTTCTTACATCGAGGAACCTCCTGTTCTTCTCCAGCTGTTTCTCCAGGGCTTGGATCTGCTGCCGGAGGTCTCCGCTCTCTGTGGTGTGAACCTGCTCCAGCTCGATCACCCTGTTGACCTGCTCCTCCAGCTCCACCTCCAGCAGCTTCAACTGCTTCAGGAGGTCGGCGTTCTCCTTCTCCGCCTGCCGCTGGACCTCCACCTTCTCCTTCATCAGCTTCTCCGTCTCCTCCAGCAGGTCTACGGGACACGACGCAGGGAGGAGGGGAGGTTAGAGGTTCATGCTCGCTGAGTAAAGGTGGATAACTTTAGTTATTTAGTCATTCTGATTTGATTTTGCCAATAAACGGGATGCTGAGATGGAAGTGAAGAGTCTGAAGTCTGTGAGTCTTGTGATGAAAGCAAATTTTGCTTTTGCTGTAATGATCATCAATCTTTTGCAACGATATGGATTTACTGTAACAACTAAATGTTATAATTTTGGATTTTATGGTCACTTTTACAAATATCCATCACAGCTGAGTAAATGACCAAAATCAGACTCTTCCAGCATCTCAGCCAACTTCCCAACATAAACCCCAACACGATTCCAAATCACGTCGTCTCTTTGCCCTTCTGCTGCCACCAGTCAACAACCCATACCGCTTCACCCAGGATCAAACCTCGCAGGATCAGTGCAAAAGTAACAGGCTGAGAAAGTGCAAATGACAGATCAAACACATGGACAGTCCAGACGGTGCAATATTCATGCCCAAAAAGCATTAACAGGCAGGGGAGAGGAGTTCCCAAACAGTCAATCATCTCACTCAAAGAAACAGACACCTTTAAAAAGAAAAGCATATAGCAGTCAAAAATATGCGTGAATTAAGAGCGTAGATGATTGGCAATTAGGAAACAATGGCTACATATAAATGTCTGAAGATTACTTTCATTTCATCATGCTAAAATGAGCGCTAACATTGACTCCAAGACATTAAAAATGATAAACCAGGACGAAATCAATCAAAATAAAAAGCCGAAGCGAAGGTTAGTGATTGGACTGAGTGAGTTTGTGAGGCCATAGCAAGCAAGCTCCAAGCTTTGTCGGTGAGTCGCTGGATTAGGGTTAAAGAGATACACTGAGGACTCAGCTACACAGTTAGAGGAACATATAGAGATGACTGAGCCATGCTCAAAGTGGACACACCTGCTTCAGGTGCTGCAACCATTGCAGCTTCAACTAGGCCTACGGGAGAACGAGAAAGCACAGGAATTTAACATGCTCTTGTTTTTGTCATGAACAGGAAAATTCTCAGATATAGAATAGAAATAGGCGTAGACAGGATGGCAGTGCTCTTCTGTCTGTTTCACAGTAGCAGGTTAAAGCTGTAGAAAGGATGCTGTGAAAGGAAAGATTCCTGAGAGAGTCCCCGATTACCTTCCTACATACAGCACACTCACCTTTTTTGTGAGAGAATGAATTCATAGGATAGCTTTCTGACAATACAATGCAAAATTAGCTGATACAGTTATCAAGTTTCATGTTTCTGGAGTCTTCTTGGCAAATGTATGACTGAAAACAGTTGTTTAACCCTTTGAACGCTAAAAGGCATATTATCTTCAGGAAAGCACCAAAATACATAATCTATCAGTGCCAAAAATTAAAAAAAACAAACAGCATCATGAGATTATCAGCTTTCCTACAGTCCTTGAAGCACTCATTTGTAAGATGTAATTGTGTGGGAAAACCTATCCACATCAAAATCATTTTATTCCATAGGTCTCATTTAAAGTATGACAAAAAATAAAAGCGTTCACTTGTATCAGATTTCGTTAAAAAAAAATGCATTCCTCGACACAACTATGAAGCTGTTAATGACTCTTTTGTTACCGCCAGTTGCATGACAAAAAATAATACATAGGTGACAATAACAGAAACAAATTAAAAATTTCAATAGTTCTTTTATGATTTCTGATATTACAACTTTGCTAGACAGGTACAGGGTTTTATATTGCAGTGGAAAAATTAGCTCACAATGTATAAAAATGTGACGGCAACAACAAAAATTAAAAATTGCTTATAAACTGCTCTGAGTTCAGAGGGTTAAGGAAAGGCCTATGGAGCAGTCTCAGTTTTGTTACACTGAAAAAACATTCTACAAATAAACAATTTATGGATTTTTTTCCTTCACTGACACTGATGTCAAACTGTGGCTATAAAAAAATTTCAGCATTTTCACTGAACTTCAGCAGCACAGTGAGTCTGTCAGCTGAAGAGGTTTCTGAAAACCAGATGCAAATCTTGGCATTGCATGTGGTCAGTATAATGGAAAAAGAACACTGAAACCGACTCTGGGTTAATGGTTTACAATACCTCAAGCTTTCCCCTGCAGTTCAAGGAACAATAACCGTCTCAGTGTAGGAAACTTCTGACCTTGTCTTCATACATTCATACAAAACAAACTGAAAAGTGAAAGTAGCAGAAAACTGCTGGACTCATACAAAAGCGGTAGTTTGAATTCGTCACTCCACTTAAAATTCAAGCCTTGTTGAGTAAATAGATATCTTAATTTCTTCTCCACCTCTGGGTAGCTCATTTTAAAAACCATATTTCTTCCTTCTTCATTTAGGGAATACGTACGAAGCTCACGGGGCCCGGCGTTCTCCCTCATGGCGTCTTGTTGCCGTGACAGCAGCTCGCGCTCTTCCTGCATCTGAAGCCTTTCCTGCTCCAACTCGTGCAGCCGACTACTTGTTACCTGCAAGGAAAAACAAACAATCCATAGTCTCCAATTCGCAGCGAATCTGAGGAAAATATCTCAATATTTTTTTGAGCCCTAAGCACAATCGGTCCTCAATAGTTCCTAAAACGGCTCAGTGTTGTTTCTATTATTTGAGGATTATTTCCAGCTGTAGAATTGAGTGCTTCCATCAGCACTCAATACCAGCGTGTGTGTTGGATGAACTCAGAACGAACTACAGAGCCATTGTTCATGGTAATGAAGGAACATGTCATTCATTTAAGAGTTTTTTTTATGATGTTTGGACAACAATTGAGCCCTGTGGAGCAAAAAAACAAGCATGCAAACTTAATCCCTTTACCAGGATTTGTTGACAATAAGAAAATAAGTGCAGCTTATCAGTCGCTGGAGATGACTTTAAGAAGGTGACTATCAGTCCTGTGGTTGATATGTGAGATCTGGGTCTTTTTCTCATTTAACCCTCCTGTTGTCCTCATTTAGGGCACTAAAAATTTTTTTCCCTTGTCTGAAAAATCTCCCAAATTTCTGAAAATGTGCAAAACCTTCAGGAAGAAAATTCCAATAATTCCTTAAAAGTTTGCCTTAAAGGTTTTATTTAAAAAAAAATACCCCAAATTTGGCAAGAACATTCTTGTAAATATCAGCAAAACTTCTAATAATTTCTTTAAGAACATTCACATAAAAATCAACCAAAATCCAGCGAAATTCGCTGGATTTTGGTTGATTTTTATGTGAATGTTCTTAAACATTTTTAACATTTCTTTTTTTTCCCCACCAAGAAATGTTCAAAAATTTCCCAAAAATGTTGAAAATGTGGACATCAGAAGTTTCACTATGAAAATATATTTTTTTTCCCCACATTTTCAAACTTCAAACTTTTGACCTGCAGGACAACGAGGGTTAAAGCAAATTGGGAAAGGTCGGGAAAGTGGGTACGAGAGACCTATTACCTGCATAAATATTACATGAATGTGTCACCGGAGCAGATCAATACTACTTGGCCTTATATTGATTTCAGTGTCATGTGTACACTTGAAACTCTACCTTTTACGTTGCCGAGTCATTTGCAGTCTCACAAAATAAAATCTCTGCAGCTGGAAGGCCTCACCTGCAGCTCTTGCTCGAGGCTCAGCAGGAGCTCTTCCTTCTGACGCAACTGCTCCTCCAGCGCAGCCCGTTCACCCGTGTATCCATCGATCAGACCTGAATGAGAAGAAATAAAGGTAAGTTAGACACTGCACCGAAATACAACTCGCTCATGTTCACGTTTGGATTTCGTTCCCATTCCTGGAATACCTCCAAAGAGATGCATTTCCTTGTCGTTTTATTTCAGCCACACACGCACACATAAGGCAGCTGTCCAGATGACTGAACGCTCACCAGCAGGATAAGAAATCCAAGGTTACCATCAACACATTGTACGTGCACGCCGAGGCACACGAACACGCATAGAAATGTCGAGATGAACACCAGTGAGAACGTCTGACCCGTTTTGCTTGACATGTGGTACGAGACCGAGCTGTAAACGCAATGAAACGCTCCATCATTACTCTCCTGCTCCGTCAGGTCAGTAAGCATTACGCACCAGGATGGCACCAAATTCACAGATACAGGAGAGGAGATATGCACACACGAAGACTGGTGAGGAAATGTTCATTCATTTTCTGTGACTGCAACTTTGGTCTCGTGAGAGCAGATCCAAGGTGAAGATCTTTTCTGACTTGACTGAGCTCTGTGTTATCTAAAAGTGACACTGAAGCAGAAGGTAAATGTCAGCTGTGTTGTCAGAAGATTGTTTTATTTCAGGCGTCTCAACAGGAACCAATGATCTGTGCAAAGTTTGCCTAAGGAGGGATGTCTCCATGTCAGTCAGCTATCAGATGGATATGATTACCGGATGAAAAACACACAACTGCAGAAGCTTCTTGAAATTAATTCCAATTCATCTTCACAATATTACAACCATCTAACTTAGCTTTTTCCCCTCCTGATTCACACATAATAAAAGCGTACCCTGTTTGTGTTTTCAATGACATATAATCGGATCTTTTTTAAAAGGCTGAGCCAGTCCAGTGTACTAATTCAAAACCAGTTTGAAAAAGGCCACACCCTGAGCTTTTAGCTACGCGTTTCATCCACACAATAGCTGGAGAATTATCTCTTTCAGCTCACTGGTATTTGCACAAGTTCTACGTCTGAGAGACACAGGCTTGACATTTTAAACACTCCTTTCACTACATTTAATGAAGAACATTAGACCAGAGAGCAACAGTTGCGCTCTCGTACATGAAACAACAAGTTCAGTTGGAGGCAGCATTTATTTTCTATTATAGCTGCAGTCATTCGTGTCAAAACTAGAATTATTTGGCAGGTATTTTGGTACAGGATTATTTTTAGTAACCAACTGTTATGTGTGTGTGGAATGTGAGGATTAGTTGCTTTTCTTTCTGTTTCTGAGGAGTCTAATGTTTTTTTTCCTGTTAACCACAAAGAGACCAGTTGGTATGAAAGGCATGTTATTGACAAAATTGCATGATTCATTAGAGCTGAAGAGCGATAAAAATACAGTGAATAATGGGATTTCAACTTTTTAACCTCCATTAAACTGCTCATTTGTGTTAAGTTTCATCTGAAAACTTAAACAAATTTAGGTTTAAACTGTGATATTTTATCAAAATCGCTTTATTCTACATATTTCATTTAAAAATTTGCCAAAAATAAATTCTTTGCCCTGTTTGCTGTGGCCAACAGTCCACTGACAAAAATTCAGGGATGTTTCAGTCAAACTGCAGGGCAGATCGGACACAAGAATGGAAGGAAATTACAATTGTAAGTAGTAAAATATCTAGTATGGAGAGCCACCTTTTTTGCAGTATTGGTAATACTTGTGCACTTGGGAAAAAATGTACATGTTCATTTACTTTTTTCCCATTTTTGCAAAATAAATAATCAAAGAACTTCTACTTTCATTTGTCTTTTTCTGTTTTTTGACATCATAACTTTGGTACACGACACAAATTACATTTTAAGTTTTCTGTATTTTCCGTCATGCTTGTGCTGTTTCCAGAGACGCAGGACTTTATATTGCAGCGAAAAATGAGCCCACAGTGAGCTAAAATGTTACAGGAAGGAAAAAATGCCCAAGAAAGTGCCTGAGATTCAGAGGGTTTTTGCATAAATAATCAAATTGATCATCTCAGGACTGAAAGTGGAGAATGCTATATAACCCCTAAAGGGAAATTTATGATTTGTAACACTAGACTAATAAACACTCTGCAGCATAACATTTCTGCTCCAAATTCTACTTTTACAAAGCTTCAATATGTTACGATTTTATTTTTTCTTTATTATCGAGGTCAGAATTAGTGGTGCAGGTGGTATACTGGACTGCATTATGTTTAAACATGTTCCTAATATTTTGTATATTTGATAACCTATAAAAGCACAAACCTATTTTACAATGGCAAATATTTGCTACTCTGTAGGATTACTGGAAACAAATGCTGCAAGAGGATCCCGTCGAGTAAAACAAAACGTAAGATTAGAAATGGCAACAAACTCACCGCTGTTCTGTGTGTCCACAAAGCCAATAAGAAGGGAACGATTCTTGTACTGTACAAATGCCTAACAGTGTGTGAGGAATCTAAAAGACAGAGCGGCGGACTGGGTTTGGTGTCTGTGAGAGGCTGCAGCAGCTGATCCTCATGGACCAGCTGTCTCTGACATGGATGCGACACCAAGAGTCGTCACGGCACTTAAACCGTCCTGAAGAGGCTACATTTCCTCTTGATATCCTGTAGCTAGGTTCACAACTTACAGATTTCATTTCCTGCTCTCACATTTACCCTCAGCTCCATTCACACACCCTCATAATTCAGTTTCCAAGCAGGCACAATGTTCAGACTAAAACCAGTGATAGACTCGTTGGCATTTGTCGACTTCTCACCACAGATGGTCTTCTTTACTCTCCATTTCAAACAGCTGATCCCCTCTCTCCCTGTAACACCCCCTCCCTCAAACACATGCATTTTCACTTCACACAACTTCCCCCCTTCACTTTCCGTAATTAATTTAATCAGATCATCAATTAAAGCCCATAAAGAAATTGTGAGTGCTGCAATTTCTCCTATAAAGAAGCTGCTATGAAGGAAAAATCAGCCTGCTTGGCCCACATAAAAATTGATCAACATTTAAATCAAACTAAGATTGGCTCATTTCCTTCTCTTCCTGTCTCGTAATAGTAAATACAAACTAGTGTCTAGATTGGTTTTCCCGCACCGAAACCAAACCTCACCCTCAGCGCGGTGAAGCTCCAGAGCCAGCTGCTCCCGAGTCCGAGCCTCCTCCGACAGCCTCTCCTGCAGCTCCTCCTGCTTCTGCAGCAGCTCATTTATCTCCTGGTTGTGTCGGAAGGACTCCCGCATCAGCTCGGTCTGGGTCATCCGGGCATGTTCCAGCTGCGAAGGCGAGAGGAAAGAAACGGTGTCACCCATGAAGGAGAGTTCGGAGGGAATGCATCCCTGCATGAAATAATCTTGGAGGTGTCGTTGCTAAAAATGAACCGTTGGCCCTAAGGGATTTCACACATGAATTATGAGTTTGCTCGTCAGTTCAATCTGTGGAAACAGTTGTGTAATGTCACTGAGGATGGTGATGTCATTGAGGTTATCTCTGCTTGGGGAGGACACTGGAGATTTGCAACAGAAAGAGTCACAAGATAGTTTTGGAGGTGTGGGATTTGAATAAAGCTTGCATTCTGGTTGCAGGAAGGATCAAAAAAAAAAAAAAGACACAATGAATTTGATTGGAAAAGAGTAGGATGTGACACTTTTGGAGAGTCATACTTGTCACCTAAAGGCAACATATCCTGTCTTGTGTTGCATACATTTTGACTGTTCCTTTTTTATTACACCTGCATCTATCAAGTTTCTCAGTTGAATAGAGCTGACACACTAACTGACCGGATTCCAACTAGACAAAGACGATCTCTGTGTGTCCTGTAAAAGACTGCAGGTATGACACTTATCATCAGGTGTAAGGCATCGCAGCTTTATTTGTGTGTCACACTTCATTCACTGGGCAATTCAAAGTGCTTTACAACATAATAAAACATAGTTAGGAGGAGTACAGCTCCACCCCTTGTTCAAATATATGACAGAAAGAAGTGGAATTTATCAAACATTTTTTCTGAACTTTGGAAATTGAACTTGGTGATAAATCCTGCACTGACTGTACTTCTAGCCAAATTATACTGGAACTACACGGTCCTATTACATTGTTGCTTCTATCTGTATGTGTTTTCTTTTACAAGTTGTGTTATTGGGTTCTTGAAGGTTCTATTTAATATGTAGAAGTATAGAAAAGACAAAAACTTTGAGACAGACATGCAGCAAATAATTCAGTGTGTCCATATCCTACGTATTTTAATAACTCAGCTATCGCAATGATTTGGTTGTTTAATGCATACACAACAGTTTTTTAAATATCCATTTGATCATTTAAATGTGATATTGTATGCAGTTTTCATATTGCGATACATAGTGAAAGCATATAAGATTTACACACACATATATATATATCTTTGTGCGTTTTTTCATATTCAACTTGGCACTGTAAAGTTACGTACCTTATTTGAAATCTTTTTTATTACAATACATTACAAAAGGTGTTGGGATACAATATCCCAAAGGAATTCAAGGTTCTGTACTTGGGGAACATCACAGAAAGTGTACAGAAGGAGGACCATTATTTGTCCAAGATTCTACTGACTGCAGCTCGAAAGGCCATTACTAGACTTTGGCTCAAACCTAATACCCCAGATCAACATCAATGGACAAAGTTAATTCAGAATATCTTTTACATGGAAAAATTAACCTACACAATAAGGTTAAAGGAATCGGCATTTCAGAAAAAATGGGAAAAATTGAATATATTTCTATCTTTAGATAAAGCTTAACCTCTTGTGTTGTTTTTTTTTTTTTGTCTGTTTTTTTTTTTTCATACAGCTGTAAACTGTTTGGTTAGTTTGACAAACTGTATTATCGCTGAAATGTAATGCAATTTTAATTTTAAGCTGACATTGCATTCTTAAAGAGTCTGTACAATCATTGACTTTGATATACAAGATTTAAAGAACTGCAACCGGGATTTTTTTTATTGACTTTTTTGTTTTTATAAAGGCTAGTACCCTCCTCCAATGCCTCCATGTTTATTGTTCATTGTTCAGTATTTGTTTTATATACTCGTCTTAAAATATCAATAAAAAAAAGTAAATTTTTTTTTTTATTATTATTATATTTTATTTTAAATTTTGTATGTATTGTTAAAATGCTGTTTTTAGTGTGTGTTTTGTTGCAACACTGTAATTTCTCTTCAACTACTAGTAAAGCTGTCCATCGAGCATCCGTCTATGTATCTATATAACTAAACTGCAATAGCCATCCCATTTGGAAAATAATTCATGTCTGCTTAATAAATGAGGTCAGTTTTAGCTAAATATTCATTTATTTGGTTTGAAAGATTTGCAGGAGAAAAATAAATGGCTGTATGAAGCATTTTTTTAACAAATTACTTGACAGCAGTGTTCATGATCTCTGAGGGTAATGTTTTTTATTATAAGGCACTGGAACTGCCCAGAAAAGGGCTATTAGAATTAAAGTCCCTAACAAATTGCAGTTATGTCCAAAAGTAAGAGAAATGCAGTAAGATAACATCGTGGTTGTATCATGGCCTCCTGATCAGGTGACAGACGACATCATTTCCTTGTGTGGAACTGCTACGAAACCATCATAACGCGATAAAACCGTTCACACTCACTTCAGTTACCTTCCATAGATTACCCTATCTACCTGAGCAAAGGTCCTACTGGAACATTAAGGGAACATGGGAAATGGTAACCCTGTCACAAAGAAGTCATACGATCTTTCACCTACTGATTCAAACGCGCTGTGTGTCTACGTGGAATGACATTTAGCTTACATCACATACGCATGTGTAGACCTGAACAGAGCTGTCAAATGAACCTATTAAACATTCATGTTTCCACAACGAAGCAAGAGGCTGTTTAAAATTGCACAAACTCTCAACGTATGTGTAATTTGAACAAGCTGTGGGTTACCAGCCGTGAACTTACTGTATAAGGAGGAGTGGGCAGGGAGATTTTGGAGATGACCTTAAGAAGGTGGCCATCACTCCTGTGGTTGATATGTGAGATCTGTGTCTGCACCACCACCGCGTTTTTCTCACTTAAAGTGCTGCAAATTGGGAAAGGTCGGGGCAGGGGTACGCGAGATTCCACCTCGTACACGTCCTGGTCCTCCCCCACACAGTGTTCTGCATGGTCGAGTTCCAGTAAGAGCGGTAGGAATCCATGGCAGACGACGGACGGACCTCGTTTTGTTACTCCTTATCTGAAGTCATCTGAAGGGATTTCCATTTGCTGCGATCTGTCAAGTTAAGCTGCACCAACGTAAGCGAGAATAAAGTCCAGGGGGGAATGAAGCAGTGAGCGACGTTGTGGAGAGCTCCAAGCAACAGTTTCTATGTGCTTGCCACGCACACAAGAAGAGTAAACAGGATTCGGAGAGGGTGACATTCATGTCATCTCAATCACATGCTGCTCGGTTTGAGGTAGAACAAGTTCCAGGTAGATACTGAGAGAGAAAAATCATCCAGCCGGCAAGAATTTTTGTAGTCCTGCTGTGAAGTGTCATCCTTGGCAGCAGGTGGACGACATATCAGGGACCGGAAGCTTAAAGGACATTCCTGAACATGACCACAGGAGGTGTGTAAACATTTCTTCCCTCTGTGTCCTCTTTGAAGATCTCCAAGCTTCCCTCTGTGTTCTGGCTGACCTTGTTTCCTCAGAGTGAAACCATATCATGCCGCTTAGTAAAGCTCACTCCCCCACGTCTGCTCCCGCTTGGTCTCCTCTCTCTCTCTCGCTGCTGTCCTCTCTCTCTGGAGATTCATTAACAATACTACGCTGCTGTAGCAACCCCAACCTGCAGGGAAGCCTCCCAGGGGCCCCTTTTAATTGTTTGGTCCGAGCGGCAGTCAGCCGAGGGTGAGCTGACAGCTCTCCGATCTGAAGTCACTCACTCTTTCCTTCTTACTTCCTTCTTGGACTGCTGTCATTCCCTCTCCACGCATGCTCCAGAGCTCGTACCATAATATTACTCACTCTAGATGGATATCTCTGCTGTCAGGCCAGCTCCTGTCACCCTGTTAACCTCGCTACCCACATGCTCTGAAAAAAAAAACGATTAAATCCCAGACTTCCCAAGCAGCTTTCCACATCCAGATCAGGGTATATGCTCCACTTCCTACACAGCAGGACACGGTTTGGCAAAAAGTGGGAGGGACGAAGGCGTGGCTTCGATCCTTTGAGCCGGTGAGCCAGGTAGATTTGCAAAAACATCACACACACTCCCACACACACACAGACAGCACACACCTATTCCACACAAAGTTGTCAAACCAGATTCTCTCCCCATGAAGCCGCAAAAACAAGCAATTAGGGCATTCTGACGTGCTGCCTCCTGGTCCCACCTACAGTTCAACTTCTGTTTGGCATGTCAACCGTCACATTTAAATATTTGCCATGTCTCGGTTACTGAGACGTCTCACCGGTAGATAATGAAGGGAGGGATCAATGAGTGAGCAAACAACTTCCTCGGGCAAATAATTTACAGCAGGACTCCAACAAAGACACTTAACATTCCTGATTGGGCTTGTTGCATCAATCACCGGTCGCTTCACAGGCGAGACATGATGATCCAGCAGCCGTTACAGACAGGACTAATGTACTCTGGATCAATAGTAGCAGGGAAATCATTGAAGAAACCATTAGAGGCTTTGTTGATTACATGTTTATTACGCTATTAATTGTCCGCACTTGGACAAAATGTAAAGTTTGTTGCATGTAATCAGCTCTTCTATGGTTTCAAATAAGAATTATATATTTCTTTGAGTACTTCCTTCAATAATTAATCAATTGTAAAGTTTATATAATATTAGAAAATGTTAAATAAAAAAATGCTATGAAATATTTTTTCCCCCCGAGCAACAATCCAAAATTTGAAGGTATATAAATTAGTATCACATATGCAAAATTTTGCAGTTTAAAATCTGAAACCAGTTTATTTTCTGGCATTAATGCTTCACAGAATACACATATGGTTGTGTAGCTATCAAAATTGTTGCTGGTTTGTCTGTAAATCATTTCATCTCTATTCTTAAGGGCGGTCTATTTGTAAAGCTCATCAGAATTTCTTGAGTTTGTTGAACTGTTGCATACAAGAAAACAAAAATATAAGAAAATGGCAAAAACATGCACATTACAATTTCCCAGAGTCCATGCTGAGTTACTATAATAGCTTGTCCACTCGGAGCAACAGTCCAGAATTCAAAGTTATATAATTTACAATCATAGTAGCAAAAAATAGTGCTGTTTGGAAGAAGGCATTAGGACTTAAAAGCATTATCAAAATGTTTGCTGATTTATCATTACATCACTTGATCTCTACTCTGTTTTTACAGAATTTCCTGGCTTTGTCAAAAGTAATACAACTTAAAAAGCCATTTAAATCCACAACGCTCATAACAAACGACATGCATCTGATTCAGCAGACAACATTAAAGCCCTGTGTGCTCTGCTGGGTGTAGATGGATGCTGAAACAACAGCGATGCTCAGCCTGAAATTTCTTCACAGCTATTTTTAGATTACAAGATAGAAACCATTTCAGCGTAAATAACGCATGAATTTCAGCCAGCGGGAGGATGTGTTGTGCAGTCAGTTACAGTAACACATTCAGTGGCCTACTTACACTGCCCTGTCTCTGTGGCCCGACGCTGGACACAGCAGGCGCTACACGGACGGCCCGAGGGGAGGTGGAGCTGCTCGGCGCAACTGGACCACGATAGGCTGGTCGGCCAGACAAAAGCTCTGTGTAAATAGTACTGCTCGTATCTATAGGCAACCACTGGGAATGAGGCAGCTCTTTTGTGTGTGAATTCTAGACAGGCCAACTTTGTTGCCGGCCACATTCTGCCATCTCATTCCCTTTATGGCTCCATGAACGGGCCTAGAAACCCACAGAGGGGGTTAACAGTGTTGAGTGCGGGCTGTTTAATGTCGTGACAAAGCGTAAATGTGTCAGTGGAGCTTTCTGTTAACCGACAACTTTTAGGAACAAACATGGAAAACTGTTCACAGAGGAGTCTTGTTACGCCTCAGTCTGTGAAGAACCAAATTCACTGACAAACAACTGTAAACTATAAAAACAAATGCTCGTGTTGAAAGGCTTCAAATACTGGAAGCTGACATTGGGGTTGCTTGTAGGAGGATTTTGTTACCTTTGAAAGAACCTTGTGAGTCATTTCTCCTTGTTTCCATCTTGTACATAAAACTAACAGAGTCCAGAGTTTTCATACAAATATGATAACTGACATTGGCATCAATATTCTCATGCAACAAGAACATAATTACCAGAAAATACGAAAATGTTTAAACGTTCTTTGACACTGATATTTTAAGCAGTTTGGCATCATTGTATGATAAAAATGGTTTAAAAACAGAATGTGCCTCACAGTAACTCATGCTTGTCTACTAATCAGACTGAACTGCCATTTCGTTTATAGCGTATTCACATTTTTAATTCAAACTTTGATTACTTTATTGTTGAATATCTTAATAGTTCATCATATATTTTTGGGTCTTAATGTCTGTTTAAATCACTGAATGATCTGAGATGTGATATTGTATGATATGGCAACATGTCAGCAAAAAAAAATAATGAAGTTAAGCATAAAAGGTTACTTTTATAAAGTGCCATATGCATTATATAAATGCATAAAAATTAGGCGAGTTAGCCAATCAGTGGTGTAAAATGGGGATAAAAGTTAACTTCACCAACAACACGACTATGGTAATGTCAGTCTTTTTAAAACATTTAACCACTTGTTGAGTTTTCAAACACTTTCTACTGAGTGAGTTGACGTGTTCAAAGAAAGGATTCGGCATGTTGAGCTATGAGTCAAGATAAGCAAATATTTAACTATAATCAAGATCCATGAATGTGATCATATTTGGTAACTTCCGCATACATGAAAAATGGTGTTGATCCCGCCTCCCAGTGAGGTAGAGAAGCATGTGGTTTCCACCCAGCCAATCAGAGAAGATCACTCTATGTTACAGCCAGGCGTGAACTAAACGTGATGTCACCCGTTGGTTTCAACGCCGAGAAAATGAAGCCCGGATTTTGCTACTTCCTGGTCGCCATTTTGGATTTTTTGGAACCAGTGACGTAAAAAGCGTCATCAAACAGGCTGGACCGGAGAACAACTAGGGGCAGGACCAGTCTATGGGTGGGCCAGACTGAGAGCTGATGACTCGCTTATCCCGCCCACATTTTACCACAGAGGCTTCTGTTGCTATCAATCATTCCAGACAAGACTGTCTATCAAGTATAGCCACGCCCCCTGGCTCCGCCAACTTTAACGATTTATTTAAAATTCAGTATTGATTTATTTTAAGATTGGCCACCTGATCTCTCATTTTGACCATGAAAACTAACGGGAAAAAAATCCTGAGCTGTAGAAAATCAGTCTATCAAATATAATTTTTTCCGGTGATGAATCGGGGTCTATGGAGCAAAAGCTTTTTGAAGCCAACCCTCGCGGACGGCGTGATATTGCAAGTTTTTGACACTTCCGGGTGGGCTTCATTTTTGGAGCCAGATGCTACGTCCATCTTTATATACAGTCTATGGTTACAGCACACTACGTCGTGGCATTTGGCCAATCAGCGGATCACTCTTTCTCTTTTCTCTGAAGTTGGAAAAAGGCAGACTTACGGCTCGGTCCTCTTCCATATTTGTGGTCAAAACTAGTCATTATTAGTTGACGATATTCACACATTTCACAGTTGAATAATTGTGCTAAGTGATGATATCTACATTTCTTGGAATGTTTTCAATGGGTGGTAAAGTGTGGAAAAAAGACTAATGGGCAAGGAACCATACACGGTAACTTCAACGACCTTGAATTTCAACATGAAAATTAAACATTTTGAAAAATGTCACAAAAGCAAAAAGGTTTTATGTCCTCCAATAACACTCTAGGGTTGAAATTTTGAACTTCAAAGTATTCCGATGAGTGCCCTTTAAAAGGTTAAACACATGCAAAAGAAATAGGCAAGCTAGCCAGTCAGTGGGTGGTAAAGTGTGGACAAAAGACAATAATTGGTTTGTACCTGGTTCGTGGTGTCCGTGATCGCCACCAACATCTTCTCCAGAGCCGTCTGAAGTCGGCTGCTGATGCCCATTAAATATTCCTCATTCTCCAGCTGTGGTCCTGCTCCAAGCAGCAGACTGTCTATCATCTGCTGAGAAATCTCCAGACCCTCGTCAGTCTCCAGCTCCCCAGACCAAACACTTGCATCGTCTGCACCGGTCTCACTGCCCTGGAAGCTTTCTGCTGAGCAATCTAGAAAGACACGAGCGACAGAAGGCCGAAATGTTTCACAATTAGTTCAGTGTCAACAAATTTTTTGTTATTTGTTTCGAAAAGGTCTGTAACAGCTTTCTTGTGGTGCTCAACCATCATGTCCTGTGGGTCAAATGGACCAGTTTTAAAGTTTGAAAATGTGGAGAAAAAAAAAACTATTTTCACAGTGAAACTTCTGATGTCCACATTTTAAACATTTTTGGGAAGTTTTTGAACATTTTTTGGTTGGGGGAAAAAAAAAAAACCTTAAAAAAAGTGCTTTTTGTGTGAATCTTCTAAAAGAAAATATAACTTTTACTGATATATCTGTAAAATTATTTTTTGGAAGATTTTTACTAATTTTTTGAAAATATTTACAAGAATTCTCTTGCCAAATTTGGGGGATTTTTTAAAAATAAAATTTTTTAAGGTGAACTTGAAAGGAATTTCCTTCCTGAAGGTTTCGCAAATTTTCAGAAATTTAGGGAATTTTTTTGCTAAATTTTTAATTTTTTTCAGACAAGGAAACTATATTTTTTGGTGCCTGTAAATGAAGACAACAGAAGGGTTAAACCAAGACATGTACGATGTAAAATGCTTCTTGAATACTAAATATTTAGGCTCACATGTTGAGGGACACTGAAGTCAGGCTCAGTAAGGTCGTTAAGATGCTAGATGTGTGTGATTTATATTCCTGACTAAACAGGATGTTAGGAGTGCTGGATATACGGCCAAAATAATAAGGGCGAGGGTGCACACGTCATCTGGTTCAAATGGGAACACTGCACTCACACAAATGCCTTTAAGTTAGTTAAAAAATTATGTAATTCACATTCAGTTGTTTGACTCACTTGCTTATTTTTGTAGTAATATTATGACAGCAGGTGGAGGCAGGGTGGGTCAAAACTGGTGATGCATTCAGGTATTTCAGACAATGCAGAAATCATGACACAGCAGAACTGAGCTGTGGATCTTCTGAAGGATGTGAGGAGGCAAAATGATTCATCAAAGGGACTTGTAATCACAACAAACATAACAAATGTAGAGTGCCACCGGCTCCATGATTAAATAAGAGTAGTGTTATGCAACCCAGTGCAGAAAGGTGGCGTAGTGAGGGAGATATTTTTAAAGAATTCTAGGTTAAGAACCACAGCATTCCTACAGTGTTGTACTTTCTATATGGGCAGTACTGTGATATGACATCAAAGTGACACTGGCTACAGGGGCACCTTTGTATGTGGCGTTTTGTGTGTTTTACTGGAATATTGCTGCTGAACTTCATTTCAAATGTATTTACATAAAAGCACATGATTAGATAAAGGTGCTGTGACCGCTGCACACACAAATTACCACGCAGGCACGTAATTAAACAAACCATGAGCATGTGATAAGACCAGCCATGTGAGTTACCACAGTTTATGACTGAAATCTACATTCTGTAGACTGTGCTGCGCTGTAGGAAGTAGTAAAAAAATAGGTGTTATGATAAATGACTGTCGGTTCACAGCACCTGTCACAAGTTCAGAGTGACGCTACACTTGTGAAGAAAAAATTACTCTCTCTCTCCTCATTGAGTTATTTCCTCACAGTTGTTTGCTGAAGACATCCTAGGATATCATGCAGGTTGCATTTGTCAACTACAGTCACCTTAAATCAAGTTGTAGAACCTAAAGATCGCCTCAAATGATCCTACAGGTTTGACCCCTGTTCCTGTTTGCTTCTCCCAAACTGAGGCTGGAAGCTCATTCAAGCCCTCTCTGTCCCTAATGTGACCCTGAGAAAGGCAAATTCTACAAGACGAAGACACATGAGAGAGACAACTGCTGTAGGAAAAACACAACTTGGTTAAGATTAGATATTGTGCAGTGTGACGTCACAGAGCAGACAAGTTGTCTCCATATTAGGCCGCAGTCTAAATATCCTCCCAACTCAATATATACCCAAGGTTGGAGAGAATCCTCAGAATTAAAGCTGCCGGTGCTCACATCACTGTGTTGCTCGTTGTATCACTTCTCCTGACATCAGTAAACCTTATTCTCAGCATAAACCAGGGGTGTCAAGATCCGTTCCTGGAGGGCCACTATCCTGCATGTTTTAGATGTTTCCCTCTTCCAACACAGCTGATTCAAATGATCAGGCTTGTTATCAGGCTTCTGCTGAGCTTGATGATAAGCTGACCATTTGAATCAGGTGTGTTGGAAGAGGGAAACATCTAAAACATGCAGGATAGTGGCCATCCAGGAACTGAGTTTGACGCCCCTGGCATAAACCATCTGAGTCTCCAGAGTGTCTCTGAATCTGTCTCCTCATTGGTCTCTCGACATCACAGAATTCCCTAACAACACCTAAAAATTCAGCAGAAAAACCTCAACACTTTGGAACATTTATTGCATTTCTTTTTCACTTTGTACTATTGTATCTATAAACTGATCGGCTTGGTGGCCTTCAGATTCCATGGAGTCACCACCTTGACTCATAATCGCTCAGGCTGAAAGCAAATTTGCTATTTTTCTGAGACCTTTTTGTTTTCCACTAGAGAAACTGAGCAACAATCTCCAGGCTACATGCACAACAGAGAGGAGAATAGTCTGTTTATTCGTGCATTCACATTATGTAGCCATGGTTCACTATTGCTACGCTACACTGAACTATGAGCAACAGAGGAGATTTGTTTAAAATGCAGCCACAACTGCTGTGTTACAAGTGACATGAATCCCATGTTAAAGTCAATTTCAAAACCTTAATGCATATTTTTGCTTGTTTCCAAATGTTCTGTTATCCAGATTTAATACTGATTCCAAGCTCCAGGCTACAAAATGTAATAAATTGGATTTGTAATGGTGGTGTGATGATAGCTCTGAACATGCAGGTGCAGCTGCTGTCGTGCAAAACTGCACATAACAGCAATACTTAGCTCTAAAGTGAGGCACTGTCTAATAAATGTATGCATAATTGCATTTCATAGGCTTTGTAGTTCCTTTTCTTGCTTCCTTGCAAAAGATTTCAACCCAAAGTTAAACAGGAAGATGTTTGAACTGAGTGTTATCCACACTATCCTGATGTTACCTGCCTGCAGAATAAGACCTGATGTGGCTCTGTATTACCTTTCTGCTTTGCTGCTCTCTGTGAGGAGGGGTGAGGAGGCTGTACTCCACTGGAAGCGTCACGCAAACTCTGCATGTGGAGACCCATAGTTTCCTCTGCTGCCGCCGTGGTCTTCAAGACGTCAACCAGCACCTGACTCAGCTTCTTGTTGGCTTTACGCAGCAAGTTTCTGAAATCAATAGGAGATGTAGCACTAGCAGGGGCACTTCATTAAAGTATCTGAAGCGTTGTTCACATGCAAATATCAGAAAAGCTTCAAGACAGATATGACAGTTAAGAAACTGAGTCTATTGCACTGCAGAAACTCAACATCCTACCAAGTCTATTTGTCTTAGTTTTGGTCTAAATGTCTCGTCCCACTTGATTTAAGATAAATTCAGTTAATAAATGACATTCCAGCAAGATGGAGGGACTTGTTTTAAGACAAAGCATCTTAAATATCTTGTTGAGTCAAACGATCCTGAAATTATCTTCTAAGTTGTATTTTACAAGAAAACTCAAAACAAGTTGAATACATCTCAAATTAGGAGGTTACATGAAAGCAAAAATCTCTTTTTGAGCGAAAAATTACTTCTTTTTTTTTAGCATGTCTGGCTTATTTTAAGACACGTAAGCTTGACGATCCTGGTAAAATGTAGCTTAAAATAAGTTTTCCCAGTAAATTTTAAGATCTCAATATTTTAAATATTATATCTTATTTCTAGAAATCTTACCAAGCCGTTTTTCGCTTGTTCTTTTGGCAGATTTTCTCACTTATTTCAAAGTAAAAGTTCCTTGAAATAAGTTATTTTTTTCTGGCTTTGAGAGTGGCATTTTTCCAGTGTGTGGCTTCAAATGGAAATCGGTACTAATATATGTCTAATATAAACTGTTTCTCATGAAAGACTAACTGAAAACACACTATAAAGTTTACCTGTAGTTGCTCTGATTAATAAAAAAAGCAGTGTGCATGCAGCGTTTACCTTTCAGTATCTTTGTCAGACAACTCTCCATCATCCTGCAGTGACAATTTGCTTCCACCAGCCTGCGTTGTTCTCGTCCCGCCCAGATCTTCCTCTTCCTCAACTTCTCCTTCGCCATCATCTCCTGTCTTTAAGGCCTGGACGGGCAGCAGAGAGAACACAGACAGCAGCCCCGTCATCTCCGAGTTTCGGCTGAATAAACAAACTCTTGAAAATTCTGTGCAGCGGCGTGGCCGAATGTGCGACCATTAGTAAAAGTGAATTCAAATCAGGCACGGCGAGGCACACGCAGACACACTGCCCTTTTGTGAGCACGCAAACAAACACAGACACACACTTTAGGTCCCTTGGTGCTGCGAGAAACACTACTATCTTTGTGCTGCTATGGCAACAGGTGCACCTGAGGCACACACACACACTGCTTGGGGCGATAGCTCCATCTTCTGGAAGAACAACAGTAATGCAGCTAATGCAGCTTTTCATCCTTTAATCCACAAAATAATCATAAATTTGCAACCTCCACTATAGCAAGAGATGCACACAGACATGCAGACAAACTAGTGGGCCTATGGAAACACAAGCAAGATGACAAAAGAGAAGAACACAGCAGCCCAACAACTGTAACATTATTAAATCGTAATTTAATTTAGACAAGAAGCAGCAGACATCAGTCAAAGCAATCTCCTCATATAAACTGTAGAGCAAAATAGAACATGTAGAAGGAGCCAACTTGCAGCCTTCTTATGTTTTGCAAAAATTATGACTAAAATATAGTATTTTAAACTGGCTTTAAATTTGATTGGATCTGTGGAAATCATTCTGTGGCGCCCACTTTGGGAACCACTGCTCTAACAGACAGTACACCCTGCACAGACTGTACATGAGAGAGGCATTGGTCTGTAAAACAAACACTTTTCAGCACATATTTGGATGAGATCACTTTACAATGTTGCTGGAGTAAGACCAAGTAAGTGCTGTACAGTGTAACGCCAGAAAAATGGGGATGTCTGAAGTTTAAATAAGATTTTGAGACACAAAGTCTGAGAGATTAAATTCCCATGTGATTTGTTGCGGTGTTGATATAAGTTGTATTATACTTCAGACATTATTCTAAACACATCGTTGGCAAAAGAGTTAAAATCATTCAAGTTACTGTCATTTTTTCTAGAAGATCGTATCTACACCTGCATGTGTTTAAATGTGCAATACAAAATGTTTATCTGTAAGTGTATTTATTGTTTATTAATGTGTAAACTTTGGTACAAGGTTCAGATTGTTAAGCGACTCCAGCTGTAAGAACAAACCAAGCCCTTTGCCTTGTCTATAATTTCTGTTCTTATTCAATTAATATTCATAATATGCTTATTCTTCTTCCCTTTTTTCATTTGCTTAATTTTCAGGTGTCCAAGGAGGGTGAGACATGTGAGGTTTCATTTTTGTGAATGTACTTACTGAAAAAAAGACTTAAATTCATGACTCAAACAACGCTCTATAATATTAAATTCAAAAGAACCTTCAAAATAATTTCTGGTAATAGGCTGAAATCTATCACACCTTCTCCAAATTTTTGACCAAGAAACAATCTGTCAAAACAAACTTTTCCTGCTGCAGATCCCACTGCCTTTCTCCTTTTACCCTTCATTGTGTATTTTCAATGGATCACTTTCACAACATACTTCTTGCTGTCATTTCTGCTCTAAACAGAAATCAAGATAATTTCGTGAATTCAGGAGTGAACAACACCATTCATATAAACATTTCAGCTGAGTGTTGTCAAGGAAAGTACAGAGGCATTTTCTCATCATTAAACCTAATCTAAACCAATTACAGAGGCTTAAGAAGCTTTTTTTTTCTTCTAAATTAAACCCACCAAGCGTGTGTTGGAGGAACTCATCTCACAAAGAACACTGAACCTGACAGCCGCTGCTATCACACAGTTAAAGCCTAATCATGCAATAAATGGTTAGTGAAAAGCAAGCGGGCTCTGGGATTAGCTTTTGAAGGCAGCAGGAGCGCTTTGAAAAAAGTAATCCTGAATCAGCAGGAGGAAATCAGGACGACCAAATTAAGCAAATGATGAAACTATGCCTAATCTAGAATCAAAAAGATTATTAGCTGATATAAACCGATAAACAAATACTCTTCCTGCCAAATAAATGAACTGTTGTGACACTAAAAACAATTTTTTTTCTCCAGTAGTGGTTGTGGCTGTGTGTGGTTATTGTAAGAATTCTTCAAAACGTGTTACTGATAAAAGCTATGCTCACAATGTCACGGCATAAAATGTAAAACCGAGGAGCAACAGCACCACTGTGTTTTTATTTCTGCAGTAAAATAATGCTGCTCCATGTTTAATTTCACATTTTTTTACAGAAAGCCCTAAAATGTAACATCTGCCAGATAATATATGTTTATAATAAGATTATAAAATGTATTAGAAATAGAGAATAAAGCTTGTTGATGCTAAAAATGCTGGAAAAAGTAACCCATGAACTCACTGTATGTTCTGTTTTTCAAAGAAATACACAATACATTAAAAATGGAGCGGTTTTAAATGTAAGAAATGTGAATTTATATGAGTTTTGAGACATTTAGGACATGGCTAATCTTATTTGGGACAGTTTTTTAGTGTTTTAAATCATTCTGGACATCTTTTGACACATTTTCTTTTTCTTTTTTTACACTTCTTAGTCATTTAAGACACGGTTGAAGTTATTTGGGATATTTTTTTAGTAATTTTAGACACGTTTTCAAAGAATTTTGGACAAATTTCAAGTAATTTGGGAGATTTTTTGAGTCATGTTGACAAATTTTAGGTAATGTAGGACACGTTTCTTGTTATTTTGGAACATCTTTTTTTAATGTCATTTTGGACAAATTACAATTAATTTTGGATGACAATTTTTGAGTCATTTTGGACAAGTTTCTAATTATTTGGGGCAAACTTCAGTAATTTAGGAGGTCTGACTGACTGTGTATTGTGTCATTATGTGTGTAGTGTAGTTTATAATGTTGTCTGTGCTGTTTTTATCAGTGTTGTTGGATCCTCTGTCTACTTTTACTGAAAAACCCAAACAGGGACGGGAGTTCAAAATTAGCATAATGATATACACGCTATATGCAAGACATCAGATGTTTTTATGTTAATTGCATGGCCCTTGATCAAATAAATAAATAAATAACATAAACAAACACTGGGATGTTGCACTTGTCTGAATTAGTATCACGAGCGTGTGAATGTTTGTATCTTGTGTTTTTTAGCTTCTCAGCTACTTGCAGGTGGAAGAAATGTAAGTATTTAACATGTCCAATTACTGCTTAGTCTTTTGGTTAAATAATATTACAGTTAGTTGAAACAGCTGTGTGTCCATTCACAAATGAGGATCAACGCTAACAAATTTTTAAAAGGTCAACAGATAAGGACACAGATGATCGAAAATACATCATATTATTATTCCTCACTATCTGTAGTCTTTAAGATTAGTTATAGCTCTGCTTGTAGACAAATACCTATTTTAAGTAACAAAAATATTTAATCAGAATAAAGTCACAGTTAGCAAGTCAACCCAGTGACAAACATTCAGAATCTATGATATATATATTCAATTTGACTGATGCAACACCTGCATTGCGACACTGTACATCTAAAAATTAATGACACAGCAGCAATGAACCAGCGGCTGAAAGTCGGGAGGGAAGCAGCGCATTCGGTGTGACGTTCGGTAAGAGACACTGACCTGCTTAGGTGCCGATTCGGTTTTCTGCAGTTCCTCCTTTAACTTTCTGATCTCGGCGTTCCTGTCCTCCAGCTCCCGTTCCAGCCTCTCCCTCTCCACCTCCTCCAGCCAGGCGCCTGAGGTGGGGGAAGCTCTGGGAGTGTGCTCCTCTGCCTCCCTGTCATCCACATCCTCTTCATCGGACTGGGTCTGCATGGAGGTGCTCGTCTGGCTGGCGCGTTTGTTGATTCGAGCCAGCTCGGTCTGCTGTGCAAACTCCACAGACATCTGAACTATGGCCTGTTAAGAAACACGGATCCAAAGATGTTTACTTTTGATTTAAGAGTGCGGATAAAATGTTTGCTTGGACATCTATTTTTATTTGTTTGCCCCCTTTCATTCCTTTCATGCAGTTTTTGTCTAAAGATGAATAATGCACTGCATCTTTATTTGCAAGTATAACTATTTATATTCATTATTTTGATGAATATTTGAATATAAAGGTGACACACATTAACGTTACTAAATTCATCACACAACTCTTAAAGAAACAGAAAATACTCAGTGCTTAGTAAAATTTAAAATTATTTTATCATGTCATTTACTATTGTAAAATAATTGATGAATTATTGATTCACTGACCACTCATTGCAGCTAAACTGCATCTTTTCACATCAGCCCATCAACTGTTGCTGACTAGCCACAACATTTGTGTAAAAATGCCACATACCTTTGCCACTTCCTCCTCCACTCTCCCCTCGAGGCTCTCTGTGGAGCCTCCAGCGCCGTTGATCCCGCTGAGATCCTGTTCTCTCTCTCCTCCGTCTCCCTGACACTCCTCTCTTTTCCCCTCCTGTTCCTTTTCTTCTCTCAGCCTCCTCAGCTCACTGCTGTGCTGCTCCTTGAGAGCGGTGACTTCTTGGACGTACTTGTGGTAGAGAGCTTTCCTCAGCGCCTGCAGCTGTGCTGTCAGACCAGGAGACCCGCCAGACCAGCGCTGCTCTTCACCTCCCGCTGATAATTCCTCCTCACTCGTGTCCTAAGGAGAGTAAAAAAAGCAGAAAAGTTACAAATTTATTCTACTAGTTAGCAGTTGCTGCTGATGTTAAAAGCTGAAAAATATGAACAAAAAAGTTCCTCAAGACTGTTCCTGAAATAAACCGGTCCCACCCACTCCTTGACCACAGCATTTTGTTCACTCTGCCTCAGAGGGACGATAAAGGGATAAAGAGGTGTCTTGCATTAAATAACAGCGACATTTTAACCGGCACACTACTGCTCTGTCTTGTAATGAATTCCTGTCTGTTGCACAGTCTTTCAGGTTCCTTGGTACCACTTGCCAAAAGCTAAACACTTCAGATCAAAACATACATCTCAAATGCAAGATTTTGTCACAGACTCTCTTTGTCAGTCTTCTACTCTCATATCTTCTCTGATCTCTGCACGCGAATCCAAGAGCCTCAGAACATGAACTGTGTGAGTTCTGAGGCTGGTGGGAGTGAGAATGACAAACTAAGAAAGGCTGCAAGTCAGAAAAACGAGTGTGAGAGAATACTTAAATGGAACGCAGTTCATTCACGCAAGACAGAATCCTCCTTTCATGCAGCCACCAAGACTAGAGGACGTCCGCTTGGCTAAAAAACGGTCTTATGTAACGTCCAATCCTTTTAATCGTTAGATATAAGTCCACTCATGATGCTGCTTCTGGAGCTGGGCTGGGGATTTAGGGCACGCTTTAGCCTAAAGGCTGCAACTGCTCTCTCCCATCCGCCTTTACTGTCATAGCATCTTAATGCACGTGCACATTTCTGCTCGCAGTAGGATGTGATGCGTGTGACACAGAAGACTTAGAGGAGAGCAAAATGAAGCAGCCAAACCTTTACTTCCTCTGTGTGCTCCTCCTCCATCCACTCAGAGCTGGACGCTGGAACGCTGGACCGGCTGAAAGATAAAACGTCACTATTAATTGTCGGCAGCCTAGTTTTAAAGATTAAGAATTTAATGAGGATTTAATTTAAAGTTTAAAAGTTAAAGAATGACCATTTCAAAAGGCTAACATATCAGAATGCAAAATGAGGATAATGAAGCAGTTTAATGGGATTACCACAGATATTATTAGCATGCTAGATTACCATAAACAACATTCCCGCCTGCTTTAAGGTAAACTAGTTGGATTTGCACGATTTTTGGTTGCAAGCAAACAAGAGTAAATAATTCTCTGTGATATTCATTTGAGCAGAAATTCCCCTGCATTATTTCCCTGATGATTATTCAGTCTTGATTAAACATGTAATAAGTAAATGACAAAATTACGTATATAAAAGCAAAAGTGCTAAGAAAACACAAAACAAAAATTAAAGAACTAATGAGTATTTCCATAGTTGAATAAAGTTAAGGTTATTTTCCCAATTAAAGGTGGAGTTTAAGATATTGGGGAAAGATTTTACTAATTAGCATTTTTATATATATTTACACACGTGGACAAAATTGTTGGTCCCCCTCAGTTAAAGAAGGAAAAACCCACAATTCTCACTGAAATCACTTGAAACTCACAAAAGTAACAATAAATAAAAATTTATTGAAAATTAAATAATCAAAATCAGCCATCACTTTTGAATTGTTGATTAACATAATTATTTAAAAAAACAAACTAATGAAATAGGCCTGGACAAAAATGATGGTACCCATAACTTAATATTTTGTTGCACAACCTTTTGAGGCAATCACTGCAATTAAACGATTTCTGTATTTGTCAATGAGCATTCTGCAGCTGTCAACAGGTATTTTGGCCCACTCCTCATGAGCAAACAGCTCCAGTTGTCTCAGGTTTGATGGGTGTCTTCTCCAAATGGCATGTTTCAGCTCCTTCCACATATGTTCAATGGGATTCAGATCTGGGCTCATAGAAGGCCACTTTAGAATAGTCCAACGCTTTTCTCTCAGCCATTCTTGGGTGTTTTTGGCTGTGTGTTTTGGATCGTTGTCCTGTTGGAAGACCCATGACCTGCGACTGAGACCAAGCTTTCTGACACTAGGCAGCACATTTCTCTCCAGAATGCCTTGATAGTCTTCAGATTTCATCGTACCTTGCACACTTTCAAGACACCCTGTGCCAGATGCAGCAAAGCAGCCCCAAAACATTACTGAGCCTCCTCCATGTTTCACCGTAGGGACAGTGTTCTTTTCTTCGTATGCTTGGTTTTTGAGTCTATGAACATAGAGTTGATGTGCCTTACCAAAAAGCTCCAGTTTGGTCTCATCTGTCCAAAGGACATTCTCCCAGAAGCTTTGTGGCTTGTCAACATGCATTTTTGCAAATTCCAGTCTTGCTTTTTTTATGAGTTTTTTTCAGCAGTGGTGTCCTCCTTGGTCGTCTCCCATGAAGTCCACTTTGGCTCAAACAACGACGAATGGTGCGATCTGACACTGATGTACCTTGGCCTTGGAGTTCACCTTTAATTTCTTTGGAGGTTGCTCTGGGCTCTTTGGATACAATTCGAACGATCCGTCTCTTCAATTTGTCATCAATTTTCCTCTTGCGGCCACGTCCAGGGAGGTTGGCTACTGTCCCGTGGGTCTTGAACTTCTGAATAATATGAGCCACTGTTGTCACAGGAACTTCAAGCTGTTTAGAGATGGTCTTATAGCCTTTACCTTTAAGATGTTTGTCTATAATTTTTTTTCGGATGTCCTGGGACAATTCTCTCCTTCGCTTTCTGTTGTCCATGTTCAGTGTGGTACACACCTTTTCACCAAACAGCAGGGTGACTACTTGTCTCCCTTTAAATAGGCAGACTGACTGATTATGAGTTTGGAAACACCTGTGATGTCAATTAAATGACACACCTGAGTTAATCATGTCACTCTGGTCAAATAGTTTTCAATCTTTTATAGAGGTACCATCATTTTTGTCCAGGCCTGTTTCATTAGTTTTTTTTTTTAATAATTATGTTAATCAACAATTCAAAAGTAATGGCTGTTTTTGATTATTTAATTTTCAATAAATTTTTATTTATTGTTACTTTTGTGAGTTTCAAGTGATTTCAGTGAGAATTGTGGGTTTTTCCTTCTTTAACTGAGGGGTACCAACAATTTTGTCCACGTGTGTATAGTCCCTCCCCCCCTCTTTTCTACTCCCTCTCATCCTCATTGTTTACTGCATGAGCATGAATGTGCACGAGTTCAAACATGCACGGGACACGCTGGTACAGTTTGTGTAAATTGGTCAAAGCTACTTTGTTTTTCATTTACCACATTTTTTTAAGCGCACATAGAATGAGGAGCTAGCAGAAAATCACCAAATGTCACGAAAGTGTACCGGATTATAATTACATACTCATCTTTAATTGATCATTAATTTGTCTCTAAATAAGAACAATTTCCTATTTTAAGTTCCCACAGAAAAAGGTACTAACCTCAAATTCCAATACTCAAAAACCAAAAATATTCAATTTATTGTCAAATACGACAAAGAAAAGCAGAGAAACATAAAATGATTGGTAAAAAAATTCTGTCAACTGAATATGCAATGAATTGTTTCAGCTTTAGATACAAGAAGGTGAAAGCATTTATCTAATAAAAATAATATTAATATGAGTAAGTCATCAATAAATAAAATATGTGACTGTATTTCACATCTCTGCAAATAATTTCCTTTAACATGGACATAAAAGAAGGTTTTAGGGAATTAATATTAACAAAACCAAACAGTGGAGGGCAGCAGCATCTCAGTCTTAAAGAAAGAGCAGGATTCTCTTCTGTAACCTTGAGAAAAAGCTCACCCATGATAAAAAAAAAAGTTTCCTACTTGTTGTATAAACAGCCGGTATGTCCCAGAAATGAGTGAATTTTCAATATAGCAACAGCTAAAAATAACTTGATTCTGCTCTTTTCTTTTTTTTGACATCAGACAGGATGAATGTGGTCATTTTTGCCATTTTAGTTTGTGAGCCTTAAGTTCATTGCAATGAAAAAAGATCGGTGCATTCATTGCGTTTCTACAATTCAGTGCCTCATCTCCCCCAGGAAGCCATCTATAAAGGCTTAAAAAGCTACTTTTACAGGTTAGTGGGCTAATAAAAGGCATGAACAGCACACAGTGAAACAACCTTGTGAATATTTCATTAGTTGGGGCTTTGTTGTCAACTGAACTGGGTCAGGTAACTTCCACGTGCTGCACAGGATGCGCAGACCGGCTGTCATTACAAGTTATCTTTAGAACGGTCAATCATGTAGCTTGGTCGGCTCAGAGTGCTTTCTAAATATACAAACACTGTGTTAATCAATCATCTGTAAGCATTAAAATGAGTTCCTCTGATTACAAGTAAACTGTATACGTGAGAGAATTATGCAAGCTGAACAACTGAAGGTGAACAAATGAAGTGATGTTGCTCCTTAAAAGAGACAAAACTTGAGATTCGATGATAGATATCGGCCAGATTATTATTTCAGAGATTACTGGGTCTACTGGAGCAATTTTAAAGTCGTATTCTCGTATCTTGTTTAGTCTCAACAGACAGATAAGAGCTGACAATGATCTTAACACGAGTCAAGTCTGGCAATTTGGGTCATTGCCAGAACAAAACAGGTGTTTTTGTTGCGTCACCTGTGGTAGGTCTGAGCGCCCGTGACCTCCTGCAGGCGCTGCTGCAGCATAAATAGCTCGGTGGCGTAGCGTTCCTCTGACTCCGTGGCCTGCTGCTGGTAATGGGCTCGGAGATGCTCCATCTCTTGTTTGTGACTCTCCTCCAGCTGGAGCTGCTTCTCCTGAGCCTCGGCCTTCAGCCTCTGTAAATCTATCGAAGGCACGCTCGATGCACAGGCCAGCTCCTTCAGATCTAACCGATACAGAGGTGAAACGTGAAATTTGATATGCTGAACTGGGCAGCATTTGAGATTAAAATCAATGAGATGAAACTTTAATGTTTGTTCTGGGAAAACAGGCTGCTACGGTGCCAAAAGACTACTTCAAATATGAAATAAATGAGCAGGGAGTAGTTAAAAAACAGACATAAATGCAAATATTTCATAAAAAGACTACTTCAAATATGGAATAAATGAGCAGGGAGTAGTTAAACAGACATAAATGCAAATATTTCATAAAATGTTTCAACAGATTACGAGTTAACAACTATTTGCCCTTTATAAGTGTAGATTTTACAGCATACAGATATCAAGAATCTGCTAAATATTCACTCAAAATGTGTAAAGTTTTGTTAAGAAATGGTGTTTGAATACAAAGCACTGTTACAGTTTGACTTCAAAGTGTGTGGCACATCCAGACAGGTGGTGAATGAAAGGGGAAAAAACAACAATAATGTGTGTTTAGTGAGGTTTTAAGCCAGAACAGCTTCAGTGCTCCTGGGCATTGATTCTCTGAGACTCTCAAACAAATCTTCCAAAAGATACTCGTGTTTGAATGATGGCGCTGGGGAGTGACGTCTAACACATCAGCCCCAAATCTAACGAAGCTGTTTAAGAGGGTTGAGATCTGATGACTGTGTTGGTCAAAGCATATGGATGCAACAGCGTCATTCCAGAAGAGACTAATGACATGAAGGTGATCATTCAGAACTACCCTGTCAAGTGTTCAGGTTTTTCCTTTTCGTTATTCGATCTCAAATGATCAGAGACGCTCTGCCCAACCATCTCTGATTTGTTTGAAACGTTTTATTATAAACACTGGATATTAAAAACAGGACCTGTCTGTAAGCAGCATAAGAATGTTTTTACCAATTTAACAGCAGACTAAATAGGGGGAAAAATAAAATTTCTTAAATCCTTCTTAAAGCCTTCAACTGCATATAATTTCCCTTGGGATTAATAAAGTATCTATCTATCTATCTATCTATCTATCAGAATACACAAAAAAATGAAGACCCTTAAACTTCAGACAAATACATGACATGCATCACACACCATATATTAACCCAGAGATCCAGATTTACCTTTGCTTGGTGAAGGGCTGAAGGTGGCAACTTGCACACGCAGGTCAGAAATTTCCTTCTCACTGCTGCTCTTCAGCTCATCGTATGCCATCTGCAGCTCACTTATCTACAAGACAAGCGTTCTAATGTTAACAGCAATATTGTCTCAGTACAATACATGCTCAACAAACTGCTAGTTTTGAATTTAAACACCAGCTGAACTTCATAAACAGACAGTAAAATGTGTTCCAAGGATTTCATAATATTTTTTGGGTTGTTTTGGTATTAACATAGTTTTAATCAAAAAATGTATCTGAACTTATTCCAGCTCCTCATAGTGTTTAGCACAGCAAGGTGAAGACTTTACAAATTTTGAACAGGAAAAAACAAAAATCCTATGCGCAATTCATTGTGGAAAACAGTGTCTACCTAATAAAGTATTATTACTGTTTGTATCTTGTAATTGTTTTTGAACTATACTCTGTTTTGTCACATTTCCAGTGGGAACATGCATGTGTGCATTCATACTCCAAACCTGTTTGGAATTAGCTCGCAGTGTGAAACTGGAGCTCAGCTTAGGTGTACAGATTTGCAGGTTTTACCTTGTTCCCATCGGCTCTCAGCAGAGCCTGGAGCTGTGAGAGTCGATGATGTTCCTGCTCAATCTTCTCCCTCAGCTGCTGCAGAGCTCCGTACAGCTCTACAATAAGAGAAGCGAGTTACACAGACAGTTAAAGGGTAAGGTAGAGCGCATGTTTTATTTCCAGTGGTGCTCGTTTTATTCTGTACTGTAATTCTTTAAAAAGTGTACCTCTGGCCTCCAGGACAACGGGGGTGGATTCACTAGTTGCTGGTCTTTCCTCTGCATCGACGCTCTCCAAAAACCTTTCACCAAATATGTTCTGAAAAGACTGAAAAAGCAGAACAGAGAAAGTCCAGATTGAATGCTATGGTAATGATAGGCAGTCTAATTCAGAAAACAGCATTTTTTTCAATAATTACCAGAAGGATCTCACTGCATTCTTCTGACACTGCTTGTATCATGTTCTGATACTTGAAGATTTTACGTCCATCTGAGAAAACAAAAGTACAAAATGAATACAGTTAATAGAATATTATGCAAGTGTTCATAACCAAGACAGCACAAAAATCCTGCAGGATACTTTTATTCATGTTCTATCCATCTGCTATGGGATCACTGCTGTGCCACAAATACAGATGGACACAGTGTCATCAAACTATTTCCTCACCGTGGTCGCTGTGGTCTTTCAGGCCCTGCAGCTCCAGCTCCAGAGACTGTGAGCGAGCGTCCGTCTCCTCCTGCAGGAGCTCCAGCTGGGCGGCATGGATCTGAGACAGGCTGAGGCGTTGGGCCTCCATGTGCAGCCTGCAATCACCCTGAACACAGGAAGAAGATATCATGTCCTCAGCATGCAATTATGCACAGGGAAACATGTCTTTCTGTCCAGACATATGAAAAGCATTTTGAAAGTTTTCCACATTTTGTTTTGTTTCGGCTTCTTAAAATACAATTAATTTACTTGTTCATCAATTTACACATAATTCTTGACAATGACAGAGTAAAAACAGGTTTTGGAGCATTCTGTAAATTAAATAAAAATAAGGGACTGAAGTATCTCATTTACGGCATTCAGACCCTCAATCAATGTGAGCCTAATTAAATTCACTGGACATCATTGCAAAAGGGGAACACCTGTCTATACAGCATCTGTCAGACACATAATAGGCAAGTGAAAGCAAAGCCATGAGGTCTAGAGAACAGACTACACATCTGCCCAATAGGGTTGTGTCACGGCACAGATATGTGGAGGGTTGCAAGAAAATTTCTGCAGCACTTTAAGCTCCCAAGATGACAGTAGACATCATCATTCTTCAATGGATGAAGTTTGGAACCACTTAAAGTCTTCTGAGATCTGTCTGTCGAGTTCAAATGGAGTAATCAGGGACAAAGGAGCAAAGAACCCAATAGTCATTATTAATGACATCCAGAGTTCATTGGGGAAGAACTTTACAGAAGGTCAACTGATCAGGAGTTTGTTAAGTAAATGGTCAGACGAAAGCTAAAAGGTAGATTACAGTTCATTATAAGTTTGCAAACAGGCACCTGAATGACTCCATTTGACCAAACAGATCAGTGGGTTTTCGTTTATTCAGACTATGAAAAGGAAATTCCACTGATCCATTTGGTCAAAACTCCCAACAAAATGTGGTGGAAACTAGGCATTGAGCATCTGATTATTACCATTCCTACAGTCACGCATGGTGGTGGCAGCATCATCGTGTTTTTCATTAACACAGACTGGTCAGGATAGAGGAAGGATGGATGTGGAAAATTATAACGCAAAAACCCTTTCAGAGTGCTCATGATCTCAGACTGTGGCAAAGTTTACATTTTAATAGAAAGAAAACACAGGAACAGTCGTGGGAAACAATGAAAGCCCTGGAGTGGTCCAGTCAGAGTCTGGGCCTGAAACTCTAGACAGACCTGAAAGTTGCTGCACAACAACACTCCCCATCCAACCCGGTCGAATGATACTGCCAAGAGGAATGAGAGAAACTTCTAGGAGAAAGGTGTGCCAAACTTATAAATCATTCCCAAGAAAATTTGCCAAAGATACTTCATCCAAGTACTGAGTAAAGGGTGAGAATATTTATGTAAATTAGATATTTCAGTCTTTCACTTTTGTACGTAGAGTTATAAGGAAAAATACGTTTTCTCAGTTTTTATGATGAGCAAAATGTGGGAAACTTGAAATGATCTGCATGCACAGTATACGCTAATGTGATTTTCTACTGGAGTTTTTGTCTTAATATTAGTAAAAGTGCATCCCATATCACTTCTAATTAATCACAAATGAAATTAAGCAGCACGGTACATCCATTTGCTAATTAGAGGAGATGGATGACTCAATAAGATAATTCCAACAATCCTGTTTCCACAACAGATCCGTGGTGCAAGCCATCTGTGTTCAGGACGAGAGGTCTGTTATTATCGCCTCTGTGACGGAGAACAAAAGGCACACAGGGAGGCTTCTTTTTGTAAAAACGCATTATGCATTGACACACATTTGTTAGGGTTACGCAATTATGAAATTCTGTTACCTTTGATGTGAGATGTTTTAAAGTGCACTCTACATTTTAATTAGGCGCTTTGTTATGATACAATCATCCCACTGGCACTACATCTGACAGAGCGGTGGAGAGGCTCCTTTCAAACCTGTGACTACTCAGATGTTGCTGCTTAAAGCATGCAGATGAGAGACGGTCAGCGCCTAACAAGCAGGCGGCAGCTGTGCTATGTTGTGCCACAGCCACACCAAAAAACAGGGTTACTTCTATGATTTAAAAAAAATCAGACAAATTTACAAGAAACATCACCCCTGCTACAGAGGAAAATACCAAAATTCACGCTAAATTTATGGGTAGGAGCAACTCTCACTTGCAGATTTCTTATATAAATGAATGCACAAGCAATTTAAGACAATTAGTGGCAATAGATCTTTTTTCTTAGAAACAAAATTCAACAACAATGCCACACTTGAACCAAAAATAAATCTTTCAATAAATATATTCCATTCAAAATTAATGCTTTGTTTTCAGTGTTGAGTAACCAAGAGGCTTTAGGGGTTTACTAAGGCATATTTTGGCACAACAAGTTTCTCACACTTAACAGCTACCTCAGGGTGTTGTCAAAGATACTCCCCAGCTTGTTTTTTTTTAGCAATTCCCCTCTTTATTTCTCTCACAGTAAAGTGCTCCTCTGAAAATACCCATTTTCTGACTGTTTTAAGCGCTCTGACACAGCTGCTGATGCTGCTAAATTTTGTATGTTCTTTGCTGATTTTCACTGCAGGACTTGAAGCTCTGCAGTGAAAATTCTCCTTTTTGCTCTCAGGTAAAAAAAAAAAGCAAACAAACTGTGGGTGAAACCTGCCTAAGGTGTGTTGACTCGCAAAATGCTAAACTCTCATTTGCTACGCTTGAATATGTAGAGCTATGTATTTTAAAACAAGTCTGAGAATTTGGTGAGCCCTATTTGGGCGAAACCCTAACAAAAAGGTTTAGGAAAAGAATTGGAAAATATTCCCCCACAAAGTTTAATGTATTTCAGCAGTAAGAGCACCTATTTATTGACTTTTACATCACATCGTATGACGTATCAAAGCAACTGAAAAACAAAGGCAGGATGTGAGCTTCAGTGACATTTACATGCTCAGTAGTCTGTCCCTCCTTTCCTTCTCTCTGATACACGACTGGGCCGCCTGTCCCATGTCTGCTCACCTGAATAAGCAAGCAGAAGAAAAACATTGGAGGTTTTTAACACCGTCTCAAACAGTTACTGAGTACAACTGCAGACAGTTAAGACACTGATGGACATAAGATGCACCAATATGGATCACTTCCTGAGAGGGAGCAGAGATAAACTCTAGTAACTACAGATATCAAGTTGTGCAGAAAATTGGTGATCAAAATTTGCAATGAGGTGATAATAGACAATTGCCGATTTTGCTTTATTGCAGCCGTTTCACCTAAAAGGATTCCTTGAAAGTGTTGCTTATTAAGCTGTTGTTGCTCATAGCTTTGTAAAAAGTTGGTTCTCATGTGAAACCATACACAGAACCTCAGTAAAAACGTTCTGTATGTAAAAATGTGAGCATGACAGAACATTAAACGCTTATTTAATAAAATGCAACTTTGCAATGCCACCAGCTATCCAAAGCAAATAACCTTGCATTTTCTGTGCTTGTCGATTCTGTAGCATGCACAGTTTTCCAACCCAGGAGGTGACGATAACAACATGAAACACAGATGTGAAATGGCAGACAAACACTGCACACGATCTTTAGCCTTGTGCATTTGTGACACGGCTTGAAGTGACACCGACACAGAAGTGACTGGGTTAAAATGGCTTCTCACCTCAAACCCTTCACTCCCTGCAGGATGGAAAGAAACTAGAATGTACACATTTCTACATGACAGCAACGATTCAAAGCTATCAGAAGATTACATGATTGTGTGTTTTTTTTTCTATTCTCAGCTGCTTTAAAACCAGCGCTACATTCAGTTTGAACAAGAGCAAAGGAAAGCAGACTATGAATATTGTATAGTGCTGCTTTAGAAACAGAAATGAGCAGAATATTGATGGAACCTTGACACTTCAGCGTTACATGCAGACTGTACTGTGGCGTGTCTCTTTTGCAATATTATTCCCACAGTAACAGCGCTGCACTCAATGGCTTGTGTAAACTTAAAAATGTATGGTGATCTTGTAGCACAACAGTCCGACTCTGCTGCTCACAGCGCTACCTTTGACAGCGAGCCTGCAGACACTGAGGCAATTTGCAATCATGACTGTTACTCACTAGAGAGAAAACATGTCAGTGCTGAATTGCCTCAGTCACATTCTCTTCAGTGTTACAGCCTGATATGGCAACGAGCGCACACGTTCTCGCGTCTTCGATAAAGCTAATTACAATATGAAACATCCCAGCAGTAAGTGTGAATGTGATGCATGCAATCTCAGCTACGCTTTCTTTTCACATGCACAGTTTCTGAAAAGCCCTTTAATCACTCAATCAAACATGCAATTTAATCAGACTTGAAAAGGCAGTGCGGTGCAGCAGAAACATGTGAATTCCTACCTCTTTGTTGATGCAGCCTCTGCCTCCGTCTCCCTGGTACCCGTCAGTGGAGTCCTCCTTACCGGCCCTCTCCTGTGAACATGACATAACCTGGCTCTCCATCTGAGGCTGCATCTCCTCCTCTGCAGCACTTCTAGCTCTCTCTTCTTCCACCAGTGCCTCCTCTACCTCCTCCCCTTGCCTTTCTTCCTTGCTGTCAGAAAGAGCGGTGCCCACTTTGCGCTCCTGCCTCGACCTCTGCCGTCTCTTGCGCCTGCTTGACCCTGAGGCTGTGGACTTGAGCGGGGAGGATCGTCCTTCAACAGGTCCCTCCCCCGAGGACAGCACTGCTGCCGGGGATGGAGTCTGCGAAAGCCTGTGAAGCTCCAGAGTCTGCCGGATGTTGTCTCTCTCTTCTTCAGCCGCTCTTAAGAAGGACTGAAGAGCCTTTACCTCCTCTCGCAAAGACTGAATCTGAAGGTGATGATCCTCCACAGAACAAACTGCCTCAACAGTCTTCTCTTCATGCTGGAGCTTAGCTTTTCTCTGGGCACCCTTCCCTCTCATCTGCTCCTGCATAATCTCTTGCCTCTTTTCCAGTTCCTTCCCCAGGCTTTCATTCTGGGCGATGACCTTCGTGTTTTCTTGTCTTACTTTCATCAGCTCTTCTTCCAGCTGTCCCGCTTTGCTCTCAGTAAACATCAGTTGCTCTGTAACTTCAGAAAGCCTTCCAGCCAGGCTTTCCTTCTCACTCAAAGTAACATTGAGCTTCTCCATAAGCTCAGTAGAATCCTTTTCTATCAAAGCTTCACCGTCTGTACTTGTGTCCTCCACTTCGATATGTCTGCCGCCCTCCTCCAGGTCTCGGATCTGTGACTGCAAACTGGCAATTTTCACCTCAAACTCAAGCGTCTCCTTCAGCGTCCTCTCTTCTAACTGCGTCTTCGCCTCAATGAGACACGTGTACTCTTCCTTCAGCTCATGATAATTCACCTCAAAATTCTTTTCAGCAAAAGAGAAAGTATTCCTCTGCTTTTCAATTTCCTCACGAAGCTCAGCTACTTGTTGCTGTATTTTATTTCTCTCTGCTGTGAGTGTTTCAATCTTTATATTTTTCGAGTCCAACTCTTCTTTCAAAATGTTATTAGACTCGATTAGTGTCTCCTTTGCCAGTTCATGCTCTGTCAGTGTGCTCTCCCAACATTGTTCTTTGTCTTTTGTCTGGTTTTCAAGTACCTCTATTTTTTTCAGTAATGTCTGATTTTCGTTCTCCATTCTAACTCGCTCATCTCCTCCCTTTCTAAGTTCTTCAAGCTCTATTTGAAGCTCTTGGAGCTGCTGGACAAGCTCATCTGCTTTGGAGGTGTGCAAAGCCAGCTTCAGATCCTCTTTAAGCCCAAGAATTTGGTGCAAAAGTTCATCTCGCTCACTGGCAAAACTTGCCTTCTCTTTTTTCAACAAATGAAGTTCCTCTTCGTAACCAATGCGCAGTTCATCCAGCACTTTCTCGTGTTTGATAGCAGCCTCATTGAGAAGGTTTTCTGCGTTCATGAAGCTCTCTCTTTGCAGTTCTTCCCTAAGCAGCGTGAGTTCTTCCTCGTGGCTGAACAGAAGCTGAGTCCTCAGTCGCTCCAGCTCTGCTTCCTGTGACTCTGCCATACGATCCAGCACAGCATCCTTCTCCCTCTCCAGCATCTCCAGCTTGATCTTATAATTGGTTATTTCTGATTCGTGTTTTGCTTCCACTTCTTGCGCAGCTTCCTGAGCAGCAGAAAGCTCACTCTTCAGATTGTCAATGGTCTCCTGGAGGCGTTGCAGTTCACCTTGTTGGCTTTCCTGAGAGATAAGACTGTGGGAGACCTGCTCCACTTTAGCTTTAGCTGAACGGAGATCTTGAAGAAGACCTTCAACCTTGGCCTGCAGGTTGACCTTTTCTTGGGCTACTTGGCTCAGCTCATGTCTGGCTTTATCATGCATTGCTTGAGATTGATCTAATGTCTCTTGAAGTTCCCTAATCTTGGCAATGAGAGTTTCCACTTCAGCAGCCTTGCCAGTGGAACTTTGAGAGAGTTGCGTTTTTAGAAGCTCAAGCTCAGCGTGATGCTGCTCATTCATTTGCTGCACTCTTGCTGCATGCTGCAAGTTAAGCTCCTGCTTCATTTGGACTATTTGCTGACCGTACATCTCATCCAGCTCTGCCCTGAGAAGCTCGAGCTTCCTCACAGTCTCTTCCTGCATTTTTTGGATGGTGTCGCTCTCAGACATGCTGCCCTGATGACAACGCTTCTGCAGATCTTCAACTGTGCCCATGAGCTGCATGATTTCATTAGAAGACATTCGCTCTTTCTGCCTCGATGTTGCAAGTTCACCCTTACAGCTTTCTAGCTCAAACTGCTCTTTCTCTAATTGTAATTTACAACTTTCGATTTCACTTTTACAATTTTCTAAGTCAGATTTCGTGCTTTCCAACTCATCCAGGCATCTTTCAAGTTCAGACTCCTTTGTAGCCATTCGCTGTTGGAGGTCACACAGGCGTTTTTCAGAGGTCTCAAGTTCATCCTCGAGCTGCATAAGAGAGCAGTCACGTTCTGAAATGACTCTCCCTTGCTCTGCTATAATGAGGTCTTTCTCATCTGACTGCTGTATAATATTCTCATCTGTAGTCCTTCCCACATGCGCGAGTTCCTCTCTGAGCAGGGTTAATGACCGCTCGTGCTCTGTGATTATTGCAGTTTGCTCGGAAATTATCTGACTTTTCTCTTTCAGTATTTGTGCAAAAGACTCCTCTGCTGTTCTTAAGTCTGTCAACGACTGCTCATGACTAAAAATAATTTTCTCTTGTTCAGCAATCAGCAGGTCCTTTTCATTTATCCTTTGTGTGAAGGATTCTTCTGATCCTCTCCCTGACTACAAAGACAATTAAGCATTGGAAATGCATGTTAAACATTGATAGTTACCTGTACAGCCACACAATTAAAGCAGAATAAATGTCTAAATTTCTGTATAGCAGTGACAATCTACAGTAAACTCACCATCTCCATTTCACTGAGCTTCTGTTGGAGTTGGCTCATGCTCTCCAGCTGTTCACTGCTCCTCTCCTGGTGCCTTCTGACCTCAACATTGACCTCCTCCAGCTGCTGTTGGTACTGAACAATCTGCTGTCTGGCCTGCAGAAGATCAGCTGCAGTGCTGCTGTGGCTGGTATTCCTCAGCGTCTCGCCTGCCTGCAGCTGTCAGTCGAACCAGACAGTGGTCAGGATATGGAAAAATAACACAGAAATGCACCTCCTACTCATTACAGGTACAGTTCACATCCACACACAGATCTTTTGCTAACTGGAAACCTGAATAACAAAGCAGAAGTTAAAAAATATATAATTCTGCAACACTATAAGAGAAGTAGAACAAATTTTGGCAATAAAAAAAAACTTTCCCACCTGCTGGAACTGAATTTGCAGTTTTTGGCTTTGTTCTGTCAGCGCAAGGAATTCTTTCATGATCTCGTCTTTCTCTTCACGAGCCTGCTGAAGGTTAGATGTGAGCTGGGTGATGATGCCATCTCGCTGTTTCAGGGCTGCTTCGAAGTCCTGCAGCTGGAAATGGAAAAATGGAATTAAGCACAATTACCGAAGATAGATCAGAGAAACTTCAGGAGAAAGAGCAGTTTGCAGAAGACAGCATTTAAAAGCAGCAGCAAAGAAAAAGCAGACATCCAAAAATTTATTCCTACAGTTCTAATATCAAACTGTTTAACCATTTGAAGCCCAAAATCCACAGGAAGGTCTGATTTTTTTTCCTTTAATGACAATTAGAACCTGTAAAAACTGAAAGAATTGTTGGATTTTCACTGTTCCGATGTACATAACTCAGAAGTCCTTGCTATTCATCGGCAAAATGCCATTCTGTCAGAAACTATTTAACATTTGAAGCCATTTCAAGTTTGAAATTACATCTCTTCCTGTAAAGTCCGATGAAAATGGTTGGATTTTCAGTTTACGGACGCTCAAAAATTCTTGACCTAATCTCATCTTAAAATCATGACAGTTCATTAAAGACTTTATTCTACGTGTCTCATTTTAAAATTTGTTAAAAAATAAACTACTTGCAGTAAACAGATTCGGTTAAAAGTGAAAAAGTCTGCACTCTTCGGTGCAACTGTGAAGCCCTCAGTGACTTAGCTGCAAGCAACAATCACGTGACAAAAATTCAGGGACTTTTCGGCTGAACTGTAGGTTGTGTTTACGGCGCACAGACAAGTATGGAAACAAATTTTAAAAACGAGCAGTAATATATCACGTAAAGTCAAATTTTTTCCAGTATTGGTTCAATTCACTTTTTTCTAGTTTTGTAAAATAAATCCTCAAAGAGATTAAATGTTTTTTTTGTTGGTTTTTTTGTAATTTATGCCATTATACCTTTGTCATATCGCACACAAAGCATTAACGAGTTCACTCAACTGCTAGCCATGGTTGTACTGTTTCCAAAGAGGTGCTTACATTGCAGTGAAAAATGAGTCCACAGTGAGGAAAAAAATGTCCACATATAACAACATCGTGTGCAATATGTCTGCCACTCAGTAGTTAAAGTCATTAAATTGCAGACAAAAATCTAATTTCTTACAGATAAAATCAAATAACATTCATCCTCTAGCATAATGAAAAGCAAAAATAATTTTAATAAAGTCTAATTTTGTAGCTTCTTTGCAAATGTATTCAAAAAAACTGAATAATCTCCATTGTATTGTCGCAATATACTGGCATAGAAGAAGAGCGTGAAATGTAAACACTTGTAAAGCGGGACCTATGATCCGGTGATAAGACATTTACCTGCTGTACACCTTCTGTACCAAAGGCAGACCTGATTTCCTCCAGCTCTCGACTCAGCTCCTCGACAGCCTGGGTCTTAGCCGCCAAAGCGTCCTCCATGTCCTGCATCGTACCTCCCTTCGTCACCTGTTGGAGGGACTCCACTTCCTCCTGAGCAGGAAAACACCAGTAAGCGCTAGCATGGCATTTACAGGATTTAGTTAATGGACAGAAGACGAAGTTTCAGGAATGAGCTCAGCACTTAGTGACTACCAAAGAGCAACAGTGTTTAATTAGAAGAGCCAAGAGCCACATGAAAGAAAGAGCAGTAAACGGGTTAATGTTATCTACTGTTCCTGTTTTTAAATAGATAATCGTTTTGAAAATGTCAAGATACAGTCTTTCACAGGTAGGTAACTGCTGTATACAACACCAGCTTTCCAGGTAAGTCTTTGAAATGCAAAGTGGAATTACAGCGTGAGTTAACAGGGCCTACAAGCTAAATAATTTCCAGTTTATAACATAAAAATCATTCAAACTGTCCAAAAAAAAAAAAAAAAAAGCAAATTTGTAGAGTGTAAGTTACTTCTCAGACATTTCAGTCCTTTTTCTTTGCTTTCAAAGTAATTAATATGAAACTAGAGGGACAAAATGAACATTTGATATTTCATTCTTGCAAATTCACTTATCTAGCCTAGCCGCGCTAGACAACCCATGGCAACGAATTTAATTCTCTGCCAGGGTGGGTCTAGTTACCCTCCATAAGGCTCGAGGTTGGATGCTCCTAAAACTGGCCGGACCAATCACCATGAAGTGTAGAGTCAGAACTAAGTGACGACAGAGGCGCGACGATTCTGACAGAAACAACCGGAAACAACTAGCCTAGCCGCGCTAGACAACCCACGGCAACGAATTTAATTCTCTGCCAGGGTCAACAACAGAAACGACAACAGTCGTTGAGCTCCATTAGCACCGACTCTGAATAATCTTTCTGTTAACATGTCTGTAATATACTTGAGCTTCACCCATTGACTGTATAAATAAGGCTTCACCGAACTCCCGCATCCTCTGATTTCCGGCGCTCTAGGAGCCTATTCGTTGTGTTGATTGGTTGTATACCTACCCAATTGCTGCAGAGTGATTTGATAGACAACCTTTTAACCCGCCTCCCTCCCTGTCGAGCGTGCCTAGACCCTTGCGTCTTCAGAGCATGGGTCTAGCGCGGCTAGGCTAGCACTTATCTGCACTTCATCTGAATTTACCATTTTTTAACCTTCCCTTTAACTCTGTACTGTTATAATTCAGAGAAGCACCTTACCTAACTCGATGGTCAAGAGCTGCGGAATCATATTTTTACATTTCTTTTTTTTCATTAGCATTTACTAAAGTTTTACTGAATGCTGTTATTCAAGAAATGATCATCAGGTGTTGTGGGGGATGCTGAATAACTAAAAAGACATTTGAATCTTCACAATGAGCCTGTAAATCATCAAAGAACCAGCAACATTCAAGCAGTAGTTTCATTTCACATGAGCAAAACGTTATTAAATACTTTGACAAAATTAATTGCAGCGCTCTAACTTATGTAGATATCTTTATTCTACTATATTATCATTGGTCTTGGATTCATACTGATCCTTCTATGTCATTTTTGCTGCCTTTCAACTACATTTCTGGTTTTGCTCTCCATCTATCCCAGCTGCATTGATCAATACCTCCCTGGTCTGTTCAAATACCACCTCTGTTCATCTAAAAAGAACAGCTCTTTGTGTAGCACCTCCTGTTCTCGCTCCTCCAAGCATTCACTGTCCTCTCACAATCCACCCTCCCGCATTTCATTCTGTTCCAGCCCGAAGAGATTATTTACGCTTTTGAAATGTCACAAAATCCTCAGTTCATCCTAAACTCCCGAGCCATTTGTGCTTTTAAAGCATTCATTTGTAAGATATGAGACTTTTCTTCCCTGCAGCATGGTTTTAAAACACCTCACAGATACGCAGCTACACAGTAGAGTAAGTACAGCATAAAACAGGCGTGGTTAGTGGGTTACAGGAAATTTCGCAGGACACGTTAAGCAAACAGAGACTAATGTCCAGCAGCCAGTGGGTTTGTTAGCGCAGCCAAAGCAGAGCCAAAAGAGCTGCTTGATTGGATTACTGTACCCAGATAAAATCCTTCGAAGACATCATTAGGTTCACTGTCATCTCATCGTGGCACCCATTTACCTGTCAATTCACAATGTGCTTCGTCAAACATTACGACCTGGGAAGTGCAACTGAGAAGCCCACATGATTAGAGATTTCAGCTTCAGGCAGATTAAAGGAATTTGGATGTAAGGTATGATTTACAGTCTATAAATCTAGTTTCAAATGTTGGATTTAGTAGGATAATTTTCCATTTCCTAATTTAATTCAAATTTAAAACTCAGACAGCAAAGTTTTAAATTGAATAGCATGTAGCGTCTGGTAACAAAGTGCAGAAAATCAAAAAGCATTTTCAAATGATGCTGATTTTCACTGTAAGTGACATTTAATTTCATTTATTATCTCAGAAAGCATCCAGCAGCCAGTGAGGACAAAATTTAATAAAAGGTTGTGTAATTGATAGACAGCTGGATGGACAGATACTTTATTGATCATCTGTAGGGAATTATTTTGGCATAGCAGCCTCAATCACAGTCATGAACCCACATGGAACCTTTCTGGCAAAACAAGTCCTGAGACGCACTGAAGACTGAGAGGGGAGCAATAAAATATTTGTAATGTGCAAAATATACAGTATAGAAAATATGCAGAAAGTATCATATAAAATATATCCAGTGTGCAAAAATGGCTTTCATATTTAAAATCTCAATAGAATATGAAAGAGAGGCATATTTCTAATCATTTGGAACATAGAATTTATCTACAAAAGGCTCTTTCACCACATGGTAATGTGATAAATTTTCATGTGGTCTGACTCAGCAGAACACATTCACCAAGACATGAAAATCGATGTGTTCCACCTTTCTTTTCTTTCTTCTGTGTGGTCTCTTGTATAATTTTCAAATAAAACCAAAGGAGTATGCAGTCAATCTTCCTAATGTAATGAAAACTTTAACAAAAAGTGGATTTGTCAATTAGCCACACATACAATCTCTTTTAATCCACAAACAAAAATCTACAAACACCTGCTTATTATGTGCATTTTGATTGCCCAAAACAGTAGGTAAGTGACAGATATCAGACACTACAATGCTCATGTTGCAACAGTCAAATCATCATAAAACTGGTTTATATTTTGGGAAATATTGTCTCACCTCTGAGGAATAATCTTCAGCAGTGGTGGACACCTCGCTCTCCGGCTGCAAATGAAAAACATAAAATAAACGTCATCAATATAACACGTGGAGAACCAATAGGATATATGCAAGCCACATAAAAAGAAAGGATTTCAGTCAGCAGAAAAGACAAATTAAGAAAATGATGTACAAACGTTGCTAGAGTTCATTTAAACACAATCACGATTATTAGAATTTATCATCATCAGTAATTTTAACTCCTACAGTCTTTCCATCTTTAATACAGTAGAACATTCACAGAGCAAAATGTTGAGTCTTAAAAAGAATTAAAAACAATGTGCGTCATGTGTCCTATTTCACAGTGGGTCTAGCCTACTTCTGCCATAGAGCTCTTTTCTCACTGCCACAGGGTAATGGCAGCCATTATCCAAGTCTGTTTCTAGGTTAAATCCGGGGTCATACATTGAAACTGCATGAGGCTTACAGAAGACCACAAATTACAAGTTTATTTTGATTGATTGCAGAACTTGAGCATAAACCCAGAATGGTAAAAGCTGCAGGCACAACAGAGAATAACATGTGACTTGACTAGGGACAGCCAGGAAATATTTGGCTCCACTTTAGTGGCTTCATTGTCTTTGTTTTTAATTAGCCAAGAGCATTCATAAAAATGGCAGACATCACACACACTAGATTAGATCAATTAAAGTGAGCACGGCATAAAAAAAATCTATTTTTTGTATTGTTTTGTGTTAACATATAAGTATGGAAAAAGACAATATCCTTGTTTGATTTCCTTCTACATACAATCATGGAAAAATTATTAGACCACCCTTGTTTTTAGGGCTGGACCCGGATATCCCGAATATCCGAATATTCGTTCGCTACGGCACTATCCGGATATTAATTTTGGTATCCGAATATTCGCCACCCCCCACCCCCCGTCGGACGTTACGGGGCGAATATTCGGAGGCCAGAAACCACTATTCGGGCCAGCCCTACTTGTTTTCTTCAATTTCTTGTTCATTTTAATGCCTGGTAGAACTAAAGGTACATTTGTTTGGACAAAGAATGAAAAAACAAAAATAGCTCATAAGAGTTTAATTGAAGAGCTGATATCTAGACGTGTTCTTAATAATAACCAAAATCCGAGTTCTTCCATCAGTAGCTAGGACATTGTACTGTCAAAAACAGCTTCCAGGCATTCCTTGTTTTCTTTTCTGTCTGTTTTAGTCACATGATCCACACAGGAGTTAGTATTTCATTTGTGCTCCTACATATTTAAGTAAGACTGAACATAGTAATGAAACGGGGTACAACATGTGATCTTTAATGGCAATTCTGTTGTGGCTAAAATGAAAAGTTTGGCTGTTCTCTGGTTCATGTGATCTCTGCAGCTAGCGGCTATAATGTTTGTGACACTAATTATGAAAGCATTACACAACAATGAGCAGAGTGTGTTTGCGTAGTTTAACTGGGACCAACAGAGCTAGAATCTAGGCTGATCCTGTGATCTGCACTTTTATCAGATCAAGATTTTAAATGCATCAAATTCAAGTTCATGTATGGACCTACAGTACTTAGTACAAGCTGGAACTGTTAATTCATTGTTTGAGATACATGTCGAAATATTGTGCTGCTAAAGTTGTTTCAGGTTGTAGGTAGAAGTTGAGTTAATTAATTAGATTGGGCATTAGCTAAGCTGTAGTTATTTTAACCTTAAATTAATTCCAAATGTTGAAGGAAAAAACAAATAAGAACTGATTAGATATTTGAGAGGATTCTGATTCCCTTCATCGGGCAAGTGATCATATTTGGTAACGTCTGCACACATTAAATATGGCGTTCCATCCGCCTCTCATTCAGGTGGAGAAGTATGTGGTTTTCATCCAGCCAATCAGGGAAGATCACTCTGCATTACATCACACTACATCGTGGCATTTGACCAATCAGCAGAGGCTTAGAACATATCAAACTGTCTTTTCTCCAAAGTTGGAAAAAGACAGACTTGGGGCTCTGTCCGCTTCCATATTTGCAGAGGAAACGTCAAAACTAGCCAAGGTTAGTTGACGAAACTCACACATTTTACGGTTGAGTAGTTGTGCTAAGTGATGATGTATATATTTCACGGAATGATTTTTTTTTTTACGACTAACGGGCAAGGAACCATATATGGTGACTTCCTCCAATTTCAACATGAAGAATGTCTCAACAAATTAAAAAAAAAAAGGTCCTCTAATAACACTCTAGGGTTGAACTTTTGAATTTCAAAGTATTTAAATGAGTGTCCTTTAAAGGGGTAAGTTGGATTCATTGCAAGATTTGAGTCTCACTTACAGCATTGGTTATTGGAAGAGAACACTCTAGAGCAGCCAACAAAAAGAGAGCCCAACACAAAGTTTACTTGTTTAGAGGCATCAGTGACTCAGCACACTTGTATTTTTCTCTTTCAGATGCCCGTGAAAGTCTTGAGAATGGAAAACATCGATGATGTTGTGTTTCCACAGCAACACCTCCAGCTCAGAGCGCAGCACCCCTCAGGCCAAGGCCCCACGACCACTTCATCCACGATAAGCATCGAAAGTATTGTCAGAGAAATAGAAATGATTTCTCTTTACGTGGATAAATAATTTACTGACACTAAATAATTCACACTGTCCACCTTGAATGGTTCAGCCTCTTGAACATTCACATGTTTCATGTGTATGTGCTGCACAACAACTCCCATGCAGGCAGCAGCACATTACAGTTTGTCCCACAGTCCTTTGTAACAGAGAGCATGTAGGTCGCTCCCAAGGTAAAAGAAAACTCGATGTGCAAGAAACATTGAGGCATTCAGTCAATCTTAAGGTCTGCAGAAAAGTGTAGCAAGGCCACGGGATTTGGTCGCACAGACCGACACGTCTCAATCTGTTTAAAGGCAATTGTCTGTTTCCATGGCAACCGGGTAGTTTTGTGGGAACGTACCGCACCGAATGTACAGCGGGTTCAGGAAAAGAGTGGCTGCACAGGGCAGTTAAAAAAAAGCGAGAGAACTTGAACAATGAAAACGAGGTATAAGAGCCCTCAGGTCTGCATATTTTAAAAATTGTTTTAGATCATCTGATTTTCTGCACAACAGCGTGCAAGGCTGAATATTTATTTATCCGAATTGAATGTACAAGGTTCAGCTTCTCTATTTATCTTAAAATCTAGCACTTCAGTGCAGATTGAAAGGTCATGTATGTTTACAAAACACCAAATAAAATTTCAAACATTCTACAAAGGTAAAACATTTCCAAATTTTGCAAATATCACGAAGCGATATTTCAAGTGCTGCAGAAATATTTGTGAAAATGAAATGAATGCATAGAATGTATCACCGCTGAACTGTATTATAAGTTGGAAAGAGCATGCCTGACAAAGTCTGTGAGTGTTGCATTATGCAAAGGAAGACCTGAGGAAGTAAAAGTTTGGCCAAATTCCCTCTGAAGAGTTTGAAGAAGTTATGGAAAACTCCAATTCCTCTACAAAAACTTCAACAGAATGCATAATGTGCAAAATAGAAATGGCTATCACAGTCACACTGCACCTATATTTAAGACTGCTAAATGTATTTATCAGGCATGTAATAGATCAAAAGATAAACTGTTCTGTTAGACCAAGAAATGTAACACCTGGTTTGGTTTACATCAGCAGACATGAAACAACAAACGTCACCAGAGAGACACAAAAGGTTGAGAAAGTTAGTCAGTTATCCCTTTAAGCTTCAGTCAATTCCAGCCATTTTCAGTACAAAAAATCGCTAATATTCTATTTGTAAATAAAAATATGACGAGAAGTACAGGGAATATTGGACGCGCATCGCGAGGTGCATTTCCTTGAAAACGACCGATTCGTGGATTTTATACCGACTTCAGGCCATGTTTTGGACAAAATATTTTACTGGCTTGTGTCGTCTGGATGTCCAAGGTTGGATTATGGCCGTTTTTTGTGGAATATTTTCATCTGTGTGTAATAATGAACCCGGAAATGTGAGTCGCGCTGTGTGCGTTGAAGCCGTGTATAGAGAACGGATGGATGGTTACTCGTTGTTTGTCGGACAAATGTGTTTATATTACCGCTGTAGTAATCACATCTGAAAGTGGTTTATACCGGCGGATTCATGAGAATCTAAGCTTTCCATCGGCGTATAGTGTTTGTAAAATCGCGTTTGCAGCCTTCGGACATTCTTTAAATTCCTATGCAAATTAGTAGGTGTACCGCCGGCGGGACACTGAAGCTTACTTTATCCACAAGAGAGCCCTGACAAGTTAATTATTCAACTGTAAATAGCCCCCCTAAGGGCCTACCTCCATCATGGTTCTTTAATTTAAGGGGTATTTGCCAGAATGGTCGCTTATGTTACATGTTTATGTAAAAAATGAATTGTTTCTTACAAGTTAAATGCCTAAAGATGATCACTAATGTTACTCAGATGCATGTTGATAAAAAGGTGCGTTAAAGATATGACAAGTCAAGGTTTAGCCTTTATCAAGCGCCACACGTATTTTAAAAGATGTGTTTTGGTCCAGTTTTGAGAATCTATAAAGCAAAGCAAGTCTCTTCATTGATGAAACACTTATTCTCTTTTTAATTCTACGAGACAAATTCCTTTTTTTAATGCATTCCTTACTGCTCAGATTCCTTCATTACTGCTCTGGGCTCCCAGTAGGAGTGGTTGTCATGACAGCTACAGTGGGCTCATTAAGCTCCAGGAAATAACAGGCAAATCATCTTTATTACGCAGATCTATTACTGTAAATCCTCCATGAATACACTGCGAGTGCATGCTAACTATAAAAATTTATATTCATTAAACGGGCCTGTGGCATCATTTGTATGCACAGGAGGAGAAGAAAGACTGGACATGTGTAAAATGAGACGCAGCATCACAAAGAGAACTGGGAAATGATGAAATGTAAAAAGTTCAACATAACCTCATAGCTGAATAGCTGCAATCAGAGAGAGATTCAGCAAAAAGTAGAATAGATTTAGTGCAATTTTGTTTCTTCAATCACTGAAATCATCATTTGTCATCAGAGTATACATGTAGATGGACTAACAGTGAAAAATGAAAGGTTCTAGTTTTTTTTTTTCAGCCAAAGCATTTTCTGTTTCAAAGCATTCAGAACTGTAGCGCCCTTAATAATTCAGAACAGAGAATCTCAGAGCAACTAATTAATATTTTCTGTGTGTAATCAAAGAATTAGCAGAAATAAACCTGCAAGTGGAGTAAAAATTAAATTTTCATTTCATGAAATAAAATAACGATGCCTTTGACGCACTTAAGCAAATACATCAAAACCAGTGTGATCTTAATGTATGAGTATTTGAGATTGCACTCATTTGTTTTCTCTGTGGCTAAATGAATTATAACCTTTCAAATGTAATTTTGCTTAATTAAATTAGATTGTAAAGCCACTGTTTAAACCAGGGTTGTGGCTGAATAGTCATAAAAAATTATGTTTTGTCTTTTCTTTCACACTTTTCTTTGCCTTTAAGGGAAAACATCATGAGGTCAAGGAAAGATATGAAAGAGAATTTATTAGGACAAAGGAAAAGACAACTGCAGTGACATTCGACAGCACTTACACTGGGCTACATAATTATGCAACACTTTCAATATTCCTTCATTATCTCCCTTTTTATAAAAGATACACTTGTGTTTCCTGTGTTGAAGGACATAAGAAGGAAAGCATTAAATCTCCTTTCCTTGGCTTTAGAGAATTTGACCTGCACTTACATGGCTGCCACTTAGATATTTCTGAGTCTTTCACACATTGGCAGACACTACATACACACAAAAAAGACAACGCAACTACAACCTGTACTTGATTTGTGACTTGAGACTTGACTCTTCACATCGGCTTAAAGACACTAAGACATGAAGAAATCCTTCCTGAATAAAATCTGTTGCAGCAGATTAACAAATATGCTCACAGCTATTAGTGCCCTGACAGTGTTTTAGAAGCAGCTGCTACTGTTGCTAAATATGTCAACATAATCTGCTCTGAAACTGAATATATCTGATATATAAAATAAACTCCTTTGATCCAACTTAGAAACCGCCCAAGCCTGAACCTCTTAACTCTGGTTTATCAAATAAATCAAGATTCTTTACAAAATTACAATGATTTTCAAATATAATTTCCAAAGGAATGTGGCTACTTTACAAATACTGCAATTGCACTGAAAGGCCGCTACAGGTAAATTTGTCGCTGTGTGGAATTGTGAGTTTACCTCTATGTTGTAGGTCTGGTCGTGCCTCACGGTCTCTCCGCTCCTCAACGTTTTGGTGAAGGTAAACTCCGTTTTGGGAGGGTCTTTATTTCCCTCTTGCGCTCCATATCGTCCTCACCCGGGACGTCCTCTCCTCCGACAGACTGATCCGGCTCGACCTCCACCCTTCCCTGTGAATCCCCTCCGAGTCCTCAGCTGGCTTCTTTTTCTTCTTCTTCTTTTTTGCTTCTTCTGGGAATCCGCGTGGGCTTTCCTCTGTCGGTACTCAGCCAGCTAGAGAGAGACAAGGGAAATAGATAAATAAAGATAGACATTACACTCGCTTCAAATTGGTCCTTGAACAGTTAAACCATTAGTAAAAACTTTAACAGCCACCTTTAGGTATTTCAGTCTGCAAACATACGGCTCTGATCCATATTTTCAGCCATCGGGCACAGCTTAATTTACTGACTTAATGCAAAGTAAAATAAATCGATGAACCTACTCTGAGTCGACACAGTTTGGTGAAACTCAAGCGAAACATAGTTTGGCTCAAATAGGCGTCTGCTCCAAGTGAACGTCCCTCCCTGTGTCCATATGACTGGACACATGCCTCTTGCTGTGACAGGTGCTAATCCTGACTAAAGGGATTGCATTTTGTAACTATGTCAATGATCCTTCCAAACAGCCAATAACAAGTTTCTCACAATTTGCAAAACGTTGTTCTTTGCTTTCTTGAAAGTTTTTTTCTTTCTGAAATTGTTATATGTTCGTGGTTGAAATAATGGATTAAAAGTTCTCTGTGAGCGCAAAAAGCAAGCTCCACTTTGATCGGTTTAAATAAGACGAAGTGTTTGTGTGCTAATTCAGGTTTGATGTCTGGGACTGGAGTTCGTAAGAAGTCTTTTTTTAATCTTTCCATTGTGTGTGCTCATGCCTATCTCAGTTGTGTTGAAAAAGCTTCATCACATTTTTCAGACGTCAACACAAAAAAACCCAAAAATCAATCTTATAATCACATAAACTCCACATTAAGAAGCTGTAACCCGTGAATTTTTAGTATTTGAGCTTAAAATATGACTTGAAATTTATCAGTTGAAGATAGTGGATTATTAAAATATTTGGGGAGTAGATTTCTTTAAACTAAACACAATTTCTGATCTTTGGTTTCTCACTCTGCTTCACACATTAACTTTTCTCCTCCCTCTCTATCGCACCTACAAACAGGAATATTTTCCATTTAGCCTGCACAGTGAGCACTACTGTTATTCATCATATATGAACAAGCGGCGACAGCAAACAAGTGGCAGAGTCAGCTGAGCAGGCGGACAGCTGGAGCTACAGGTGTCACAGCAGCACCAGGTGCTTCAGGACTACCACAGATACTGGATAGACACATAGACAAGCTGTTGCCATGGATACCGCATTAATGCCTTCTACCCTGTCTGGAAATGCCCCTGCACCCTTGTCAGACATCATACCTACACCTAGACACTTTAACAGACAGCTTTAGCACTATTGCTTTTTGCTATTTCAGGTGCCAAATGGTTAATGTGAGCTAAGACAGGATCTGGTATTTTATTAATGAGTAACATGGATTAAATGCTATGAATGTAGTGTCATTTTATATCAGGTTAATGCTATATATTGTGATAGAATACATTAGCTGAAAAGCCAATTGAAAATTCTGTGATGAAGTTTTAGAACAAGAAAATCAGTGAACTTTAAGTGAGTAATATTGTTCTGTCTGATTGTTGGACCCATCAGCAGGTCAAACTCCTCACCTGGCCTATGAAATATTTCAGCATCAACTAGATGAACTGATACAGAAGTTCATGACTCAAAAACTCAATGTATTCAATCGATTCTAGTGATTCTGTGATTTTTCCTTGAGCTCTGCTATGAGGTGGACATTTGTAGACTTTAGTGAAATTGTAACAACTACTGAATGGATTGTCATGAAATCTGACTAACACATATTTTCCCGTTAGGCTGAATTTAAATGTAATGCAATACAATTGCAAAAATCTTTAGGGTAACAAAGCTCTGTTGGAAGTCTGCTTTTACAGGTCAATCACATTGAGTTTATTGGTGTCAATTACTGGTAATTACGGAGACTGACAACCAATACCCGGAGGCAAGACACTTTGCAGTAAAAATTAATCCTTGTGGTAAATTTTAAAGAAGTTAAAGTTTAAACACAAAACGTCACTGAAGTGCTTGCATTTATTCATGTTTCATAAAAACACTACCGTTCAGAGGGCTGGGGTCACTTAGAAATGTACTTATTTATGAAAAGAAATCGTTTTTTTCAATGAAGATAACATTAAATTAATCAGAAATACAGTCTAGACATTATTAATGTGGTAAATGACTATTCTAGCTTGAAACGGCGGATTTTTAATGGAGTATCTCCATAGGGGTACAGAGGAACATTAGCAACAACTGTTCTAATGGTGTTGAAAGGTTAACTGATGATTAGAAAAACCTTGTGCAATTGTGTTAACAGTGTGTGTGTGTGTGTGTGTGTGTGTGTGTGTGTATATACACATATATATACATATATATACACACAATATTTAGATATATAGATATATATATATATTAAAAAAAATAACTATATATATATATATATATATATATATATATATATATATATATATATATATATTATAGTTTTTCATGAGTCTTATGAATTATGTATTTGTACGCTTACTTTCATGCATAGTCATCTCTCCATGGCCCATTCTGAACCAAGAAAATCCTTGAAGATTAGTATTTATTTTATGTGCACACATCTGGCAAACAACAGTCCTGTAGCAGCAGCTTTTTGACAGCTCTGGTTTGCTGCATAAAAGGTTAGAGGCTGACATAACAGAGTTAGGAGTGGGTGTCGTGGTCGTGTTTCCCACCTACAACACGTGGTGAAAGGCTCAAAGGACTCTTGATCTGAGCCTCCGCACCTCCACAGCCCAGCCCTTATCCAAATATACCCATCTATCTGTATTTCCGGAAGAGCTTTATGCATCAAATAACAGAGCACACAGAAAGAAATGTGAATGAATGCCAGTTTCATCAAGGCTGATTTAACGACAGCGATCGTTTAATGCTGACTCAATCACACAGGAGCAGCAGTGTGTCACATACACTGAACCTGCCAGCAGAAATCACTCAGACTTTTGGAAAAGTCGAGCGAATCCCGGGCTTTCTTTGAGCAGCTTATCATAGCAGGCTGCCCTATTTGGCTGGGCAGAGCAGAGCCTCGGCTGAGCATATGGAGAAGTGAAGCCTGCGTAGCTGCATCGCCATCTGGGGAAGCAGAAATCACGTAGGTGTATCACCATCTGCTGTCTGAAAACATTTACACAGCAATATTTCTACATGGTGTTTTTTAACATATCTGTGTCTGACAACGGCGTCAAAAAACAACAACATCCAAACACTGATATTTTTTCACCTGGTGACAGCCACTAACTTGCTGCTTTCTGAACAAGCACTGGCATTTATTTATGTATTTATTTCTAAATCTTTTACTTACACAACTTGTGAAACACTATTATTGTATCTAAGCAGAATAAATCAGACTGTGGGGACATTACTCAAGGAGCAAAAATAAGACATATCCATTGGCTATAATAAGTATTCATCCCCCTAGAAAGCTTTCCCCTTTGATTGCTTTTCAACACTGAAGTCTGGCTAAGATAATTTGGCAAAGACTCTCATCTTGCATCGTCTCTTCAACTGAAAGTCCATTCTAAGGAAATCAATCAGCAACTATTTGATATCCAAAAATTATTTCATTAAGCTTTCAAACAAAAAAACGAACTATTTGATCATTTCAGCTTCTCAAATGTGAATATTTGACACTTTTCTTTGTCATACATGACCCCAAACTAAAGATCTCTGAGCTCTAGACTGCTGGTCAGACATAATAGAACACTGGGATATGGGATAATAGACAGCAAATAGTAATAAAATGTCTGGATTAGAATCATCATATTTGAGTAGCAAATGCAAAAAAAAAATACTTTTTTTAAAATGAATCTGCTGATGACTGCTTTCTGAAGACATATGACTGCCTTTTTACAATGCATGACTGACCAATCAGAGTTCATGATCAGTAACTCTGCAATTGTCGTAGAAAAGTCCGTCATTTGTCACATGTTAGTACTGTAAGTGCTTCAGGAACAGAATACTGAATGCACATGTCTGTTTAACATACTTAAATACCAACTGAAAAAGGGCAGTTCAGTACATGTGATGCTTAAGGCAATGATTACAACAGTGTTTACATGTATTATTTACATAATGTGTCAATATTAAATAGGTGATACTCACACTCTGACAACACTCAGATACAGTTTATAGACATTTCAATATATCTTCTATTCTAGATGCAAGTCTTTCATCTGGTGTTCAGGTCTCTGTCATTTATGTAAAGGAAAAGAAGCCTCACTATCAGCAGTCCACTGCAACCCAGAGAGGAAGCCCGACGCCTCTCATGTCATGTGCCAATGAGAGTGTCAGCAACATTGTGTTAGTCGACACCCCACGACTTGAGGGCCTAAATCCTCTGCACACACACAATCATTCCAGTTTGCAATGAACAATAGCTAGTAGCTGTGAATACAAAGCATCTGAAGCTACCTCCGCCCGCCTGCTTCATCACCGGTACAGCAGGTGGAGCTGCAGTTTATCTGTGACGTGTTCAAAAAGCTCTGAATAAGAGGTGGTGTAACGCTTTAACAAAAAGAACACATAGGACACAGCGTGGAAGCTGGCATGTGATGGAGGAACTGACTGCAGAACTCTTTTAGGCTGGTCAGAGTGGCATATAGACTCATTTTAGTGGTTTGTCCTGAGACAGTAAAGCTTGTGCATCATGTCAGTAAACAGTGTGTTAGATACAAGAAAGAATTTAATCCAATATTACACTGAGGTAACGCCAAAACACACAATTAAAACAGAGGTCCTCCAAGTCACTTTAAAGAGATTGGTGTTCGTTGTGGCAAAAATGATCACTCCTAAAACACACTGCAGTATTTAGGTGATTAAATTTGGCTCAGTTTAATATGTCCTTCTTCTTCTTTATCCTTATTTTCGATTTAGCCAACAGCAGAAGTCAAGTCAAGAATCCGAGAATGATTGAGTTACTTTTCCAGCATGTCTCTCTTAATGACTCCTGACCAGTCTCCTTCCGCACCGCAGACACAACAGCAGGCAGAGAGCAACACTCAGTCTTTAAAGAAGGCAGCAACTCCAGTGTACTCAAGACCAAAGCAGTGCAGCAGACTGACTTTACTGGCAGAGGAATAAAAACACTTGTTCAAATGTTTCCATCCCTGTCCTTGCTGAATATCAAAACTGTTCTTTCTGTGCACAACAGCAGATGAATAAGAAGCTCAGTAATTTCAAGTAAATGCTAGATTCTAAAGCTCAAGTACACACCAGAACCTGGCAACTTGAGTGTTCCTTTCTGTAGTCTGTTTAAATTGCAGTATTTGTGCATAACTTACTGCATTTCCACTCAAAGCCAAGTGTGACTTTTAAGCTTTTCATTTGTGCAAAAAAATGCAAAGAGCTTTTCGATATAAAAACATCCTCAGACTTCCTGCCTGAAAGCCTTCTCTCTTTTACTGGCAGTTAAACCCACAGAGACTGTGCAGGGTATGATATCAATACATTAGTTATCAGTTGTGCCATGCAGCTGCAGCTTCATATTACAGCTACACTTCCCAGCTTCTAGAATATTCCTCCAAGATGCTGACTTCCACAGTATTGCATCAAGTGAAAATCAGTTTGCTACATTAGGAGAAATCCTCTCAGTCCTCACAAAAGCATCAAGAGCTGCACAGAAAGTCAGGTTTAGTCGTCATCCAGGTTGCAGCTAATTAAGACTGGGCAGCTGCTCGACTATCACATTCAATTAATCACCCGGCAATCCCTTCTAAAGCAGTACAGCATAACAGAAGCACAGTTTTAAAGCATTCGGAAGACTGAGGTTGTGTTACAGATGATAAAAAGTGTAGCTTCAAAGTGACAGTGTCAGTTCTGCCAATTAATAAAGCTGCATAAACTGTGGTGGCTTTAATAGTCTATCACAGATGTGATGCAGGGCGCTCCATGATCAGTCCACTGAAGGATTATTCAGGCCTAAGTTAAGTAGATCAACTTGTATCTTTGCTGTCCTCAAAACCTGCAACGCTGACGGACAGTGACACTGACTGTTAGTCCAAGTGACACATGGGAGAACCTACTCGTATTCTATGGATGCATATATAAAAATTACCTGTTTTATAAATAGTGGTCTCTCTACAGATCTTTTCTGTAACTATCTGGCATACTAAATATCTGCAAGACAATAGTACTATGTATTTGATTCACAAATAATGATAATAAGGCATCTTCTTAGCATAATGAGCAGCTGTCAAAAGCACAAAGAGGCATTACAGCTCTATGACACTCTGTGCTGCTCAGCCAAAACCTCATTTTGCAGAAAGATACTGAGCTTTGCTTGTGTACAAACCATTCACATAATGCCAGAAGCTGCTAAAGTTACTCCCAATTAGTGACCAGCAGACATATCAGAGAGGCAAAGAAACAAATGAGCTTGCACTCCTTCATGAATGATGTTTGCATCCCCTGAGTCAAATTAAACAACACTGCAGTGCCCTCCCTGAGCCAATCAGTATAAATTTGAAGCTGCTAGAACCGCAAACGGCTGACACTCGTTACTCCCTGATGTTTTATTAAAAATTCGTGCTGCGCAACACGCTGGGAGGAACAGAATGATGATCAGACACACCAGGACGGATCACAGACAGAACGATTAAATACACAACATTAACAGTAAATTTCATTCAGTGGAGACACACCCATCTATTAGTAACAACGGGGGAGTAACATAAGCGCAACATGTCAACCCATCTAAAACTTTGCTCTTTAATGTTTCAGACAAAAAATAAGAGAATTTACATGACTTCCTCCCCATGACTGGTGCTAAAAAGTGACATTACAGATGCCCTGTTAGTCTTGGATTAGACAGACTAGACGTGAAAAAGAAG